>NC_142063.1:15885721-16206403 GCF_059756535.1 Pantherophis guttatus
TCTGATCACAGGACCAGTATAATGGTCATAAGTGTGAAAAATGGTCATAAGTCACTTTTTTCAGTCCCTTTGTAACTTCAAGCGGTCGCTAAATGAATTGCTGTAAATCGAGGACTATCTGTACTACCAGGCATAAAGCGAGAGGTGTCAAACTCAAGGCCCGTGAGCTGGATCCAGCCCGCAGGGTGCCTAGATCTGCCCCGTGGGGCCGCCCTGCGAACAGCAAAGGACCGACCCGCAGTGCCTCTGCCAGTGAAAATGGAGCTCGGGAGGGCCGCATATGGCCTTCCTGAGCCCCGTTTTCACTGGCAGAGGGTTGCAGGAGGCCGTTGCAGCTGAAAACGGAGCTCGGGAGCCTGTTTTTTTCTGTCAGAGCACTTGGGCCACCACAGGCGCCCAACACAAGTGACATCGAACTGGCCTTGCCCCCTGGCCACGCCCCCCACGCCCTCCTGAGGTCAAACACAATACTGATGCAGCCCTCAATGAAACTTGAGTTTGACACCTCTGCATAAAGCAATCAAAAGCACAAATAAAAATAACAGTTTTTAATTTTTCCAGGAAGCCAAGACATTTGAACATAATATTCTATTTGTGTTTCCAGAACCAAAGTAAAGGATATTTTCATAAGCAGAAATGATTGGATTTTGACTAGTATTTCCTGGAAAATGCAAGTGGCTGTTCCAATCACATCCTGTTTGTCAGCTTCTAACCAGCATCTGGCTTGTGTCTTTGAAAATAGAAGTGGAGAGTTTATCATGGTTTTTACCCTTAGCAACCTAACAGAATACGGGGAAGAAATCACTGCATCTAAAATGGGGACTAAGGACTAGGTTAGGGTCTCTCTGCCAATCATCAGGAATACACTCCAAAGCCAAAACAGAATGACATTACTATATTTGGTGCAATGGAAAAAGCCAATAAGAGAAAGCTTAAATTTAAAAATGAGCCAGATTTGGTTGGGACCTGCAGAGAGAAAAAAAAAAAAAATCAGAAAAAAATCTCTGTTGAGCGAGGCAATTGGTCACCAATCATAAAATTATCGAGTCCTCCATTCAATGTCCCCTCCCACCTCCTTCCAGTCATGTGACCTCCAGTAGAGCTTTTAAAGAGCTGGAAACGATTGGGAAGCTATTTTCTAAATGCTTTCCTCTAACTGGTGATATGTTCTTATGACATCTGTGACCATGTTACTTCATCACAGTTATTGATCAGATGCTAAGCTAGATAGCAAGGAGTCCCTGGTGCTCTCGGAGCTTGGCTGTTTTCTTGCAGACGTTTTCATTACCAAAACTAGGTAGCATCATCAGTGATGCCAAAGGTGCCCTTTTTCAAGAGGCAACTGGACTTTCTGGTTTTTCTTTGAAGACGTTTTGCTTCTCATCCAAGAAGCTTCTTTAGCTCTGACTGGATGGTGGGGAATGGAAGGATTTATATCAGGGGTATCAAACTCGCCGTCCCCGGCCAGATGCATCATATGCTGGCCATGCCCACCCCTGTTTTAGCAAAGGGGGAAAAGTCACAATATCTTACATGACAACGCTGTGATGATGCAAGTTTGACACCCCTGATTTATTTTTATAAATCAGTACCTCTGCTAAATCCTAAATAATTGTCACAAGACAGTCAAGCCACGCCCACAGAACCGGTAGTAAAAAAATTTAGAACCCACCCCTGGAATGGAAGGATATATATATATCCTTCCATTCCAGGGGTGGGTTCTAAATTTTTTTACTACCGGTTCTGTGGGCGTGGCTTGACTGTCTTGTGACAATTATTTAGGATTTAGCAGAGGTACTGGTCTACCAGGCTTTTAACTGCTTGCAGAACTGTACCGATCTACCCATTTATTTTTGCAGGCACTGATCTACTCATGTATTTTTGCAGGCACTGGTCTACTCATTTGTTTTCTTTTAACACTGATCAGCTGTAGGGTGGCCCTTTGAAGCCCTGCGGCAAGAGTTTAAACAGTTTTTTCCCTCTAGCCATCAGCTGGGACTCAGGAGGCAGCAATAGATTGGGGGTGGGGCCAAATAAAAGGTAAGAATAACGCGGGGGGGTGAGGGGGTGGGGAGGCGCGGGGGGGCAGAATTGGTTTGGTGACGTCATATCGTCACCGCTACCGGTTTGGGAGAACCGGGCTGAACCTACCACTGCTCCATTCCCCACCATCCAGTCAGAGCTGAAGAAGCTTCTTGGATGAGAAGCGAAACGTCTTCAAAGAAAAACCACTAAATCCAGCTGAAAAAAGCACCTCTGGGACAACCATGACCTGCGTGACTGAGAATCTCCAAAGACATCGAAGTGATGTTACCTAGTTTGCGTTATGAAACGCCTTCAAGAAAACAACCCAAAAGCACTAAGGAGTCCTTATTTCAACCCTGACCTACAAATATTCTCCTTTATAAGTTAGAGCGTCCTGTGGTCTGATGGCAAATTAGCCCTCATACCGTTTTGCTCTTCTGCTTGTTACTTACTGTGATCCTAATTTGAAATCGAAAAGATGCTCCTGGCAATGCAGGTTGAGAGCAGACCATAAAACTGCAGTTTAAGGACATAACATATTAGTAGTCCTGCTGGATCAAGATAGCAATCCATTTTATTCAGAGGTGGACAACTCTTTGGCAGCCCTAGGCTGCATTAACATTAGGTGAAGGCCGAGGATATAAAATGCACAATGCTATATTACGCCCGCGGGTAGGATTAGAATGTTTTGGAGTCAGTTTGCAACCTATGCATTTTCAGTGTGTCACGTGTACAGTGGTTTTTTTATGTTTCCTGCCTAGAAACAGTGAGAAATGTCCATCAGAGGGAAAACCCCTAAGAGCACAAACGTAACATAACTCAGAATGTCCCTAAGAGCACAAAAAAGGTCTGTACAAGTCGCCCTCAACTTACGACCACAATTGAGCCCAAATTTATGTTGCTAAGAGAGAAATTTGTTTAAGTTTTACTCCATTTGCCACATTGGTTAAGTGAATCACTGCAGTTCTGAAATTAGTAACACGGTTGTTAAGTGAATCCAGTTTCCACATTGACTTTGCTTGTCAGAAGGGGATCACATGACTCCAGGACACAGCAACCATCATAAGTGTCAGTCAGTTGTCAAGCTTTCCATTAATGGATGGAAACTGTCAAGTATTTGCAAGCCATTGGCACATGTGTCATACAGACACCAGTGGAGGCAGAGAGTGTCTCCACCCCTATGTGGAAAGGAGGGGCTTACCCTGAGTATAAACCCCCTCCAACCTTTTCCACCTCGCTTTCTCCATCTCTCTCTTTTCATGTTTGTTCCTCATGAGACTTGATCTCTGTTGTACATAATTAATATGATTTATTATATGAATAAATAAGTTTAAGACATTTATGTATGCATCTGCCTCTGAACTCTTCTATGCTCCTGGGTGTTTCTACGATCCCAATTCCACAGATACTAGTCAAGGAGAGAAGCAACTTAGAACTAAGGAGAAATTTCCTGACAGTTAGAACAATTAATCAGTGGAACAACTTGCCTCCAGAAGCTGTGAATGCTCCAACATTGGAAGTTTTTAAGAAGATGTTCATTTGTGGTGTAGGGTTTCCTGCCTGGGCAGGGGGTTGGACTAGAAGACCTCCAAGGTCCCTTCCAACTCTGTTATTCTATTCTATTCTATCCGAATGTATATCACATGACCATGGGGATTCTTGTAATGGTCATAAGTGTGAAAAATGGTCATAAGTTACTTTTTTCAGTGCCATGGTAACTTTGAATAGTCACTAAATGAACTGTGGTAGGTCAAAGACTATCTATATGTGCCAGACTCACTCTGCATGTATAGGTTACCCACCCTGACTCAATCCAATATCTTATTTCTTCAGTAGGCAGCCAAATGCCTCCAGAAATAAAGTATAGAGGAGACATATTTGTTCCCCATCAATGAACATTCACAGATGCTCTACAGGTAGTCCTCGACTTATGACCACAACTGAACCCAGAATTTATGTTGCTAAGTGAGAAATTTGTTGAGTGAGTTTTGCCCCATTTTACAATTTTTCTTGCCACATTTGTTAAGTGAATCACTGCAGCTGTTAAATTAATAACAAGGTTGTTAATTGAATCTATCTTCCCCCATTGACTTTGCTTGTCAGAAAATCGCAAAAAATGATCACATGATCCTGGGACCAGTGGTGAAATCTAAAATTTGTTACTACTAGTTCTGTGGGCGTGGCTTGGGGGGGGTAATGTGACTGGGTGGGCGTGGCCAATTTTTTTAAAAAACCATTTTTTCTACAACCTCTTTGGCGAAGAGATTGTAAAAAATGCTTTCAAAAGGCTCTGACGATCCCAGCTGAGTTGCCTGATTGGCAGAGACTTTTTTTCTTTTAAATGCCTCTAACGATCAGGCAACTCAGCTTGGATCGTCAGAGGCATTTAAAAGGAAAAGGGGTTTTTTTCTTTTAAAAGCCTTTGATGATCCCAGCTGAGCCGCGTGATCATCAGAGGCTTTTTTTTTACTTTTAAAAGCATTTTTTCGGCCAAAGAGGTTGTAGAAAAAATGCTTTTAAAAGTAAAAAAAAAGCCTCTGATGATTGTGCGGCTCAGCTGGGCATGGGTGGGGGGCAGGATTTTTGCTACTGGTTCTCTGAACCACCCGCCTCCATCGCTACCGGATTGGGCAATCCGGTCCGAACCGGGAGCATTTCACCCCTGCCTGGGACACCATAAGTGTTGTAACTATGATCCAGGTGTCAAGCATCGGAATATAAATCACATGACCACAGGGATGCTGCAATCATCATAAGTGCAAAAAATGGTAATAAGTCACTTTTTTCAGTGCCATTGTAACTTCAAATCAGGGGTGGGTTCTTCTTACCTTTACTACCGGTTCGCAACGGGAGCGCGCACCCACGCACTTCTGCACATCCGCAGATCGTCAATTATGACGTCCGGGTGGGTGGGCGGAGCCTCCCGCTGGTTTCTAAAGAACCAGACAAAACCGGGAGCAACCCACCACTGCTTCAAATGGTCACTAAGTGAACTGATGTAAGTCGAGGACTACCTGTATTGCCTTTGAATATGGAAGCTCCATTACATGGCAGGGATATTTTAAGGCAGGGGTGTCAAACTGGCGGCCTGCGGGTCGGATGCATCATGTGCAGGCCACGCCCACCCCAGCTCCGCGAAGGGGGAAAAAAATCACATGACGGCAACGCGACATGGCGAGTTTGACACCCATGTTTTAAGGACTTGATTTGGGGACCACCATTTCAAAACTAAACTTGAAAAAAAAAAAACCATCTGTCAGTTTCATAAAGGTGCAGATTCCAGTTCAAGGAAGAAACAGTCAGAGGTGAGACTTAAAGATCCAGTGTTCGATGAATGACCAGAACTCCACCCCCTCCCCCTGTACAAAATGCCTCTGTATTTCCCTTGTGTTAACAAGAATAACCATTCTTTTCCATTGTCTGCATGCATCCCTGGATGCTTTTCTCAAAGTATGCATGTAAGGCCCTGCCTGCAGCTTATTAGGGTGGGGGGGACGTCTTCATTTTAAAACTCTGGAACATCTGCCTTTTCCTTTTGAGCTTGTTTTCTGAGCTAGCAGCAGCATGAAGGAATCTGGGAAATGTGGCTCACTGCTGGCAGACAGCCGATTGCTGAGTCAGCTGGATTGAAGGTGCCAAGGTGAAAGTTTTGTTGCTTTGACCTCTTCTTTTCTCCAGCTTATTTGGAGGAAAACTTTGAAAGCAGAAGATTATATTTTCTCCCTGTGACAAATAAGTTCCATTAAAAATACTTGGAAAGGAAAACATAGTGACACCTATGACAGGACCTGAACACTCTTCCGTACAATGTTGTGGAAATACCACTATTGGATTTCTTTAACAGAATAACAGAGTTGGAAGAGACCTTGGAGGTCTGTAATCCAATCCCCTCAAGCAGGAAACCCTATACTATTCCAGACTAATGGTTGTCCAATTTCTTCTTAAAAACCTCGATTGATGGAGCACCCACAACTTCTGGAGGCACCCACAACATCTGGAGGTGTTCCTCTGATTAATACCTCTGACAGGAAATTTCTCCTTAGTTCTAGGTTGCTTCTCTCCTTGATTAGGCTTCATCCACTGCTTCTTGTCCTGATTTTACGTACTTTGGAGAATAGGTTGACTCCCTCTTCTTTGTGGCAGCCCTTTAGATATTGGAACACTGCTATCATGTCTCCCCTAGTCCTTCTTTTCATTAAACTAGACATACCCAGTTCCTGCAACCGTTCTTCATATGTTTTAGCTTCCAATCCCCTAATCATCTTTGTTGCTCTTCTCTGCACTCTTTCCAGAGTCTCTACATCTTTTTTTTATATCATGGCGACCAAAACTGGATGCAATATTCCAATTGTGGTTTTACCAAGGCGTTATAAAATGGTATTAATACTTCATATGATTCTATCCCAAGGGAACTGAAGAAGCTTCTTGGATGAGAAGCGAAATGTCTTCAAGGAAAAAAAAACAAAGTCCAATTGTGTTTTGGAAAAGCACCTTTGGGACAACCATGACCCGGATGACTGAGAATCTCCATAGACGTATCTCTCTGTTAATGCAGCCTAGGACTGTGTTGTCTTTGTAACTCCATAGATCCCTCCATAGGTTGCCCAGCTGATATGGTGAGGTACTTCAGAGAGCCATGAGCCTTAAAGACAATGACATCCGTATCTCATTGCTGAGTATGGATAACACTGACTGAAGGCAGACCTCAGCCCTTGTTCATTAACTAAGCTATTTCACTGAATCTAATGTTAAGCCTGGGGTGATGGAGGAAGGGGAAAAAAATAATCCTGCCCTTGGGTCTAATTCCATCTCTCCACTAGTCATAGATACATAATAACAGGAAGCCGCTTCCTTTGTTCTTCTGTTTGCTTCACCAGCACTTAGTTGATCCCTAAAGACATTCTGGTAGCTAGTGCAAGGTTAATCAATCTCTTATCCATCTTACATCATTACATACTATCAATCTACATACACACATAAAAACATTTGAATTAAGCGCAGGGTATCTTGTGCCAGTGAATTCCTGCAAGTTCTCACCTTCATCCAATACTCAGCTTTGTAAGATCTTTACTTTCTCCATAGTAGTATGGAGATACAATGAATATATATTTATATATTATAAAATACATAATAGCATGCCATATATTATGTTGCTTTTAATAAACCTAGACAATATTATTTCCCCCCCCCTCTGGATTCTTACACCATTTATGTCTGCTTCTTTCTATCAAGTTGATTGCACCTCCATGTTTCCTTATCAACTGGAATGGGTCTCTCTCGCTCACACCCACAGGCTGCCCAAAGTATGTATGTTTGCAATCACGAGACTTACATGATTGTCCATTCCATGTGTTATAACTTATATACGACTACAACAAAAAGGGTATAAAGAAAGGACAAAAACCAATATCCCCTCCAAACCCAGCCCCCAATTTCTGTACCCTAAAATATTTTTTTTATTAAAAATAAAAACCCAAGTGTATGTGTTCAGCCTTATATCCTATTCCAATGCCTGGGGCAAAAGTCAGATTTTTAAGGCTTTCTGGAAGGCTAGAAAGGGCACGAGCCTGCTGGAAATCAACCACAAGGTTTCTCAAACTAAATTTTGCACCTTTGAACGGGCTTTCGTGAGCTATATTCAATGATTCAATAATAAACGGGATGATTAGGAAGGGCAGGGGGGGTCACACCAATAAAACTTACTTGCTGTCTACTTTGGGCTTATATTTATCTATGGGATGGAGGAAAGAATCTTGGAATGACAAACTCCACCCCTTTGTCAAATTGATGGACCCGTGGAAGTATTGGTTGGTGACCAGGGTAATATGACTTACAATATGCAGATAGGCACTACACTCCCAACAGGAATGAATGGGGGAAGGAGGGCTGACCATTCACAAGCTACTTTAAAAGGGAACCATTTGTGTGCTGTGGTGAAAGAGTGTGGCAGTGTGAAATGGGGGGTGGGGATGAGAACAAAGTGTGCACCAGTATTAATTTAAAGTGGATACAGTCAAAACACAAAATAAATGCCACCCTTTTAACATACAGGAAGATTTATATCACCACATTCCTCCTATTCTTCCCATCACATTAAAACCCTGAATAGCAGGAAATTCACACTCTCTCTTCCCCCGGATTAATAAACTTTGTTGATTCATTTTTTTAAAAAAAACAACAAAACTAAAATAATAATAATAATGAAAAAAACCGCCCCCAAACCCAGTAATGTCATACTCTTTTGATTTCTCTGCAAGCACCGTTAAGGTCAAATTATCATCGGTTTTCTCACCCCATCTTCTCCTGCCCGCCTGCCAGGATCTCTTTTTTTCAGTTGTTCCTTTGATCGAATTTCCACGTTGCCTCTTTTTTTTTTTTTTCCTCTGTTCACTCTTTCTCCGGATCCGGATACTCCTCAAATTTCCTCCGGAATTTCACTTTGGAAATCCATGACTTTGTGATGGAAAAGGCGGGGTTGGGTTGTGGGGCTTGAAAGAAAGGGAGAGCATTACCACATGCGCATTCACACACAGAGGCACACACACTTCTATACGTTCCCAAGGGTGCGGGGAGGGAAAGAGAAGCATAAAGATGAGAGCAGCTGTTCCTTTCGCTCCAAAAAGCACTCCCTCCAAATCACTCTAAGGGACCCCAGAGATAAGAACTTTCTTTTTCCCAAATATATATATATATATATATATACATCCCAGGTTCTCTTTCTTCCTCTTGAGTTGGAAAGAGGGTGGAAGCGGGAGATCTTTTTTTTTGTTGTTGTTGTTTCTCTGTTGCAAATATTTCTCGCTCTTTTCTAGCGCTTCAGACAAACCGACAGCTTTCTCTGCAGAGCTTTAAAACGAAAAGAGGGGGGGGGAGAAAAATCATGTTAAAAATGGAGCTGCTTACCCACTTTGTTCTTTTGTGCAGGATAATGCCGGCGGCCTTTGTTCTCCTTTTTTTTTTTTTTTAAATTTTAAATTTTATTTTAATTTATCTTCCTTCATCTGCAAACTCCGCTTCGTTTCTATCACATTTCTTCTGAGTTATTTCCAAAAGGGGCGGGCGGGGGCGGGGAAGGTGGCTCCTTTTGTTGGCTCTGTATTGCCATCTGCCGGAGGAAACCGGACTCCACAGCTTCTGCAGGCACCGCCGGAGCCCTAGAATTGACACGTTTAAAAATATCCGATTGACAAGAGGAAAGTTGCTATAAGATCAGAGCCTTGGTAGTACAGTGGTCTAAAGCACCCTGTTATTAAGACCAGCTGCCTGAAATTTCTGCTGGTTCGAATCTCTCCAAGGCTCAAGGTTGACTCAGCCTTCCATCCTTTCTAAGGTAGGTAAATTGAGGACCCAGTTTGTGGGGGCAATAAGCTGACTTTGTATAAATATACAAAAGTATGAAGGCTATTGCTTAACGCATTGTAAGCCGCCCTGAGTCTCTGGAGAAGGGCGGCATATAAATCAAATTAAAAAAAAAAGAAGATTAGAATTGGCCCTGGTCTGGCAGCTTTCACAGTTAGACCTTGTTTAAAAATCTATCATTAAGGAGCATGGAATTGGAAGGGACTTTGAAGTTGGCTTATTCCAAGAAGTCCTAATTAACTTCTGCCTACAAACATCTCAGGTAGGAAATAGCTATATGCTCACGTACTTTATTCTCTTGAACAACCCCATAGGACCACAGAGTTCTTAATCTTTCATTAAAGTCTTTATTGTAATTAGAAGCCATTAGTCTGGATTTTGTTTTCTACAGCAGGAAAATGCAATTTGCTCCCCCCAGTGTGAGGTTTTTCAAATATCTGGCCAACTTTAGCAAACTAAATATATTTAATTTACTATGACTTTGCTCACAGAATGTAACCACCACAATCTTTACCATCTTTTTAAAGAGCGCTGTCCAGCCAGCTCAGGCACAGAACATTCTACAAGATGGGTGGGTGAGTGAATAAATTTAATTAAATAAATACATTTACTCTAGCATCCTGACTGATTCCAGGAAGCCGGAAAGAATAAGAACCCATCCATGCTACTGATTTGTAGATAATTTATTCAATACTAAGTTGCATCTAAGTTGCAACTAAGTTGAAATATGGAAGAGCTGCCTTTTCTAAGATTAAAAAAACCACAAGTGTTCTTCCAACCATGGTAATTAGAGGGAAAAGACAAACCAGGATCAGACCAAGAAACGTTGCTGTTTGGTGTTTTACTGATTTCAGGTGTGGCTCAGTAGAAATAGAATAGAATAGAATAGAAATAGAGTCCGGGTATTTGCCTCGATAAGCTTTACGCGTTTATTCAGCTGAATAAAGATGGCCCCTCATAGCAAGAGGGAACCTGAACACACTTTGACACTCATATTTACTGTATTTTTCAGACTATAACGCACACTTTCCCCCCCCCCAAAAAAGTGGAAATATCTGTGCGTCTTATAGAGTGAATGTTGCTGAAGCCCCGCCTACCCACCGGCCCCCACCCTTCAGCCTCTGCCTCCCAGCAATTTGCCTCCTTGCAGCAAACAGCCTGGTCAGCTTTAGCACATTTAGCATGAGCAGCTGATTGGCGGTTGGATTTGCCTCGGTTGGAATACCACCGATCACCTGTTCCAGGCTGCGGGGATCGCTGCCACTCATTGGTGCTGTCGCCACCTATTGCTGCTGCCACCTGTCGCTGCCTCCGCATGTCCCGTTTTTGCCCTCTGCATGTCCTGTTTCTGGCCCGTTCGAGGCAGTGGAGATAGGTGGTGGCAGCTATCTTGTTTTCCTCCCCAAAAGCTAGGTGCGTCTTATAGTCTGGAGCTTCTTGTAGTCTGAAAAATATGGTATATATTTGCTACATTGTCTACTTCTCCAGCCAGAAACACTGGCACACCCTATCCAGAAAAGCTGGCACACTCCAGATAAGATTAAGAAGTACAGAAACAGTCATCCACCTCCCCTGGAGGTTTTCCAAGGGCATTGAGTGTCATCAATGCCCTTGGAAAACCTGAGTTCCTCATTTCCTGAGGAACTTTCCATGACCTTGAAAAGGCCTACAGAGGCAATGATGACATCGGCACAAATGCTCCCTCAAGACTGCCATTAGAAACATTGGATTTCCTGGTCAACATTGGTATGGTGATGGCTCATGCAGACAGCCAATTGGACTGGCAGTTGCCTTAAAACAGGCGCTAGGACATCACTCTCCAACTATCTGAGGGCAACCCTTAGGCCATATGGCAGTGATGATGAACCTTTTCGGCATTGAGTGCCCAAACCAGAATGCACGCTCCGGAAATCTGAACACACGTGTGCACATGCGCAATCCGGAAACCTGAAGACCAGCTGGCCAGCGCGCATGGGAAACCAGAAGAGCAGCTGGTGATGGTGCATGTGCCCACAGAGAGGGCTCTGCATGCCACCTCTGGCACGCGTGCCATAAGTTTGCCATCACGGCCATATGGTCTGTTCTTTCAAACACTTTTTTTGCTTTTAATTCTATTATGTCTGAAGACTGAGGTGACCTGACTTTTCTTCATGATCATGTAGCCCTGACCCGGCCATATTCAAAGGCAATATATCAAGCAACAGTTCGTGTTATGTCTGGAACAAGAGCAACGGTTGCTTTTGTGGCTAACTTGTAAGCTTTGCAGGATATCTGTTTATTGTTGGAAGATGCATGAGATACCAGACAGATTGGGCAGTTTTTACAGGTGAAGATTAAATCAGTGGCTATCATGATCATTAATAAAAAAGCTTATCTATGGACAAGAACAAGATAATCAGGATGCAAAGCACCCGTGGTAATTTCTTCCATAATTTGGTTAATGGCTTCACTACTGACTGGCTATTGTTGGAAACTAAATGTTGGAGCACATCAGCTTTCCCCAATTTTTCCTAAGAAAGAATTAGGATGATGAAAGATCTTTCCTAGTGTGTAGGACAATTCTATTCTTTTCAAACAGTCTGACTTAATTACTTAATTACTAGGCCTTATGGGAGCTAGTAATTTGGAGAGCACCAGATTGGGGAAGATTATCTTTGTTTTTATTTCAGTGGATACACCACAAACTCAAGCAGGCTATCAGCGAGCTAAGCCTTGCCTTGCCTTCAAGGAACATGGATTACAGTGAGTCCTGAACCCAACCTTCTGTTCAAGTAACAACATCTCAAAGACTGTGAGTCACAAGTCTCAGTGAGAACTTCATGTGGAAACTTGTGAATAGCTGAGTAATTAGTGCTCCAAATAAACTGCCCCTTCACATTTCCAACTGCAAGTTTCAAGGATGCCCTTTAGATGAACAAGTCATGATATCCAAAGTGATCCCACCAACATTCATCTCCTATTTCTGTTGACCCAATTAAAATAATCCGCCTTGTGCCAGATAATTAGTTTCTAAAAAAGGCTGTCAATATTAGATAGCCGATTGCTAGCAAGTTGAGGATGCTGTCTGCTCTACTTTTCAAAATCTCCTTTCAATACTTAAAACTTTAGCCTTCTCTTACCAGTGGTAATGAAAGGACAGTGAAAGTGAAGTTAAAGCAAGGAAAGGTCTTGTTTTAGATCCAAGGTAAACCCAGGATGTCATGACATTCTCAGCATTTTTATCTGATCATACTTTTGAAAGGCATAACACCTACAATTTCTCATTGTAGTTGCTAGAATGGCTAGTCTGCCAGAAGAACCAATGTTCAAAGATACCTTCTTCAAGAGATGCTCAGCAGCCTGCCTGCTGAATCTCTGCTTTAAGCATATCTTCCTTCCAATCAGCCGTCACTTGGAGTAGGTAGATGATTCTGCTCTATTTCTGCATTAGGTACCATTAGTTCCCTCAGTTATTCCCAAAACAGAACAATGTGCTTTCAGAGAAGAGTGCCTGATGCACTCCTGGAAAAATCATTGGTCTGAGTTACTCATTGCCAGGCACCAAATGGACAATTTTACTGCTTTTCAATATCTGGTTTAACTGGCTCAGTTCCTGGAACAAAATCACTGCTTCAAGAAAGAGATTATTTTTGCATATCCAAAGGAATCACTGTTTCTTCCACTTCAGAGGCTTGCTGCAAATCAATGATTCAGAAATAAGTGTGAAAAGTGGTTTTTTTCAAAGGGCAGATCATTCTTATAAATTCTAAAATGAAATCTCAGATGCAAGAACAGTTGCTAATTAGAGTTCTGGAAAGCAATTACTACAATGGCAGAGTGTCCTATGGACCAATTGAAGTTTCGCAATAGAAATGGATTATTTCTTTCCATTTATACAACAATGGAAAATACAATCCCATCTTTAAAACAAATGGTTTGTCTAGTATGAACAGAAAATGCTGTTCACAAACATCCTGGAATCCATACATAATACTTCTCAATTTTAAATAGCTATACTAATTTTAAGAATTAGAAATGGGAAGTGTTTATAATTTGCCGAATGGATGGTGGCCATCTCCTACAGTGATCTGAAAATATGGGAAACAATATGGAGGAAGAATGAGGCTTGATAAAAACTTTTTTTGAAAAGATTTATTTTTCAGAACATTCTGAAAATGGCAGGAAGAAAAAGGTAATCTATAAAGAAATTGAACAACACTTAAAGAAAAAGCAAAAAGGTATTTCTTTACATACCAACTAGTTTGTGGAATCAAAGAAGTGTTGAACTTCCCTTGGAGCAATCTTGTATTTCATGGTCATTATCGGGAATTTTGGTTTCATCCATGACCAGACAATTTGAAGAACTACAGATTTTACTGGAGTTAATGCTTGGCTTCATATTTATACTGGAATCCACTTTAGAGGAAGACATCAATGGGCTTGATTTGCCAGTGGAGAGGGTCATTGTTTGTGAGGTTGAGCTTGTCTGAGTAAGGTCTATTTGCTCCAGACTCATTTCTGGACTTGCCGATTCATCTGCTGATGTTTTAGATATAGAGGCCCAGGGCAGAGAGATATAGCCTTTGTAAATATTCCAAGAAAGCAAAAGTAAGAAAAGGAAGCCAACAGTGGACCCCACAATTATTAGACTGAACAATGAACTTTGGATTCTTCTGGATAGCAGTTTCCTTGGGTTCTCCGTCTCTGGGCCTGCCAAAGGTTTGCTTTTTGAACCTGCTATTTCAGAACACATCTGGTTTGACAAATCACACTTAGGACTGTAGAAAGTTTTCTCTGGCTGGGGCTGAAGGAGATAGACAGCCATTGTTACACGAAATGTTCTCCCATTGACTTTTTCAACAGACTGACATTCATAAAGACCGGTATCAGCAACTGTTGCATTAAAGACAACCAGGCCTTTTGTATGGATGAGATATTTAGCCTCTTCTTCTAGCAACTGGCTCTTGTTAAACATCCAGAGGAGATTGGCTGTGTTGGACAAAGGTTCACAGTTAAGATGAGGGCTGCTGCCAAGGGTGATAGGGTACCTTTTGATTTTCTTTTCTGAAAAGCAAAAAGACTTGGTGGTCAGTTTATAGCTTCCTACCTCATGCTAGGAACTATGCTAACCTTGTACTACTGTCTGTACTAACTGCCCATCATACAATCTGTATCGTCATTAATGGAAGGGGACATAATATATTAACGTTTTAGATAATACAGTAAAAGATACTGTATCTTAAATTATACATATTTGTGATCCTGCAGAGATATCCAATATGAAGGATCTCCTTACAAGTAAATGCATTTAATTTTATGTAGTTATTGTCAGAGAAAGAATAAAAGAGGTTCTAGCTACCATTTGCCTCTGTATCATATGCTTTGAAAGCACTGTTTAAAATGTGTTGCATGGTGCTTTGGGTTTTTTAAAAATTTAATGTGTTTTCAGCTTTTTAATATTCGCAATCTGATACCAGCTTCTCTCAGTGGCAACAGTACCAGGGATTTTGCTATAAGTCAATGTGCTGATTCTGCTGATGCTCACTCTCGTGTAGGAATTCCCTGGGTTCAGCCCAAGGTTAAAAATGAAGAAGCAGTACTTCAGAGAAAATGACTCCAAAAGGAAAAAGTACACTTGTCCCTATCTTCAATCGACTCCCCAAAGTCAAGACAATTTATATTCAAAAACAGCATGCCTTTTAAATCAAATAATATTAAGCTTGGAGAAACAGCATTTTAAACCCGTACACATACAAATTGCAAGACTTTCAGTGTGTATCTCTGGGAAAATCACAGTCATCCTCTGCTGGATTGAAAAAGAGATGAAAGCACTTAGACAAGCAGGCAACAACCCTCCTGAGTCTTTCAGTGAATTTTATCCTATATTCAGACCTACTATGGTTGTCTGTACTGCTGTTTTTAAAAATGGATAAATGGTTTGATTAGAAGGACTTCCAGTTCTACTGTGTGCTATGAAATTATTGGGACAGGATGGCATAGTGCTCATGAGTGACAAGATAGAAAAATGTAGTTATGATCTTTATGTTGGAAAGAATTCAGGTCCAATTAAACAGTTCCATGGGTCTGTAGAGAAACATTTATCCATATCTGTGCAACAGGGAGAGGGAAGAATAGACCATTATTATAGTTACTATGGAGAAATACCATATTTGGAGGAGAGAAATTTTGCTGTTACACACCCACCTCTGACATTACTGTTGCCAGGCAAAGTCAAATAGCAAGGTGATCCCAATGCATTAGCATAACTCCAGATCTCTGCTGTGGTTTGTGTGTGTAGATATAAATAATATGTATGTGCCACATACATATAAATTTGTTGCATTTATCTTATGCATAATAAGTATATAATTGTTGCATTCTGCCTGAAAAATGCACACAAATGATTAACTTCAAAAAATCTGCAGTTATATTCTCAACCTTATAAAACTATTCTGCTGTTGAATGTAAGCAAAGACTGGCGTTGTAAGATCCCTGGGCAGAAGAACAATGCTTGTCTTTTGGAGAGAACACAAGGACACTTTTCCAACAAATGCACTGATAAATGGTGCAATTAAGTAATTTTAGGACACTGGATGAGCAGGAAAATTCTTTACATGATAATGTGTTTTAATTTCTCTCTTCAAAATATACTAAATCACTTCTAATGTAATGTAGATCTTTTTACTGACTCTAGGGAGAAAAATGTTTTTTCTCCGAAATCTGCCTTGATAATACTTCTTCTCCTTCAAAACGTATATTAAGCCCTTGCTATTTTACTATTTATAAATTGATTTGGCGTGATCCCAATTCTGGACAAGCTGGCCTTCCCCTGAAAAAGCAGGTCCATGACTTAAAGGTTCTGCTAGAATTGCAGCTACTGCTGAAGCACATATTCAAGTTATATGAGAATATGGAATGGATATAAACCCATTGGTTGGGCCCAAAAACACCTTTGTGGATATCCACACAAGAAGGCGAAGAGAAAAGCAGGCAAAGATATATCAGGAATTATTGGGAAATCATCAAGGGGAATTTAAGATGAAAACAAGAGAGCAACTAATAGCAGAGAGATATAGTTTTACCATTTATAATTATCAGAAAGATTCAAAATGAATAAAAAGGCTTAAGGTATAGAGCAAAGTAACACAGAGTTTGAAGTACAACTGTGCACTGATCATACACATGTAGTTGCTAAAAAGTATAAACTTTTATTGGAATGTGAAACAGAGGAAGAACAGACTGTATGACAAAGTTGGCTAAGAATTCTGGTTATAACATACAGATGAATCAATGGCAAAAGGGTTAAATTTACATTATGCTATGACCTTAAAGAGAATGTTTATAAATTAATATATTGTTGGTACATCACACCAGAGAAATTAACTAAGATGTATAGAGGTATTTCAAATGTATGTTGGAAATGTGAACAACATAAAGGGACATTCTATCATTCTTGGTGTTCATTTAAAAAACTAAAAAAATGATGCTTGGAGTCATAGAAGATTATTTCAATATACGATTATTCAGCGAGATTATTATCTGAACCAAAATGAAAGATTTGACAATATTCCCTATGAGGAATGGTTTGTGAAATTGATAGATCTTGCTGAAATGGATAAATTAGCTTCTTTAATTAGAGAAAAGACAATATCTACATTTATTGGTGACTGGAAACACAATTATGGTGTAAAAATGAACATATGATTTTGAAGATTAGATAGGATATATTACAAAAAAAAGAGGATCATGATGTAACCTTAGAAAGAGTTTAAAATATTATAGCATAGCAATTATAATTGCTAGGAAGAATATCAGAAGTTTCTATCCTTTTCTTTCTTTTTTATTTTTATTGTATTTTATTTTCTGGCATTTTTGGCTATGTCTTTTATTTCTTCTTCTTTTCTTCCTTATTTTATATTGGTTTGCTTTAATGTTTATCTTTTTTAAATGTTTAATAAAAATTACAAATAAAAATGTGCAAATGATGCCATCTCTTATGCCCTTACCGTAAATATATTTACAACACATTTGGTGCATCAGATCACAATCTGAATACTTGCTTATATGAGATAGGCTTTTTTTTCCCTTTAAAGCCATATTAGATTACTACTTCTGCTGTTTCTTCTTCAAATTTGATTATTTCAATGCATAAAAAGTAATATAGGCTGTCCTCATTTAACAACCCCAATTGAGACTGTCAATGTGGTCATTAGGAAAGTGATTGGTAAGTGAAACCGCAACTATGCTTATGATCTTACTCCAGCTTTTCATTGCTTTACAGAGCTGCGAAGATTGTAGATGCAAGGATTGGACATAAAATTACTTTATTCAGTTATTGTTGTAACTGAAAGTTGCTAAATGAGGCAGTCGTTAAACAAGAACTACCTGTAATTAAAAGTTTAATTCACCTAACTTTGTCTAAAGAACTTTTCTCCTGCCAATTAATGACATATGATGATCTTATCTATTAGTTGCACTTCCAATCTCTTTGTAAAATTTAGAGTATTCTGCATTTTTCTTCAAGCTCATTATGTGGCATCCTGACAATTGTTGAATGTAGACAGATATATTAAAAAATTGGATAGCTTACATAGCTGAGCTGGATAGACATTAGATAGATGAGTCCGAGAGTGATCAATTTAAATTTTTCACAGTATATTAGAATGATGTTACATTATAAACATCAGGGAAAATGTAAATGGCAGCTTCCTGATTAGCACGAACTAGAGTACTAATAAAGTATTTGTTTAAGGGAAAGCGAGCATGGCAGTTGTCAGCAGTGGATCCTATTTAGACAGTAAAGGCCCAGAAACTGCCCAAGGTTATGGAGAAACTGCTACCAATGTGTCCTTTAGCTTTGAGTAAAATTGGTTTAAAGAATGAAATTACCCATACTGCGAAAGAAAGAAATCTGCCCTAAGCAATTGAACTTTGAGTAAATGAGGATGAATTATAGCATTTAATATTAAATGATTCACCTAAACTTGGAATACTTGTATGGTGCAATTTACTGATATAATTTATTATATCAACGATTTTATAACTAAACAATACTTTGCTGTTTAGAAAATATATGTTGCCTTATTTTTTTAAAAAAATCTCCTACCTACTTCAGGACACCTGTGGATATCACCATTCCTGATGCTCTGAATTAGATCTCTTGATAAAAGAAGAAAGAAAAAAAACTACTTTATAAAGATATTCAAAAACATTCAAAGTGGACAGAAATCTTCTATTAAAAATCTACTTTCAGCCTTGAAGTGCAGAGAAGGAAGTCTGAGAATAGCAACAATCAGAAATTCTACTACAAAGAGAGGCTAAGAAGAATTTGCTTCAATGGCATAAACTAGATAGAAGATGGGATTTACCACTTGCAGCTGTGTGCACTTCTGTATGGCTTTCACCTTACACCTATCCTAGCTTTTCTACTGAGCAACCAATGCCCATCCCCTGTTTCCTTGGCATTTCCCTCTCCCTGCAACTGACAAGCTGCCTTACTGCCTCAAACTCACATACTGGGCTTCAATGTTGAAGCCTCATCATAAATACCAGGTAGGTCAATGGTTTTGGTCCCTCCTCACTAGACAGTTGGACAATGAGGGTGGTTATGGCTAGCGAATGTTTGCAATGGCTGAAACAGGGATAACCATGGATACCACCCATGCAACTTTGTCAAAAAGTGCCTAATTACTCATTATATCATAT
This sequence comes from Pantherophis guttatus, assembly GCF_059756535.1. Lineage (NCBI taxonomy): Eukaryota > Metazoa > Chordata > Lepidosauria > Squamata > Colubridae > Pantherophis > Pantherophis guttatus. The sequence continues at coordinate 15,904,790 of NC_142063.1, forward strand.
CTGAGTGTTGATTGGGAGGTGACCAAGGCATAATTTATGGTGAACAAAACCTTCTGACTCAGGAAAACCTGTGCTATACCAGATGGATCTGTGCAAAGACTCTCCTAGTCAGAGCTTCTGTCTGTTTTTCTTAAGGATGAGCTGTGAATCTAAGAGAACCCAGATATTACAAACCAGTTCTGCATTGGAAAGTATAAATCGAGGTCGGGGGGAGGGGAGATGAAATATCTCAGGTTTCCCTCTTCAAAAGCTCCCAATTTTGCTGGGATTACGTCTATATCTCTTTGTCCCCCTCTAAACCCTCACAATCTCCAGACATATTTTAAGGCTTGTTTGCACAATACACCAACTATGGTTATGGATAGATTGACACAATTCTGTATCATAAAATAATCTAGCATTAAAGGATAAAAAAACTGATCTCAGTCCCAAAGAGTATGCAACCAAATGAAATCAAAACTTTATTATAGTTAATGACCAGCATAATGCTTGCAATCTAAACATTGCCAAGTAACATAAGTTGTGTTGAAATTCTCTTAACCTCCCATCCTTTTCAGGGACTTATTCATCTAGTGCAAAATATTTCCTCTTTTTAAAGAGGAAATATTAACAGAATAACAGTTGGAAAGTATCTTGGAGGTCTTCCAGTCCAACTCTCTCCTCAAGCAGGAGATGGTTGTCCAATCTCTTCTTAAAAACCTCCAGTGTTGGAGCGTTCACAACTTTTGGAGGCAAGCTTTTCCACTGATTAATTGTTCTAACTGTCAGGAAATTTCTCCTTAGTTCTAGGTTGCTTCTCTCCTTGATTTATCCTTGATTCATTGTATCAGTGAAATATTTTGTGAATTGGGGAGGGTTATGAAACTCCTTAGCTATTCTGCCTTGTCCTCAGCAGGACCTGGAGGTTCTAATAAAACTCATTTTTTCATGGTCACATGCTACACTGATTCCCCACTCCAAAAGCAGATGGGGGAAACAACTTCAGCATTCATTTAGCCATCTGAAAAATTAAACTTGTGGTGGTTCCCCTATTCAGAATTCTCTCCTACAATAAAACCTGAAAAGGCCTCTTCAGAGAAAGAAAATTGGGATTCAATAGAAACACCACTTCCACTGGAAAAAGATGTTAGAATCATCAATAGTACAAAGGCTGGCTAAAGCTTCATCTCCTCTCCATTGCAAGTAGCTCCTCAGTTATCAGCTAGGGAAAAAATACCTACAGGGACCGAGCTTCACTGCTTCCTGAAGAAACATGAACAAGTTCACCAAAAATAGAGGCAGCAAAAACAGACAATGCTGAGCAGTGTCTTTGATTTGTTTTACTCTGTTGCAAGCCGATTCAGACAAAGCTTCAAAGCAAACAAAAGATTAAAAATGTAGAGCAATAATGTACACATTTTAAAATCTGACTTGAGTCTCATTACTTGTTCCATTGATTATATTACTCACTGTGAATTCTCAAGGTGTTTAGCCAGGAGGATACAATTGTGAAGAGAGAGGGACCATGCACAGTAGGGATCCCTTGCCAAGATACAATGAAAGCATTGTTTATACCAGCTGCAAATTGCAACAGGGAGCTGTACTAGCTGGGAAGGAGAACTGGCATACAACAGGCCCTGGAAAGACAACCCTAAACAGTTAACCTTTTCCCTAAATAATACTAAAAACTATTCAAATAGATAAATCCAAAAGTAGACAATGGAATGAAAGAGAAGGAAAGGGTGTCATGCTGAATAGACTAGGACAATATTGTACCTTTAGAGAAGCTAGCTTGAGTATCTGTACAGGCTCTGCTGATGGGAACAGCTGTATTTCTTCCAAAATAATAATTTCTCCATGACAATTGAGAGTTTTATGCAAATAGCCCTTATCTGTATAAAATAAAACAGTTAAACTTCAGTTGCTTTATGTTTTATAGATGTGTTAGAAACACATAACCCAAATTGTATTTCTTTAATAACAGAGCTTAGTTATTTTGTCTGGCTAGTCAATAAATAGAGCTAAATCAAACTTGGTGACAAATTTGTAATCACTGAAATAGCAAAATTCAAACATTCAAGTTTCTCAGATCCTCATGAGAGTATAAATAGATGTTAACCCTGCAAGGTATAGTAGTCCAGACAACAAGCACAAAGGTTAGATTAACAAAATCATGTAAGACTGAAATTTCCCCCATCCTTCCTTTTTACTCTCTGGAAAACAAGAGAGGGGTCTTTTCTGACACTATCTCTATTTCCATGGGCTAAGATACCATTTACATGTTGGTTGTCTGTGGTTCTCCTTTCTGTCTCCTGAGGTCATTCCCACATACCATTACAATAGAATCTACTGGAAAATACATTATGGGGAGCAAAGACTTGATCTATATTTTCTATAAGATAGCACTAAGAAACCAAAAATATGTTATGGGTATGATGTGCTAGTATAGAGGTGGACTAGAGCTGTTATTTGCTTCTCCTTGCTTTAAAACAAATAAACATTCACATATCTTGAAAACTGACAAGACAGCATTTTTTTAAAAAAGCATACTATGAAAGCAGCATAGTAGGTGCTTTACCTGTTCCTAGGAAAAAGATGTCATATGTGACATTATCCAAGTCAGTGGCTTGGCTTATTACAAGTTGAGTGTACTTGGTACCCCTTTTCAGGAAGACAGGCTGAAGACCAACTGAATTCACAATACTGTCCATCAAAGGGTGGTCTCGGGCAAACTGGAGGACTTTGTCTGGCAAGTCAAGTGAAGAGTTGTACCCCAAGTGTACAGCAGAAACATCGGCACACTGTAAAATATTGAACAAGTGAGTTACTGTATGTATTCTGTTTATTTAGAAAATCAGCTATTACTATTTACCAAGGGGCGATATAGATAATTTTTGGGGATGTCTTATTACTTTGGGGCACGTAGAGCAAGATGGGACTCCTCTTGCCATCTTACCTGATTTCCAGCTCTGTGTCCCTAACTCTAACCAAAGGAAATGGCAGGGACTGGCTGCGTATGCGGTTAAATATTTTCGGGGAAGGCTTATTTTAGTGCATGCGTTCAAAAGCCTGATTGGGCTTATTATCAGGGGATGTCTTACTTTAGGGGAAACAGAGTAATAGACACTTGATAGCTTAACACATGGTACAGTCTGGGTTCAGTCGAGGAGTTAAGTTCAATTAATTACCACATATCCAATATTATTTGTAAATTCTTAAATATTTAAAACTGTTTTGTGCTATAATATCATTCCTGTCAAAGAGTTTTATCCTATACTTTGTGAGACAGTATAGTTTTGATTAAGAAATGGCAGAGTCAAATGAAAAGTACAATTAATCTTCTGACAGCAGCATCTGTTACTTAAATATGTTAGCCTGCAGGGTGTGAAAAATATTTGGAATGTGAGTTCTAATTCAAACCTCCCAGTCTTGAGACCAAACCATATTCATACTCAACAAGGAAATGCCTATTCAACAGGAGAAATTGAGACTTACAGCCCCAGGGCGAGGAGTTGGGACATCTCCCCTGTACATCACCCATTTCATATGAGAACCTTCCAAAGCAACAGGACCTTTGAAGCTCCCTTTCAGAAAAATTTCTTGAATAGTCTCCATCTGGAATGCACAAACAGCTGAAATATCCAACTTTCCCCTTAAATAAAGCACAAAATAGAATTCTGCAATGAACAGCTTTTTTGAAAGTGGGAAATAATCTATTCTAATGCAGAAATGTGGCAAAAAAATTCTATGACCCAATGGAATAGAATGTGCTGAAGTTAAAACTGGCCTTTGGTTCCACTTGAGATATATTGCCCAAAATGGATCAAAATTAACTGGTATTATCCTTACTGCTAGAGGTATTGCTGCATGTAGTAAAGTGTGGCTAAGCCTGATAACACAAGATACTTCAATTTACTAAACTATGAGTAGCAGAGGTGAGTATCTATGGGCCTATCTGGTAAGAACTATGGCTCATGAAAGATTGCCACTTGAATGTAAGAGGAGTAAATGGTAAAGAACATAAAGGAATTAAATGTGTGTTTTGGGTTTCTTAGTTTAAGAAAGCGGACAACAGCTTGCAAAATATTATTTTTATAAAATTTTATAAAATTATAAATATTATTATAAAGAGCCTTGGTGGCGCAGCAGACTAAAGTGCTGTTAAATAGCACCAGCTGTCTGCAATTACTGCAAGTTCAAATCTCACCAGGCTCAAGGTTGACTCAGCCTTCCATCCTTCCGAGGTAGGTAAATTGAGGACCTGGATTGTGGGGGCAATAAGCTGACTTTGTATAAAAAAACCCACCGCTTAGAGGGGCCCGAAGCCCTACTAAGCAGGTATATATAAAAGTATGAAGGCTATTACTTAATGCATTGTAAGCCGCCCTGAGTCTCCGGAGAAGGGCGGCACATAAAACGAACCAATAAATAAATAAATAAATAAATAAATAAATAAATAAATAAATAAATAAATAAATACCTCAGAGTGCTATATATTTCTCCATTTTAAAAAATGGTAAGTCACTTAACTTGGCCATACTATTATATTAATCAATCAAATGTTATGACAATATTTAATATGATCAAAGACTTATATCTGTGAACAGCCTGATCCTTCAGATCTTCCAACCTATTGCTGCTGTAATTAAATCCATTATCTTGCTTCCTGGTCATTCTCCAGTCTCTCTTACCTTCCACCTTTGCCAGCATTACAGACTTCTCCAGAGAACTAGATTTTAACATAATTTGTCCAAAGGGTGATAATTTGGTTATTCGTGTCACCTTGAGCAAGGTCTGTGGATTGATTTCTTCTATGATCTATTTGTCTATCTATGTATAGTTGATTTATTTCTTCTTTTAATGTGTTTAACTTTTATACTACTTACATTCCATACTTCTCCTGCAGCTTCAATTTTCTTTTCCTGCATGGAAAACATGCAGGAAAACAACTAGATGTTTTGAAGGCTCTAATCCAGCTATGTCATAAACACTATTGGTACCCCAAAAGATCCTCAACTCTTCCTCAGCAGCAAGTTGAGTGCCATCTCACCTGAAGGGTCAATCATCCAGCACCTCAATCACTTTACACTATTTCTTCCTTGTAGTTTTCTTGGCATATCTTTCCAGTGCTCTTTCCTCATCTCTCCCAGGAACACATATAAACACATATACCACAATGATTGGTATGAGATGGATTTGGAGTGAAACCCAGCAGCTTAGGGTTTTTTTTACTCCAAGATTTCAGTTGCTTTTTAATTCCATCATTAAAGTTTGGGTAAACTTGGGTTAGGGTCTAATCTAGGATTGAGCTACCCTTTTTTTTCTAGAATTATTTTAGCCTTAGCTAAAATAGCTAAAAGGCCAATAGCTAGTAATAGGGTGATATCTCTATACAAATGGAGCTGAAAAATTCTTTTGTGGGGGTTGAAAGGGAGGAGTTAAGCAGCTTTGAGGGTCAAAGTGGGAAATTTAATTTAATTAAACAAACATTAATTGGGCCAGTGGGATGAGCTTCATATCTTAGGTGATCCTGCTGTGAGTATATATTCAGTGTACACAGTGTACAGATTTTTTGCTCATTTCTCCCAGGACCATCCCATCTCTGCCATAGCAAGACAAATTAGCAGGATTTATGGGAGAAATCATAGAATGGTATGCCTATTTCTGACTGTGTTTATATGATCCACCCTCATTGAGGCTTAGTATAATGTATCAATCTGGCAACTATGGTTTGTTCAGTAAGCAAGAATTCAAAATATAACTTTGAACATGTATAATAATTTAATCTTGAGGTCACCAAAACATGAATTAAATCATTTATCAATCAGTATTCCCTAACAATATTAGGGAATTGATACCACAAAAGTATTCTCAACAGAACCAATATGGTGGCCATAAGATGATACAGCAGTTTTTTTTTAAATTCAGGACCATTGTACTGGTTTAACTGCTGCAGTAAATTTCTCAGTTCAAGCCTCATGAATGCTTTAAAAGAGTTCACAAATCTGAGTGCTTTTGACCTTTTATTCTTCATGCCAGAGTATAGTGCAAAAATAATGGAATCAAATGCCATACCTTTACCTTAACTTGAATCTGTATTTGCCAGTGATTATAGATCTTTCCTTAAACTATGTGGTTATTATTATACTTTCAATATACCTGTCCTTTGTGGTTAATTTTAAGAGATTGAAAATGTCTTGGGATATTATGGAGAAGAATTCTTACCATTGTTGGGTAAAAATCCCATAAATTATGGTTTCCCGCCAGTTTGAATTCTTGACTACAAAGACATCCTGAAGGATATTAAATTGAAATTGCAGTTCAGGAACAGAGCAGAGAAGGGTAGATTTTAAAAATGAGGTCCATCTTTTTTTTAATGTTCGCTTTCCACCAAGATCACCCTTGAGGAGAGAAAAATCAAATCCTGTTACAAAACTACTTAGCAAAATGTTCCAAAATGCTAACTTGTTTTATGATCTTAATACATTATTTCATTGCTTTATGAAAATAAATCAAGCAGCTTGATAAACACCACTGAAAAATGAGTCTGTAATAGATCCAGAAGATGCACCAAGAGAACCATGAACAGGGAAAATAATAAACACAACAGAAAATATTCATAATTGATTTGGAACTGAAATGTCTGGATATTTAATTCACTAAATACTAAACCTGTACAAAACTTCAAAGACTCACTTCACTTCAGAAAATGAAACTTCCCTTTCTTTAAAGTAAACCCACTTCTAGCAGCTGGTATGCCATATCAAACAAATTGTTGGCCAAAGCAAAGAGGCTTGCCCTGGTGCTTCAGTTGGCGCAGGTTTTAGGAGTTCTCTCAATTCTGATCTAAATTCTGTATTGAGGCAGAATTCCACCGTTTTGAATTAAGCTTAGTGAAACAAAGGACCACCACTTCAAACGGCTGTACTAAGCCTTTTTCAGGACTGGGACATCTTGAGTAGGGAAACACTATGCATACATATGTAAGGTCTATAGAATTTTAAAGGTTCGCTTGATGGTTAACCATTCGAGAGCTAGCTGCCTGTCTTCCTTCCTCTTAATACAGTAGCAAAAAGGAAAAAATGTGTTCTACAGAGTCAAAATAAAGGGCTCTCTTCCTTAAAGAGATGGAGTACAATTTCCTTCTTCTAATTCTGTTTTCTCAATGAAAATATGAACCATTTCCTATCAGCCCAATATCTCCACTGACTCCATTTTTCACAGTCTAATAGAGAAGCAAATGAGGAATTCAAACACGCACTTTGCAGAGTTGAGCTACTCGTGACACCCGAAGCTTATCGTAGAACTCAAACTCAGTAGCAGTTTCCGTGAAGAACACATAAATTCTGTCAGAGTCAGAGATTGCTTCATTCTCCTGTATGAGTTCCATATGAATAAATGTGGGCTCTGGAACACATAAAAATAAGCAAGGCTACAAAGAAAATCCAGATGATTTTAGAATTTTTGTTGTTGTTATCTAGTTTTAGCTAAAGACAGGGAAGAATACTAAGAAGCTATTGCTATTCCATTTTTCTCTTTAAAATAATCAAAATGTCCAGTAAAATGTGGGCAGTAATGATTTTATGAATTCAAATGTTGTAATTTCAGTCTTTAAAAACATAATAGTCAAATACATCAAAGCTCAACACCTAGCTCCTGCATTGGCCAAATATGGCTTCGATTTCCACTTTCCTAGAAATATTCTTTACGTTTTTCCTCCCTAATGTATAAAATAGCAACCCATTTGACCTGATAGCTTTTTCTTTCCCATCACTGACTCACCTCTTTATGTATAGTTGGGTGTCTTTATTTAAACCAATACACAATCTATTAGTAAAGTATAAATTTTCAGCAGGTACTGAAACTTGCATGAGTTAAAATGAGGACATGAATTACCTCATGGTGATATTTTAAATCCTGTCCTTTGTGCATATTTGCTTGAGTCCGTCCCCTTTTCCAATTTTACTTCTTAAAAATTAGGGCACAGCAGAAATTAACACAGATTAACATAAGACACCCAGCTATAACATGAAAGATTAATCTTTTATAAGAAGGATAATGTGTTATTACCCAAATTAAATGAGAACAATTTTGTCCTTTTTAAAATAAAAGAACTGTTTATAGAAACTAATTAAATCTCTTTGTATCTTGTTTCTGTTATTATGTCACAAAAGGAATAAGGAGTCCTGCTGGCAAGTAAAACTGGTGAAAAATAAGCCTGTCAGTGGATTAAAGAACTTTATTTATGGATTAATTATCTGATTTTGAAGCAATTAATTAAATGAAATAAGTTTACAAATTATAAACTATTAGTGATGGAATCCTTGGGAGAACCTTGATATCATGCTAGAAGGTTATAATTAAATTTAATAAACAAGTATGCAATTTTTCCTAAGAGTAAAGGACACAGACTTGGTGCTACTCTTCTGGCAGTTTAACTTAGGACAGTCAACAAAGCAATTTGTAATTCATATACTATGAAAGAAAATCAGATAGCTTTGATAGGATTTAAAATGCATTAGGGATAATTGAGAGGAGATCTGAGGAAGGAATTCGAGGCAAGGCAGAGAAGAAATGGTGTAAAGTCAGTCCTGGGCTAGAAAGAACTTGAAGAAAAGTCAGGTAGGAATTGAGAATTTAAGTAATATGGAACTGAGTTAAAAAAGAGCTAACCAGAAATGTCCCCGAAGAAATATTATTGTGCTAAAGATCTGTAGAACTTATGTTAGGGGAAGATAATGAATATCAAAGATACTGTATAAGTAAAAGGTATATCTAAAGGAAACAGGCCAAACCAGGCAGCTTTCCAAAAAGCAAGAATCTAGCAAAGCAAAAAGTGATGGACAAACTATTTCACTAAACATGACAAGAATATTTATGGAAAGAGGCTCAACAAAAAGGAACAGAATCATGGGCAGCATAGAAATAAATAATAAATTAAATACGTAAATAAGTAAGTAAGTAAATAAATAATAAAAACTTGTCAACGGATAAGATCCTGATGTCTGGAACAGGGGTGGGTTCTACTTACCTTTACTACCGGTTTGCAACGGGGCCGCACGCATGCACGCATGCGCGCATGTGTAGAAGCTTCCTGATGACATCGTGGTTGGTGGGCGGAGCCTCCCGCCGGTTTTACTACCGGTTCTATAGAACCAGTCTGAACCAGGGGCAACCCACCACTGGTCTGGAAGTAACTCTTTGACTACTGGAGAAGAGCAAAAAACCTCATCAAGTAGTAGATTGTATTGTGACGTGATTGTACTGAAGCTTCCAGAGGTTTGGAAATTGACATAGCCATACTGAAAAGTGTTGGAAAATATGAACTAGGAATCTAATGATGCCCAGATAATGACTGATAGCTGTCTGCACAGAAAAAAGTCTGTTGATTGCTAGCATTCTGTCAGCATTTCAAATGACAGTTTTATACCTGGATGACTCCAAATCGACAACACCATGTTCGAACTGATTATAAGCCATCAGGGTGATATCAGCTCTTAGTGGCCATACAGAAAGACCTCCCCCAAGATGATCTGTCTTCAACCTAGCCCTTTAGGTCTTCTAAGGGTGAACCATCACACCTTAACCCATTTTTATTTATTTTTAAATTTATTACTACATTTGGAGACTGACACTGGGAGCTTTATAATACAGAGAAAACCCAAATATTAAGAAAAGATGTGCATCAGGAACAGTGAAACAATAAGAAAAATGTCAAACAAAAATAATAAAATATCGGCATCCTGAAACCAACCAACCCCTCCCCCCCAAAAAACACGCCCTAACAAAGGGGTTTTTGTTTGTCCACCATAGACGCAGCCCTAAAAACAGAGCCATGTTTTAACAACTTTCAGAACAACTGTAGGATACGAGACATATGAATCTACAAAAATCAGCTGACGGGGGGGGGGAGATACTACACTGCCTAGGCTTAGCTAGATGACATTACTTGACTAAAAGGATCTGAAGTGCACCCACTGTCCTCAATCTCATTAAGCAGACAGAAATTATTAGAGATAGACCCCAGATAGATAACCAGGCTCTAAGTCATATAAGTCTTCATAGATGATCATCAGCAATTTGAATTTAACTTGGAAGCCAACTGGTAACCAGTAAAGCTCACAAAGCAAGAACGACACATACATGTAACATGATGCACACCCCGCTGCTCACATTGCTGTATTCTGGACCAGTTGTGGCTTCCAAATTATCTTCTAGGATAGTCCTATGTAGAGCACATTAACTAGGGCATCAATGTCTGAAATACCTCTCACTCTAGGAAAGGGTACAGCTGAAGCACTTGATGGAGCTTATAAAGCAGAGGTGTCAAATTTGCGTTGTCATGGTGGCATCACATGACATATCGGAACTTTTTTCCTCTTTGCTAAACAGGGCATGAGCATGGCCAGTGTGTGACGCACCTGGCCCACGGGCTGTTACTTTGACAGCCCTGTTATAAAAGCTCTCCTGGACACAGCTGCCACAGCTATTCTTTGAACAGGAGCTGTTCAGATTTCCACCATATCTACTTCTGACCATTAATATTTCTACCTGCCCTCTCTCCACCTCCATGTTTCTTCCCACCCCAGTCTCTACCTTCCAGACTTACACCCACATTCATTCACTTATTCATCCATGGCACTGCCCAAAGTCCCAAAGTCATTCTAGTCCCTCATGGATCCCCATCACTCTGTCAGCTGCTTTTGCCTTAGAGCCCAGCAGCAACAGCTCACAACCTGAGGAAATCTTAGAGTGCTCCTCAAGCCCCCCAACTTTGCACAGGTGTGCAGAGGATTTAAAGTCCCAGAGCAGTATATCAACAGAAAAAGATCAGGCCCTAGTGTAGGTGAGGGACCTGTGAACTTTAAGCTTGAACAAGAGTCAACAACATGGGCCACTCTCCCAGGCCAAAAGCACCCATGAGTCATGAGACTATCAATTCTGCTGCCCAAGCCAAATGTTCAAGAAGGTGGCAGAGTACATACTGCCCCAGAGTCTAGACAGTATCGGGCCTTGCCTGATTACATTATGTTACCTTGCCACCCCAGCCTCTTGCTTTGCCAGCCTTGCTCACCTTGCCATACTGAGCATTACCCCTGGTATTTGACCTATGACAGCTTGTCAGTCAAAGAACCACACAGCACTTCAAGCTTCAAACTTCTTTGTAGCCTTTCCGGTCCCTAGCAAACCTTTGCAGTAGCTTCACAACTTATGTCAAAACTCAGTTGGTTCTGTCTTACTCTGGGCAACTGTATTTACAATATGTATCCATGGTACTACTAGCTCCATTGACTCCACTGGTGCTGCCAATGTTGCTGATTCCAGTGCACACAAGTCCAGAGATCCCAAATGTCTTATAGCTCCTAATCGAAGTCTCAGATGCCTCCATCTCCAGTCTAGAGTTATAGCTATACTGGTTTCTGGTCAACTGTTTTTGATTTTAAGAACCTCATATGGTTTCTGCAGCACTGCCTTCTCCAAGTAGAACTGATTTATCCGATACACTCATTTCAGAGGGAAACACTATGGATTCCCACTGCACAAGTTACATCAATGCAAACTTGAGAAAGGTGAATTTTAGTGATGGCTCTTACCTTATAGGAAAGCCCTATCTCCCCACCCAGAACATATTGATGTCTACCTTGAGTCTATTTTAAGGAGGAGTTGAGATGGACTATTCTGAATGTATTTAAGATTTATTTATTTACAAGACTTATATAACCACCCATTTTAAAAAAATCTGGCAAGCTACATAAACAAACAAAAAAGCCAAAACACCAATAAAACCAAAATATGGTGCCTCAACTATCCTTCTCTAATGCATCCAATGAAACCATGGCCAAGTTCTATCCTCACCCTATTCCAAAGCTTGATCATTTGATTCTTTATACTTTGTTTTTATGTATATACATTTGTGTTGTTATGGCTGTAAAATATCATGCCTCTGGATTCTGGTGATATATCAATATCAGAAATCAATAAATAAAACACACTAGGTATATTCTAGAGCAATTAGCAAACTTATGGAGCAAGAATGAATGGGGATGGCAGCAGATCCATTATTTTAATATTTTCTAAAACAGCCCTTACTTCAAAGCTCTCCAACTAAAATCTGCAACAATTCTTTTATACAGCTGTTTTTGTCTAAAGACTAGGTTATAATTTTGGAGTATTGTCTTGGGTTACATTTATCCCTGATAAAATCGGAAAAAAGACTTCTTGTTTCAATAAAAAATTACTTACTTATTAAGCTACTACTGTAACTCCAGAATGCTCCTTATAGTGTTATTTTCTCATCAGGCAATTTTTTCCTATGCTGACAAGTTTAATTGTATGTTAAAAATTTGGTTTGTGACAATCTGTGACACAGGCAGCTGAGATCACAGTAAAAACCAACTTGCAAAAAAAGCCCTACTGTACACCATTTTCTTCATTAATTTTGTATAAAATGTCTTACCATTAAGCCAAGTTGCTTTATATTCTGTCCTTAAAGGATTCCTGAAACTCCGCAATATAATTGGCTCTGTACCCAAGAAGTTATTTGAAGTGGCTGTATAAAGTGCACCATCTGAGACAAAGCAAATAAAAAAATGTATCTTTTTATCCCTGCCACAATTTGCAGGAGGAGATGGGTATATTGTGTGTGCTATAGCTCAAGGTTAAATATAGAAGCAAAAGCATAGAAGACACAAGTGTGAGCCATGTCAAATCCCATATCTGGGCCACTACTTCAAATGGCACCTTTGGAATTTAATAACATGTATGCAGGTTATGGAAAGGTCCATGATCACGATATGATGCTGGACTGGGGTCTCACAGCTGCTTTTCCTTTAAAATAAAAATAGAAATAGATTAAAGATGGTTGTTTAGCATGTGAGTAGCCTAACATTAGTTTGAGTTACAGCAGTTCTCCACAGAATGATGAACCATGTACAACAATTTATTTATTTATTTATTTATTTAATCTAATTTTTATACCGCCCTTCTCCCGAAGGTCTCAGGGTGGTGCATAGCCAAAGATAAAACAAACACATATATAAAATTTAAAAACAATTTTAAAACATATTAGATAATTTGGCCCCAACATCATTAAAAACAAAAACAACCCATTAAAATTAATGTTTAGGCCAACCCAGCTTGTTGGAACAATAACGTCTTGAGGGCACGGTGAAAGGTGCATAGGTCAGGGATCATCCGTATCTCTGGGGGCAATTCATTCCAGAGGGCGGGTGCCCCCACAGAGAAGGCTCTCCCCATGGGGGTCGCCAGTCGACATTGTTTGACCGACAGTACCCTGAGGAGTCCCTCTCTGTGGGAGCGTACTGGCCGGTGGGAGGCTGTCGATAGCAGAAGGCGATCTCGTAAGTAACAATTGTTTATTGTTATGATCTCGTAACAATAAACCTGCTTAATCTTATTTTAATTTAGCAAGTTAAATAAATGTTGCTATAATTCATGGCAAGACATAAAGGAAGTAGAAGAGCAAAACTATGGCTAAAGGTTGATATGTGGTATCAAAAACAGAATAGGAATATCATTAGAAAATCTACATATCATTAGAAAAATTACACTTTTGTAAGCCAGGTTAGAATTATGAGTATTCAATTGCCAGAAATTTAATCTGACGCAATGGTACAGTATATAACCATCCAATACATAATAAATAATATGAACACAAAAAGCCATCCTTGTATTATTGCAAGTCCAACAGCATAGCTTTCTTCATCTTAATATGAAAATATTAATGCCAACATTAAGGACTGGCAAAGTCAGTCCTTCCTACTCTATACCAACATCTGTTCCTCCTCACTCTTACTATTTCTCCTTGCTATGGCTATCTGTTCAACTGTGCTTGAAGGTGACTTGGCACTGACAGGAGCAAGAAAAATGGACTGAAGTCAGAGAATGGAGACAGCTATAATAATGACAACTATGTGGAATTACAATGGAGGTGGGAGGAGAGAGTTGAGGGCATTTTGCTTAAGAGCTATGTACAGCCTTTGGCTGAGACTGACACGTTGACTGCTGTCAGCAATTTAGCTTCCATTGCAAACATGCCTGACAGAATGAAGCAGTGGTCAAACATATCAGCAAGTTCCAAAAATAGAGGAAAACAAGCAGCTAAGTTTAAAAGGCTACATTGATTGTCCAATGACAATAGAAAATAGTTTGAAAAGAGTCTTTGTATAAAATATCAGTTTCTTTTTTTAAAATTACTTTTTAACCAAAAAGCTGCTGCTTACAGAATAGGGTAACATTCTTCCCCCCACTATGACCTTGTACTTCATTTGAAATCTACAGTATGCAGAAAAGAACAAAGGCTATAAGCAGACAAAGTTGAAAAAGAATAAATATGTCATTAGAGTCTTTCAAAAAAAAATCCTACATCAGCCAGCTATTGAGGAAGAGCTGATATACTGTATAGGCAGATTGCATATGCAATTAGTTTCCTGATAGCTTTTTCAAACCAGTCTTTTATTCAAAGACTGATAAGCAACATCACATCTGAAATATATTCACTCTAATTTGAGTAATCAGTGCTTGACAACCATGACTAAATGAAAAAGATATCAAGACATTTTTCAGGGCAAGGAGAAAACTTACCAACAATTAAAGAGGCATAACTCACAGTTGGTTCATATGGACATCTTCCTCTGCTTTCTGTAGCTCTTGTATACAACTTTAATTTCATATTGTCAATTACCTATTTTAAATAATTCCCAGAGAGCAGATGAATTAGTGACAATGTTCATATTTCTTGCTAAATCAGTTTCCTTATCCATTAAAAGGTAAAGACCACTTGACTCCATTCAACTTCCAAGCTGAGCATGAATCTGGATGACTGAAATAGTGCTTTATATGAAACAAAAACTAAGGAGGTTCTATTGAGAAAAATCTCAAGTCTGGAAACCAAAGTCTAGGATGTTCTCCATATTCTGATGCTATAAAAAATTCTGGTTATCAAAGGGTTGAGTGGAAAATGTAAGTGTCCTAAAAATCAACTGACAGTAGTCCATCTGCCATTTCCACTAGCTGTCAAAAATCTACCCTAATTTTGCTGCTGATTGCAGTTGTGAAAAAATCCATTCCTTTAATTCCATGTCCACCCACCTGAGCCAGATTTCTGTTAAATGTCGAGACCTAATATGCTCTATACTAAACAGAAAGTGAGAATCTGATCATAAAAAAACGAATAGAAGCCTTACTCATCAGACAATATAACTTAAAGTGTCCTTTGTAAGGGTCAGGAACTATCTTTGATTATCCTAACATATAATGGGCTGAACAGAGACTGGAAACTAGACAATGCTATGATGACTGTATGGTGTTGAAAAAAAAAAAAGTTACTATAGGATTCCAAAGCATTCCCAAGGCTATGTCATCTTTCATGAGCAATGTACTTCCCATCTCCATATACTAACACCAGAGGTTACAATAATGCATTGGAGAATCCATAAAGGTGTTCATATGAAAAGCAAAGGTCAGCCACCTCTGAAGGGAAGCGGTTATCAGTACGAAATCAGAATAAGCTTATAGGAGTATTTTCACTTCTCAAAATTATCTCACTATATACCATCATGAGCCCCTGTAGGGTGACTAGGCTTATAAAGTCATGACTCTTGGCACACAGAACCTAATAATCCTTTCCAAGGTTTGTTTTCTGTTCATCTGAAGAAAAATATAGCCAAATGTATACAAGTATTTCAAATGTATGATGAAAACATAATTGTAAAGAAGGAACGTGTTATCATTTTTGGTGGACTTGAAATAAAACAAAGTAATATTCAGACCAGATTTACATTTTAATGCAGGAATTTCCTAAAATAAATATAATATTGAAACCAGAGATTTTCCTTTTAGGACTATTGGTCAAAGAATTTGACCAATAGTCCAAAGAAAAAGAAAAAGAAAAAACTTTGCATATGCTGACTACAACAAAAATTATTTATGTGCAAAAATGGAAACATGTATTAATCCCCATAATGGAAGAATGGATGGAAAAACTGATGGAGCTAGCAGAGATGGACAAATTAACTGCTTTAATTGAAGAAAAAATATATCCAGCTTTCTTTCTACTTGGAAAGACTTCTAAACTTTGTGTTTGAGACAGAAAAAAATTGAAATTCTGACTGGGATAAATTTGTTCTTAGAGAAATTACTAGTTTATAGTTATGTAAAAGTAAAAAATTAAGGCTTGCCTTACTATTTTTATTTTATTATGCTGAAAAAGGTTGGAACTTAATTTTCTTTCCTGTTTCCTTTAACCCACACTTCTTTTTTTTCTCTCTTCCCTTCCACATTTCCCTAATATCTTTATTTTCATTTTCATTTTATATTATGATAATTTAAATAAAATTATATTTTTTAAAAAGAGAAAAATATACAGCTGAATACCTAAAAACAGCTCACAAGTGATGCAATCTTTTGTGAGGAAGCTGTATGACTCTTCTCTAAATTTTCTTATGGCTCTTATGTCTACTTTGCCTTGATGGCAAGGCAAGGACAGCAGATAATGGAAACTGTCCAGATATGAACACAGTTTCCTACAATGAACAGTTTCCTGCAACTATAATCTTAAGAAACACTTTTGTTCCAGAGAATATTAATTATTAGAAGTAAAACTCATACTCAAAGATGGCTTTATAAGCTGAATGAATTGATATGTGAAAATAAGTCTCCTAGAGATCCAAAGAGGCTACCGTAGTATAACTTCTTTCTATACTATTCCAGAATTTATCTCATTCCAGAGAATCTGTAATCTCACATTATCAGTTCACCCTTTTAAGGTCTAAGCTGGCTCTCCAACCCCATTAATTTTTCTTGAATAGAGTTTTAAAAATTGGAGAACTTTTGTGAAGTTTCTATTTTATCACCTACATTAAGGGAAGATGTCATTCATCACTGGGTGGCATTTCTCTGGAACGGGAGAATAGAGAAAACAGTTGGGAGGATGAGATAAAACACCTACTGTACATGTTTTCCAGAGGGTATTCTGATTCTTTCATCTGATGTTATTTTGACTCTCTGATATTGAAGGTTGTAACTGCCCTGTTTGTTAGATTGTCCTAGTCCAGTACTTAATTAAAACTGTGAGGCTGTTACTGTTTTGTGAGGGATCTGATCCTATCCTATGAGAGGTATCTCCTTTGACTTAGGCAGAGGAGTGTGATCTAAAAGAGCAAAGAGGACTGGGAACTTATTCCTAAATTGTAAGCCTTTTTTATAATATTAGCAAAACTTTTTTCTTAGTAACTATTAATATCATCCATTCTTCCATAGTGGGAATTAGTGATATTCCCAATTTCACTAAATTTCACTGATAGTTAAGGGTTGATTAACTAGTTCAGATAATATGCTAAATTAGAATTGTTATAAAGAATTCTAACTTATCAGGAGAAAGCTAGTGTGCTGGTATGTACTGTTGAACTCTTCCTGCTTCCTGGAAAACCTAATCAACAGATTATATTCAAGGATTGTTCATAATTTATGACCTTGTTTAGGGTAACATAACAGTTCTGAAAGCCAAGTAAAAGAAATAGGATGAATATGGTTGGATCTTCTACTATCTTTTGTAAATAGTACCATTTCCTCCATGGCTACTAAGATTTTAACAGGGTGAAGAAAAAGCTTCCAATGGACAGTCCTAATGGTAGTCCTTGATTTACAACAGTTCATTTAGTGACCATTCAAAGTTACAACAGCAACACTAAAAAAAGTAACTTAAGATCATTTTTCACATTTACAACCATTGCAGCATCTCTATGTTCACGTGATCAAAATTTAGATGCTTGGCAACTGGTTAATATTTATGATGGTTGCAGTGTTTCAGGGTCATGTGATCACCTTTTGTGAGTTCTGACAAGCAAAGTCAATGGAGAAGCCAGATTCACTTAACAGCCATGTTACTAACTTAACAACTACAGTGATTCACTTAACAACTGTGACAAGAAAGTCATAAAATGGGGCAAAACTCACTTAACAAATATTCATTTAGCACACAGAAATTTGGGCTCAGTTATGGTTGTAAATCAAGGGCAACCTGTATTGCTTTTAAAAACGGTGTATCCTACATTACTTATTTCTAGAATTCTTATGCTATTTTGTAGCTCCCCCTGACTCAGAAAGTGGCTTAAGATAAATACTGTGAGTAAATAAGAAATTTCTTTGTTCCCATAAGTAAAAGACATAGTGCAATAATCCAAAAAATATGCCATGAACTTACCATGTAACGACAAGCTGGATTAAATGCATTTGTGCCACATACATATAAATTTGTTGCATTTATCTTATGCATAATAAGTATATAATTGTTGCATTCTGCCTGAAAAATGCACACAAATGATTAACTTCAAAAAATCTGCAGTTATATTCTCAACCTTATAAAACTATTCTGCTGTTGAATGTAAGCAAAGACTGGCGTTGTAAGATCCTTGGGCAGAAGAACAATGCTTTTCTTTTGGAGAGAACACAAGAACACTTTTCCAACAAATGCACTGATAAATGGTGCAGTTAAGTAATTTTAGGACACTGGATGAGCAGGAAAATTCTTTACATGATAATGTGTTTTAATTTCTCTCTTCACAATATATTAAATCACTTCTAATGTAATTTAGACCTTTTTACTGATTCTAGGGAGAAAAAAATGTTTTTTCTCCAAAGTCTGCCTTGATGATACTTTTCATTCAAAGCATATATTAAGCCCTTGTTATTTTACTATTTATAAATTGATTTGGCTTGATCCCAATTTTGGACAAGCTGGCCTTCCCCTGAAAAACCAGGTCCATGACTTAAAGGTTCTGCTAGAATTGCAGCTACTGCTGAAGCAGCAGATGGAGATAATAGCCATAACTATCTTATTCTGGCACTCCCTTCAGGTGGATGGTGGTCTAGGTTTCTATCAAGTAGTGAGGTTAGACTGATATAGAAATGTTGTAATAAATCAATCACACATAACCTTCCTTCTTCCTATACAAGACAATTCACAGTTTTCGCAATGTTTCCTATATTTCTATTCAAAACTGTGTTTTTGGAATACAAACAAATCCATAACTGCTTTGGAAAGCAGTTTGCAGTGAAGCACAAATATAAGTACAGGTAATCCTTGATTTATGACCACAATTGAGCCCAAAATTTATAATGTGAGAAATTTGTTAAGTGAGTTTTGTCCCATTTTACAACTTTTCTTGCCGTATTTGTTAAGTGAATCACTGCAGTTGTTAAATTAGTAACATGGCTGTTAAGTGAATCTGACTTAACAATCTGACCCCATTGACTTTACTTGATAGAAGGTTGCAAAATATGGTCACATGACCCCGGGACACTGCAGCCATCATAAATATGAACCAATTATCAGGCATCTGATTCTGAATATAAATCATGTAACCATGGGGATACTGCAACGGTCATAAGTGTGAAAAATGGTCATAAGTCACTTTTTTCAATGCTGTTGTAACTTCGAACAGTCACTAAATGAACTGCTGTAAGTCAAGGACTACTTGTACTTAAACGGGATCTAAAAGTGTGATGATATTCTATTTAATAGTTAATGGTCAGGATAATCGCCGGACCATGCATATTACTACTTGGATTTGGAGATGGATGGAAATAAAAGGTTCATAATTCAGTGGATTTGCATTAACAGCCCCACCTGTTAAAGACAGCAGTTGAGGGAAAGAAATCCTAACTTCTTTCTCCTAAGTGAAACATGAGGATGCGTTTGGAAAAGGTAGTTTGAAGAACAGAGCCCCAGCTCAGTAACAGAGCAGAGGGTATACATCAGGGGTGTCAAACTCGTGACAACACGTCGTCACATGACGTATTGTAACTTTTTTCCCCTTTGCTAAAACGGGGGTGGGGGTGGCCAGCGCATGATGCATCTGGCCTGCGGACCATGAGTTTGACACCTCTGGTATACATGAATCAAGTTCTCAGTTTCTAGCTGTAGTATTTCCATTCAAAGGACTTTATGAAAGAAGAGAAATCTTAGAGAGTTTCTTTGCTAGAACAGAGTTCAAAAATACCATTTAGACTGTTAAATCCAAAATGTGGCTCTGTGAAAATTAAATTAAAACATCTTAGACCAATGACAGTTTAGTTTCTGCTGTAACATTTCCAGTGAAAGAGACCCACTACTTCTGTGTGTAATTGGTCTCACTACTTTTGCTCTTAGGAAGTATTTAATTAACTTATTATAAGACTTATACAGCCTCCTATCTATTTATCATAACCCTTGGCAGCTCACAAAATAACAAAAAACACAACACCTGTCAAACCACAACAAAAGCTCCCTGCACCCATTTCCCCATCACACAAATACTCATATTCAGCTGTATTCAGCTGCAGCTTCACACTACTACACACTACACTTCCCAATGCTTATGGGAAGAACCAGTTTTTCAAGGCCTTATGAAAGGTTACATTACTTACATTTTCTAAATTTTCTAACATTTAATCATGTCTCCCCTCAGTCTGATTTTCTTAAAAGTCTAGACATTATTAATTCCTTTGTTTTCTTTCACAAAACATAGCTTCTAGTGCTATGATAATCCCTGTTAGAATTCTAGAGGTTGAAGCAACATTTAATGCATTCTCAATGCAGGAATCCAAATTTCAAACACTATTGAATCTAGTATTGTAGGAAACTGATGAATTTATTACAATCCATCTTGTGATTTTCAATAAATCTTGGCAGGATCACTCAATATGTTTAAAAAGAACGTTTGATGGTCAAGTGTCCAATGTTTATATGGGTCTAGTCAGAAGTGAAACATTTTGGTGGTGTGATGAGTCATTTATCACTAAAATTAATGTTGAAGCTATTCTTCAATCAACTCCAAAAAGGAGATCTAGAAATGCCTGGGAACAGTTGATTGATACCAGTTTCTTAATCACAATGATTTGTGATTCAACTTCACAGATTTGGAACTGTGAACACTAAACTTCAACTCACAGATTTTTTCAGCCATTTTAAAGTTGCTGAGGTTGAAAAACATTGGTTTAGACTGTCCATTTCTATCTTCTCAAATGGTCCCACCTTACTGAACACATTCATAAATATTAGTAATAGCCAAACATTACTTCAGTAATTGAAGTGCACATTTTATCAAGCCCCAATGTTTAAAAAATCCTGTTTTTATAGCACTTTGTAATGAAATACTTTACGAAATGACAACTAGTGATGGTATTTGAACAAGAATAAAGAAGGCTGGATGATACCACAAGAAACCAACCTCAACCATGGAGCATAAATGTTTAATTACCATTAAAGGAGAAGTAAACAATACTCCAATCAAGAAACTGCCAAAGAGCCAACAGTAAACTGCCCAAGCAAAAAAATCTTTAAGACCACCCCCACCAACACTCACAGGGTAAGCCATCAGAATATAAACTGACAGCACACAACACTCCTCTCTAGCACTGATGATGTTACCTAGTTTGGGTAATGAAACATCTGCAAGAAAACAAGCAAACTTAAAGAGCACCAAGGACCCTTCATGTTTAAATACAGTACTAAGTGGACAGTACAATCTCTTCATTATTAGCTGTTAGGCAAGCCCATCTATTAACCACTACTGAAATGACACACTAACCAACACACAACTAAACACTGTTCTTTAACACTGCAATCCAATCAGTTCACTGTTGTTGATGGCAGATTATTTGTCCTGAATGCAAAGACAATTTATAGCAGACTAAATTAATAGAATATACAAGACTACCAGTCTTATATATTCACTTTCCAATAAAAGGAGGGACTCAAAACTTCCTGTAACCTGGTCCAATCTAATGAAAAAATTGCTCCAAGACTTCAGACACCAACTTCAGTTTCATATCTCTTTCTCCTGAGATAACTAGTCTCCAATAGTCCATAACACAAGACTATCTGAGAACTAAGAAGAGGGTAATGATGTACAGAGGGAGCACTTGTTTTCTTTTCAGGACTTTAAAATAAGTTTTGAAAGGAACATTCAGCCTTTCTCCCAATAAGGACTACTTAGGGAAGAGAACTACTGGCCTGCAAAAAATTGTTTTTATTTTAAGGCCCAATTTATCAGTCAGGGATATAAGAGTCAATAACTAAAAGATTCCAAGAAGCCTTGTGTTTTGGGAGAACAGCTGTCAAATTTCAAGATTAACAGCTGACTGATTAGAAATTTCCTGTCATTATAGCCTCCAGGACCACCAGGGATGAGGAAACTGACTTCAATATGGGCATTTTCTTTCATTTAAAGCTATAGATTTAAGGTAGGCCTGAAGCTTCAAACAGCCAGTTGTACTTTCTTAGGAGATGGAAGTCAAAAATGATTTAAGTTTTCCCAGTTTGTAACTTGTAAAATATATGACTGAAGTTCTCATTCTACCTAATATTTGCCCCATCATCCTTTCAGATGGTGCAAGATGACTAATAATAATTTGATAATTTGGTTTTGAAAGATGATTTCTTGAATGTTTTGAATTGCAGATTTGTATATTTTTTCTTATGCTTTTATTTTTTTTTACTATTTTAGTCGTTTAAGTACAATTAAAAAACACAATTGATTTGCCTGTTTTGGAATTACATTAACAAAAAAAAAGAAAGGAGTGATGAAAAGAAAATTAAAAGTAAAATAAATTAACAAAACTGGACATGTATTGATCAGACAGAAAAGTTAATAGTATAAGGAGGACAACCATATCTATTTATTTTATGTATTTAACAAATCTGTCCTGTATACTGAAATTAATCTTCCCATCCTTTTTTCATGCAAAGTATTAGTTCATGAGCTGCAAACAATAAGGCATCTCAATTACTGCCACATATAAAGAGATGTGTCTTTTCACTTCCACAATATTATATATTTGGTGATGAATTTTCTTTAGACATGCTCTATTTCAAGATGCAGCTTAAAATAGGATTTAAAATAAATAAAATAGGATTTTAAATCATATTGATTCTTATTATTACTTCTTTATAAAAAGGTGATATTTTTATTTATATATTACATTTATATGTAGCAATACAATTAGAAAAATGCACCAAAGGTTAGCCAATGATGCTTTACATTTGCTGGATCAAGATGGATTTGCAAATGTAAAAAGTCATACAATTTATGGTCCTGATCCTGTTCCCCTGAGCCAATTTCTAAATAAACAATTTTTCTAAAACACTACTACAGGACTTCTGAAGGCAGGTTTCTTTATATATTAGCCAATCAGAGATACTAGCTTGACAGGCAGGACTGTCAAACGCAGGAAATCAGGCAGTTTAAATGAACACAAAGGTTTGTTGCAAGCTGTCTACAAGAATCTGAACTACTAACGGTTGAAGCAAGTTGGTGGGAGATAAGAGTCAATGGAATTCAAGGTGGGCTGGACTTGGATCTCTTGTGGGTACAAAGGGACTTGAGACTGATGATGCATTTGACCCCTCCCTTGGGCTCAAATCTGGTAATCTCTTACAAGGACTATTCCCATCAAATCTCCCACTATTTTATTAGTGTTCCCAAGTAATTTCTGCTTGAGGTTTCAATTCACATTTCACCTTAGTAAATGAAATTGTTAAAATCAATTTAACCCTAGAGTATTATATTAGTTTATCAAAATATAAAATACAGAAGTACAAAGAAAACTGTAAATAATGGGAAAATAAAGAAGGAAAAGTGTAGGGGAAAGGGGAAAAGAAAAAGAAAAGCATTGACTTCTTACTCTTTTGGCACAGTAGAATTAGTAACATAAAACCTCAGCTTTTTACTTTTATATGATAATATACACTAGCCATTTCTATAACAAATCTATCTAAATCAATTTAAGAAAATCAGTTTAAGCCTGAAGTGCAACCATACTCTATCCCAGAAATCAATTTAATATTTATACCAAGGCACACCTTGCTTTTTCCTTTGCGAAGACATTGAAGCTTACTATCTTCTGAAGCAAACCAGGATATCTAGGAATAAAAACAGGCAAATGAACATATTAAAATCTTCCATAAAGTAAAAGTGCTGAGCCAATGCTATTGTTTCTAGCCAGTTCCTTCAGTTAGGCGTACCCTCTTTCTATATAGGATGATTAACACATAAAATCCAAGTATTAAGATTTTATGGCCAGAATGATATCAGACACGATCTTAAATTAGAAATGGCTTCATATTTAGACTATTTTTCTGAGAGAAACACTTTTTAAAAAATCTACTATATGCCTCTCTGCTCCAATTTTTGTATCAATCTCTAGTTCTCTTTCTGACAATTGCCAATGGGAAAGGGGGAAACCAATATCCTATAAATGCAGGATGATGTGGAGGGGTGGAGTCTCATGTGGCCATGCTTTTTTTTCAGTAGTAGTAGGAGAACAAATAGATAAGATTATCCTTCTCTGCCTGCTCCTTCATTCCCCCTCAATGAGAGAAGGTAGCAGATTTTTGCCAGAAGCCTGAGAAAGGTAATTTGCAAATAATGAAGGGCTTTAGATCCATTCTATAAAATCAAAACTAAAGAGCCAAGCCAAAAGCAATGGAAATATAATTTATTTAATTATTTATTTTATGTAATTTATATGCTGCCCTATCTCTGAGGACTCAGGGCGGCTCACAACCATAAAATGCATAATTCCTATTAAAACGATATAAAGTTAAAACCCAGTTTAAAACAGTTTAAAATTCAGTAACACCCCCCCCCCATCAGTCCAGGCTACAGAACAACCAGGTCTTCAACTCGCGGCGGAACGAGCGAAGGTCAGGGACCATCCGGAGCTCTAACGGAAGTTGGTTCCAGAGGGTGGGTGCGCCCACAGAGAAAGCTCTCCCCCTGGGGGTCGCCAGCCGACACTGTCTGGCCAACAGCACCCTGAGGAGGCCCTGTCTGTGGGAATAATGCCCAACAGGACCTGCTTAGCCTTTTAGGTCTTACATAGTTCACATCTAATTTCCTGTTTGGGCACAGACAGCTTCATTTTCTTAGCAAAAAATGACCAAATAGTAAATGAAACCCTAACTATTATTGCCAGTGAGAGCAGTCATTAGGCTAGATAATCTGATTAAAAAATAGCTTGAGCTATATGGTGCTAATTGCGTTTTAGAACAGAAATTATGGAAGCAGGGATCAGACAATGGAAGCAAAAGGAAATGCAAAAAATAGTTTTGATGCTTCATCAGCCTTGAATCAGGCTGTGATTATTAGGAATATAGCCTGCTTGCCAGTCTCTATACTTTCCATGAGTGAGAGGTGGCTATCACATTTTCTCAGAACCAGATTACACCTGCTGTTCCCTCTACTAATAAATATTTTTCGTCTTCTCAAAATGAAGAGAACTTCCTTTGAGAAGTCCATGAAGAGAAACTAAGAAAGAGTAAGGTTTTCCATTTCTCTAAAGATCTCTGAATAATGTGTGAAAGCCCAAAGAATTGGGAACTGTAAGTAAGTGAAGCAGAGAAACATATGCTTCAGGTAAAAATATTTAGCCAGGAATAGATTGGATTTTCTAAATTCCTGTAGGAAGTATTGTGCTTAAAGAAAAGTCCTTTGTATCTCTATACAGGTTTGGATATTAGGTCATTCTTTGTTGGTGAAATGGCAACTTTCTTGTAGTTTGCAATACTATTTAGAACTCTCTTCCTAATTTCCTTACAAATTTACAAAAATTTAGGGGAGAAAATTTCCCTCTATTGCAATTTATCTTCTTCAGTACCAATGGTTGTATTTTAATATCTGAAATAACTTTTAGACATTTTAAAAAGTTTTTATTTCCAGTGAGATTGAAGTATTTCCCATCAATCTTGTACGTCTCATCTCTTTGCTTCTTGAACAGAAGTGGTATTATCGTAAGTACTTCCAAAAACTTTTAATTACGCAAAGATCAGCACAGAATATGACAGCACTTTGGCTCTCTCACAAACAGCAGGCTTAGGGGGAAGATGCCAGGAAACTATTCAATGGAACATAGGTGAGAATAGGAACTACCAAAGCAGGAAGTGCAACCAGGGTATGGTTCAGTTTGTGGACCTCCGGCCATAGTCACCTAACATTATCAGCTTGGTGCACTTGTGTTGCATCAAGCACTATGAAATACTGAGTTTTCAATCCAACAAAATCAGACTATGTGTCATTTGGTCTTATTTAGTGGGAAGGCTGGTGTTGAGTGACAGGTGGCAGTCAAACTCCTCTGACACTATTCCCCCCCTCCCCCGTGGCCCCATTCCAGTCAGTAATCCTTCTCTAGATAAAAACCATGGGAGGCACATTCCTTGTTGCCCCACAATACACTGTTTTACTCAGACAAGAGTTTTAGTAATATACTAGATTCATGTTTTCAAGAGGTTCCACTTCTCGGTGAACTGAGGATATGCTTTGCACTTTTTAAAATTACACCTTGTTAAAGCTTTCTTACTGATGGGATTAGAAAAGAAAGGTCTCTGACATTACAGGGAATTTCTGATGGTTAGAGTCAGCACTACCAAATTACAGAGATAAATAGGTAAAATAAAGAACTTTATTGAAAATAAACAAAAGTTTTCAATAGAAAGATACATGAGAATTTTAAAATACTTACTCTGGATATTTCTTTAGAAATGTCATTTAAGTCAAAAACAAGGATATAATCTTTGACTCCAGCATATAAAGTATTTGTTTCTTCACTCAGCAAAACAGTAGAAAAATTGGACAGTCCTTGCTTTTTAAATACCTTTAGATTTTCAGCTTTAAAAAAAGAAAGGAATGCTTTAAATCTTTGGTGTTGTTAAATATGATCCTGAATAAAATCCTTACATAGCTTAAAAAAACTGGTTTCTAGTTTCAGTTTCCACATATGGAGTTCTCTTGCATTACTTCCTTTTTGCTTTGAAATATTCTCCATTGCCACAGGCATTTTTAAATGGAAAACTGACTTATAAATGTGCAAAAAGAAAATGGATAACACAAGTATATTATCATATACTGTAAATACTGGTATTTTATTGGCCAAACCTCAGTTTTGCATAAAAAATAATATTGAAAGAAGTTCAGCTTTCCTAGTGAGGAAAGTTGGATAAGTCCATTTATAAAGTTTCAGGAACTCTCAATATAAGCATTATATTGTAGTTGGCTCAAAACTCAGCCTAGCCCAGATTTTGATAGGAATAAACCAGATATTTTTGAAAATTCAGACTATACATTAATGCAAGATAATTATTTAATATTTATTCATCGTAAACAGCCTGCCCTATTTGGTTATATTTGCACAACACAATTCAATTTAATTTCCATAACTAATAAACAGGTGATGAAAGCCATATTTAATAAGAAATTGCCCTGTTGGACACATATTTCTGTAGAGTTCTTAATAATAGATTCAACAAGATGCTTACACTGGTATTTCACTGTTTTTCTTGGTATGATATTCAGAAGATTGCTTGCATCCTGCTGCTGAATTATTCCACAAAGCATTAGAAGACAAAAAGCAGCTGTAGTGCCCATGGATTTTAACTAGATTGTTGCACATTCTATGCATTGAGTTCATGGAATTTCAGTCCAAAACACAGAAAAACACAGGGAGAGTCACTAGTTTGCTCTACAATATTAATTTAAATGTTAAAGTTTTAATTGCTGATCAACTCCTTTATTGGAAGGAAGGAAGGAATCTACTATTTCTAAATTCTAATTCTAACTCATCTTTCAGGATTTTACTTTCTCCACCTGAAAATGAAAAAATACCTAGTTTCTACTGAAAATCACTCCAAATTCTCTGCCAGTAAATTCTTCCTCCTTCTATTGGTATCTCCAGGCAATTCTACTCTCCTCTCAATTTTTCATTTTAGACAATATACTTCAAATTGGAGGCAGTCCTGTTATTCTTCTCAGGATAAATACCTTCCTCTACTCTGGGCACATTTGCAGATACATGGTATAGGACTACCACTCACATCATCCTCAGCCAGTATTCAATTACTAACATACAGGTGAAACTTGAAAAATTAGAATATGTGCAAAAGTTCATTTATTTCAGTAATGCAACTTAAAAGGTGAAACTAATATATGAGATAGATTCATTACATGCAAAGCGAGATAGTTCAAGCTTTGATTTGTCATAATTTTGATGATTATGGCTTAGAGCTCATGAAAACCCCAAATTCACAATCTCAGAAAATTAGACTATTGTGAAAAGGTTCAATATTCTAGGCTCAAAGTGTCCCTCTAATCAACTAATTAAGCCATAACACCTGCAAAGGGTTCCTGAGCCTTTAAATGGTCTCTCAGTCTGGTTCAGTAGGAATCACAATCATGGGAAAGATTGCTGACCTGACAGTTGTGCAGAAAACCATCATTGACACCCTCCATAAGGAAGGAAAGCCTCAAAAGGTCATTGCAAAAGAAGTTGGATGTTCCCAAAGTGCTGTATCAAAGCACATTAATAGAAAGTTATGTGGAAGGGAAAAGTGTGGAAGAAAAAGGTGCACAAGCAGCAGGGATGACCGCAGCCTGGAGAGGATTGTCAGGAAAAGGCCATTCAAAAGTGTTGGGGACTTTCACAAGGAGAGGACTGAGGCTGGAGTCAGTGCATCAAGAGCCACCACACACAGACGGATCCTGTCGTATTCCTCTTGTCAAGCTACTCCTGAACAACAAATAAGGTCAGAAGTGTCTTACCTGGGCTAAAGAAAAGAAGAACTGGTCTGTTGCTCAGTGGTCTAAAGTCCTCTTTTCTGATGAGAGCAACTTTTGCATCTCATTTGGAAACCAAGGACCCAGAGTCTGGAGGAAAAATGGAGAGGCGCACATTGCAAGATGCTTGAAATCCAATGTGAAGTTTCCAGTCTGTGTTGATTTGGGGAGCCATGTCATCTGCTGGTGTTGGTCCACTGTGCTTCATTAAGTCCAGGGTCAACGCAGCCTTCTACCAGGAGATTTTGGAGCACTTCATGCTTCCTTCCACAGACAAGCTTTATGGGGATGCTGACTTCATTTTCCAGCAGAACTTGGCACCTGCCCACATTGCCAAAAGTACCAAAACCTGGTTCAATGACTATGGGATTACTGTGCTTGATTGGCTAGCAAACTCGCCTGACCTGAACCCCATAATCAATGGAGGATTGCCAAGAGAAAGATGAGAGACATGAGACCGAACAATGCAGAAGAGCTGAAGGCCTCTATTGAAGTATCCTGGTCTTCCATAACACCTCAGCACTGCCACAGGCTGATAGCATCCATGCCATGCCACATTGAGGCAATAATTGATGCAAAAGGGCCCAAACCAAATATTGAGTACATATGCATGCTTATACTTTTCAGAGGTCCGATATTGTTCTATGCACAATCCTTGTTTTATTGATTTCATGTAATATTCTAATTTTCTGAGATTGTGAATTTGGGGTTTTCATGAGCTGTAAGCCATAATTAAAATTATGACAAATCAAGGCTTGAACTATCTCGCTTTGCATGTAATGAATCTATCTCATATATTAGTTTCACCTTTTAAGTTGCATTACTGAAATAAATGAACTTTTGCACGATATTCTAATTTTTCAAGTTTCACCTGTGTATATGTAGCTTTCAAATTTTTAACTTTTATATTTATCTTTTTACTGTCTGCAAACCCCTCCCCCCTAAATGAGAGGAGCAGCATATAAATTTAAATATTCCTGTGATATCATGTACTTAGAGGGATAGTAACACTCCCTGAACTGGCATTTGTATTCTTATTTTCTCCATTTCCTCCACCCTTCCTCTCACTCAATGTCTATGGAGATTCTCAGTTTGGGACAAGTCATGGTTGTCCCAAAAATGCTTTTTCAAGAGGCAATTGGATTACTGGTTTTTGTTTTGTTTTGAAGAAGTTTGGCTTCTCATCCAAGAAGCTTCTTCAGCTCTGACTGGATCCTTCCATTCCTCACCATTCAGTCCAGTTGCCTCTTGAAAAAAGGCACCTTTGGGACTATATATATATATATATATAATTTTCTCTATATATTGACCTTAAATCCTCTCAAACTTCACCTTCCACCTAACTCTTTTCCCCTGGTAAGCCCCCCCACCCCACCAGCCATTCCTTAATTCACTCACCCACCCACCGTCCCATTCCACTTTCCCCAATTTCTCCTCTCAGCCTCCTTCCCAATTAGCCTCTTTTATGACAAGCTTTTCAGGACAAGAAGCCACGCCTCACATGGTGGATCCCCGCCATAATTAACCAAGTCAACGCTCCCCTCAGACCCTCTAAATACCTAATGAAATGAGTGACGTTTATTTTTCTCTCGCCTTTATTACTTTTTAAGTAACTCAAGGCGGCAAACATTCCTCATATACTCCTTCCTCCTCCTATTTCCCTCACAACAACTCTTGTGAGGCGAGTTCGGCTGACAGAGCGACTGGGCGAAAGTCACCCACCATGTTTTCATGCTTTTAAGAAATTCCCCTCTTCATATCCATAATGCACTTCAGAGGACACACACACACGGCACTTATTTCGCCCCCTTTCAAACGTCAACCTCTCTCAGCCTTCCTCTCCCCGGTTATAGCACCCTAGAAGAGCCCCCCCCCCCGGCGTTTATTTCTCCCGTCAGGCACCAACTTTCCCTCAGCCTCCTTTCTCGCGCACCCTGCTACCCTCAAAAGAAACCGTTGAGGCGAGGGTTTAAGTACCTCCGCAGGCCCCTCCCCTTTATTTTAGCCACGCCCACCCAGCGTCCTGTCGGCGCAGAGAAGGGTTCTCCCGAAGAACCACGTGACCTTCCTTCTCTGAGCAAGAGGTCTTCAAACTTGGCCGCTTTAAGACTTGTGGACTTCAACTCCCAGAATTCTCCAGCCAGCATAACTGGCTGGAGAATTCTGGGAGTTGAAGTCCACAAGTCTTAAAGCGGCCAAGTTTGAGGACCTTATTGGCTTTTCTTTCTTCACGAAGAGCGAGCGAGAGTTTTCTGCCTCTGTTGCTGTTTAACGACCGCCAGGATTTTTGCAACCCGGATCAGGTGGCCCAAAACCTATAAAATAACCTAGTTGACGACTACGAGGAAGTAATGTGGGTTTTTTTAAAAAAAAAATAAAGAGGGTTATTTTATTTGGGTGCCCCCACACATCACTGGAGGCTTTTAAAGAGACTGGATGGCCACCTGTCTTAAATGGTAGAGGATCTCCGGCTTGAGCAGGGGGTTGGACTAGAAGACCTCCAAGGTCCCTTCCAGCTCTGTGATTTTGTTCACATTCAACAAGTGTTTTCAACAAGTTCAAAGGCATCCTGCAAGAGATGCTGCAACCAGCATCACCGTTAATCAGTGGAACGACTTGCCTCCAGAAGTTGTGAATGCTCCAACACTGGAAGTTTTTAAGAAGAGATTGGATAACCGTTTGTCTGAAATGGTATAGGGTTTCCTGCCTAAGCAGGGGGTTGGACTAGAAGACCTCCAAGGTCCCTTCCAACTCTGTTATTCTATTCTATTCCAAATGGAAGAAAACCCCTACTGTCCTTTGGGTTCCGTTGTTTTGAAATGTAAAATGCGAGTAGTAAAGAATGTGCAGGAATCAACTTTTTTTTTTAAAAAAAACGATCATGATTCTTTTCATATATAAATATTGAGATTATATTGTACAGTATAGCACACAAGTGTATTTTCCAGTACTTCTGGATTAATGGGTAAGATCTGTAAACACTTGCCCGAAATTTTCCTCTTTTCAGTATTAAGAATGATATATATGATATAATTTATATATCAAAAAGGGAAGAATTATGGATGGGAAGAATTTCCCTTAGCAAATATTTAAGGAATGTATGGATGATAAATCCCTTAAATATTTTGCAAAAGGAAATGATGGTGACAATAAAATAAATATACATAACTGCAAGTGTGGCATTGCCTCTCTTCAATTATTTTGGAAAAAGAAATCCTTTGCTGAAACAGACTAAAACTAGATTAAATATTGAAGTGTCTAGCTTCTAGATCTTATTTAAAAGACAGTTGTACCATGGAAAGTAATTTGTTGTTGTTGTTGTGGGCTTCTCTCCAGCAATGTTGCTTCACAAAGGGACCTGGCGGCACATCACTAATGTATTTGAGATCTTTGGACAAATCTGCCATTAAGGGGGAAAGCCTTCGGGATTTGTATGTTCTTCAGTTCTGAACTGAGGTAAAACAATGTTCTGTAAAATTCCTTGATGAAGGATATCCAGTGGCTGTTCCCTTGCTTGGGTTGAACAAAAGGCCTGTGGGATGATTGAACTATTAAGCTCAAGGAATATAAATAAAATATGTGTGGCTGTCAGGCTGCGAGAGCCATCCATGGATCCTTATCCAGACACACACTGGGCTCCCTCAGCTGCACCCACAAATGTCCTGGCTGATGAGAAATGCTTTGTATTAGGGAAGAAGAGTGACGCCTTCATATATAAAACCAGTGTAATCTTAGCTTCATAGAAAGAAGGTGGACATGAGTGGCAACCAGTTTGACTGCTGTCTGTTGAAAAGATACACCAACGGATAGAAACTGCCAGCAGATAAGACAATTGAGCAGAAGGTTAAACTAGAAGACCTCCAAGATCCCTTCCAACCTTATTATTCTATGTTCTCATATCCCCATTTTGAAACTTTCCCCCATACTAGGAGATATTTTCTATAAGGAAAAGCTATATTTGATATTTTTTCTCAACCAGGAAGGTAAATGGGGGAGAGGACTATGAACCATATAGGATTACTTCCAGGTATCTTCTGCCTGAATCAGAGCAGGATGGGGTCATGCCTCATCTTCCCTGCCACCCCTCAAGGAATACGGTGTGCAAAGCTAAGATGTGATTGAGCACCCAAGGCAGGGGAAGACCTTCTCTTCCATGTCTGCTGCTGGAGCGACGGCTTCTCAGTGATTTATAGAATTCTGAAGGTTGTCAAAAGTCAACCGACCCTGGTGGAACCCCATGGGGCCACCTGAAAGAGGTCAACTCAAGGAAAAACGTCCTTCACGGGGTACGAAATTGCTATGGAACCCACTTTGGCAACAAGATTGTCACAATTTAGACATTTCAAAATAGAATCAGTGAAATCACAGCAACGATAGATTAGTTGAACCGTATCTCATCTCT
Source organism: Pantherophis guttatus (assembly GCF_059756535.1). NCBI lineage: Eukaryota > Metazoa > Chordata > Lepidosauria > Squamata > Colubridae > Pantherophis > Pantherophis guttatus. Next base: position 15,937,778 of record NC_142063.1, read on the forward strand.
GAGTTTCATTTGTTGGGGAGCATGAATGAGATGCTGCGCTTATTTGTTTTGACTTTTATCTTAGCTCTATTTTGATCAACACAAAATCCGGTATACACAGTACTGCTCCTTGTATTTTCCCTACAACCACTGCCCTGTGAGATGGGTTGGGCTAGAAGAGTGATGGTTCTCAGGGAAAGTAAAGAACTATATGGAGCTTTATTATTGCATAACAATAGCACTTAAGACTTATATACTGCTCCATAGTGCTTTGCAGCACTCTAGACCACTTACAATGTCATCATATTGCCCCCAACATCTGGGTCTTCATTTTATCGGCTTTGGAAAGATGGAAGGCTGAATTAACCTCATCAGGATCAAACTCCAGGCTGTGGGCAGTTAGCCTGCAATACTGCATTCTAACCACTGCACCACGAGGGCTCATTACATTTCACCTGCCCCACCTTTATTATTTTTACAAATAACTCCAGGCTGTGAACATGAGAGCCTCAATGGCGCAGTGGTTAGAGTGCAATACTGCTGACCGCCGGCTGCCTGCAATTTGGCAGTTTGAATCTCACCAGGCTCAAGGTTGACTCAGCCTTCCATCCTTCCGAGGTCGGTAAAATGAGGACCCAAATTGTCGGGGGCAATAGGCTGACTCTGTAAACCGCTTAGAGGGCTGTACAGCGGTATATAAGTCTAAGTGCTATTGCTATAGCCAATACTTCTTCCTCTTCTTTTCCCCCCACATATTCCAAGTTTCCATAGCAGAAGTAACTGAAAGATGTAGAAAGTGAAATCAGTTTGCAAAATTGTCCACTGACCTGGAAGAGGTTCTGAGGCAGATGATGATGGGGAGGATGGTCCCTTGATGGTTACCTTCTGGGAGCTTAGATTAGGTCACGGCACCCTTAGAACCCACAGTTCTAAGACTTACTGTTGTATGTGATGAGCAAGTTCCAGTATTAAACCAGGCAACTCTAAGGCCCATTTTCAAAATTTCACCTTGCATGACATACATACGTTGGAAAAGTAATTTTGTTCAGAAGACCATTTAAGAAACCAAAGTCATATTATCAATAATTAAGGAACTTGTTCCACTTTTAAGTAATGAGAAAAAGGCAGTTGTTTAAAAGAATGTGGCAATTTCTGTCTTTTTTCCTTGACTGGAAGCACATTTGTTCTAAAACATTGTGCACCTGTATCTCTAGCAACATGCTGCAGTCAGTTCTCATGTGTATCAGATGGCACATATAATGCAGTAGAAGTGCTGGATATGCTGAATTTAAAACACACAAGTGAACACTCTGTTCCAAGGTGACTCCGATTAAGCACATAAATCTTAGCTTGTCTCAGCAGGCCTTTCTTAATCTAGGAGAGCAGTATTTCACAGAAAGGCCCAAAACAAGAACATAAAGGCAGTGGTCAAGATAGAAATATATAACATCTCCGTGCTTCTGCTATACGTCCTTGTCTTATTCTTACAACCCTATTAATCTATATATGAACTTCATGTTGCAAGAGAAACAAACCAAGCTCCCAAGTTCAGATGATCCCCTAAGAAGATAGATAGATAGATAGATAGATAGATAGTTAGATAGATAGATAGATAGATAGATAATTTTATTTCTATACCGTCCCTCTCCTGAAGGACTCGGGGCGATGCACAGCCAAGTAAAAAACACAATACAAATCCCAATTAAATTTAAAAATTATTAAAATTATTACATTTACGGCCAAGATTCGTTAAAACCCAAAAATTTAAAACTCCGAATTTAAGGGTCTTGAGGGTACAGCGAAAAACTCGGAGGTCAGAGATTGTGCGTATTTCCAGGGGCAGTTCGTTCCAAAGGGCAGGAGCTCCCACAAAGAAGGCTCTCCCCTGGGTGTCGCCAGCCGACATAGTTTGGCCGACGGCACCCTGACGAGTCCCTCTCTGTGGGAGCGAACCGGTTGGTGGGAGGCTATCGGTGGCAGAAGGCGGTCTCGTAAGTACCCAGGTCCTGAGCCATGGAGCGCTTTAAAGGTGGTAACCAACACCTTGAATCGCACCCGGAAGACCACTGGGAGCCAGTGCAGCTCGCGCAGGAGAGGTGTTACATGAGCGCAACAAGTTGCAGCCAAGAAGTCACCTTGAGACACTTAACATGCTAGTTGTATGTGAGATGAATATGCTTAACCACGGTTAGGATTAACCCAGTTGACACTGAGTGACAAATTAAGTACCCAAATAATGTAGTGTGTTATTGAGTTTAAGGACCGAGCTGTTCAGGTTGTTCGCTGCACCCCCAGCCCACTAGACACAATTAGAGCAGCCTCTAACAGCAGCAGTGATATATGAGTGTACCATGTAGGTTTACAAATCTAATCCTCCAGTGTCATTAATTACTGCGTTTAATCATCTGCCTCCTATGCATGGCATTTATAAGATTGGTTGTGCTAACCGGTTCTCTAAGAAATTTTATGAACTAATCCATCAAAGTAATAAATGTGAGGTTTTTTTGAGGAGAGCCACACGAGTGTGAACTACTCAATCTATTTGTTTAGCTACTATCAATATTAATAGAGTATGAGCGAAGTCTGAAATAGATATCCAGAAAGGAAGAAAAGCTGCATGATTAGTATATTCCTTCTCTGGAAGAAGGATCGGAGACATGCTCTTCAAAGACATCCTTAGTACCATACAAGGTCAGATCGGCTTCATCTAAGAAACTCCACCAGATACATCTTTTTGCAGCTCTGTCTTCTTAAATAGTAAGTGTGACCCACTTTTTCCCCAAACATACCTTCCCTTCGTAAGAAAAGCACTTACCGTATAAGACACACTTCCCCCCCGCAAAAGAGGGTGAAAATTTGGGTGCCTCTTACACACCAAATGTAGCCAAAAATGCGAGGCACGGAAGAGGCATAGTCTATGGCAATCCCTGCAGGCTGGAACAGGTGATTGGGGGTATTCCAGGAGGCCCATCTACCAGCCTATCAGCTGCTCGTGCTGAATCAGGCTGCAATAATGTGCTGAAGCTGACCTGGCTGTTCACTATTTGCTGCAAGGACTATTTGTCAGTGTTTCAGCAGCAAGCAAAACACAAGCAGAGGAGAGGAGTTTCAGTTTCAGTTTTAGTTTCAGAGATCAGCACAGCATGCAGCTTTAGAACAACTGACCTAAGCCACGTCCAGTCTCCTTGCTGTCTCCTTCCTTGTTACTCACACAGCAAATACTGTTTCAGTTTCCAAACAGTCTCACACACTGACAGGACGCTAGCCAGATGAATACCAATGGATGCTGGTAGGCAGAGGCAGAATTTTTTTTTCCTCTTATTTTGCTCCCCCAAAACTAAGGTGCATCTTATACTCCGGAGCGTCTTATACTCCAAAAAATACGGTATTTGCAGTAACTATCCCACATTTGTAGAATAAATCAAGACGCAAGAATTGAAACAAAGCTGGCTTTTTCTACTGATTTTTTTTATTGTAGACCTTGATAAAAGGATTACATGCCATTAAGATATTTGAAAAGAAATGTTAAGATCAATTGTTGGCTAACAATTTGCTATTCATTACCGGTCAATACTGATAAGTTTCACAAAGAAGAAAAGAAAAAAAATATCTGACCGAGGACTTCAAAAATGCAACATTCCAAACATAAATTGACACAGAAGAGAGACACCCCCGAGTGACGGGAGTGAAAAAGGTTCTTGGATGCTTCTGATCTTCGTATCAGAGAGCCTGGAAAACTAGAATAATAGAAAAGGTAGTGAACTGACACAGATCGAAACTGAAATTTTTTTTAACTGTTTTTATTTTTTTGCAAATGCATTCAAGTGTTTTGCTGGTAGATGTTGCCTGCTAAAAAGCAGGTTTGAAAACAGATAAACAAAAAAACAAAAAACAAAAAACAAAAAAGCGAAGCTTTGTAAGAAACCCAAATATCCAACATAGGATCGATTGAAAAGCAACACTTCAGAAGCACCAGTGCTGCTGCTGTATCGTTTTTGTCCCATATCAAATCTTCATACAAGGAAGACTGATTAGAATCGCAATAATCTGGGAGGGTTGGAGGTAAACGTTTTCCTCCTTGTCGCCAACCCAAGTAAGAGAGTTCATATTTTAAAATGTTCAAGCGTTCATTATATACTCGGGCAGCTCTGAAGCAAGCTGAAATCAGCAGGGTCACCCCCATCAAAACTGAGTTCAAAGAAACCATCATTTTCCCTGTCTGGAGATTTTATAAAGCCTTCAGTTGATGCCCTCCCAAGAAATGACAGTTCAGTTTTGGCCCACAAAGGGCATAGAAAAACTGGATTGAGAAAGTGCCCCCCCGCCCGAGTGTAAATTCATCTCAATGGTGGAAGTTGAGAGAGAAAATGCTTCTAAGCAACTTGAAAGAATAGGAAAGTTGACCATTAAACAAAACATAATTTTTTTTAAAAAATACGATGGTTTAGCCCAATAGAAGTTGCACATCTAGAGTATTTCAAGCTTACAGATCAAACTAGTTGTTTTGATAGCAGGCAAACATAGGCAATGATCTGCTATGTACAGGAAAGAGAAACCAACAGCCCTAAAAATAAGGAGCTAGAACAGAAAAAAGATATCAGGATGGTGTCTAGGCTTCAAGGCAGTGTCCATTTGATAGGGTTGGATCCCAAAAGCCTGAAGGATGGGAATTACTTAGAATTCTTCAAGAATTCAAATGCACTTGCAAATCTTTTGATTCAAGCAACAAAGCAGCTGGTTTGTATCAATGGCTTCTGAACATCTTAGAAAGTGATGAAACAGGTCATTAGTTGCTTGCTAGCATGATCTTCAAAGCTTTTATTCTGCGCCATGATTTTATTTGGCATTTCCTGGAGCTCTAAAGCTTGTCTCAAGAAAGCAGCTAGGAGAATACCAAACAAGGTACTGCAATATATGCTATCACAAGTTTTTTTAAAATGAAAACAGGTGTGGGGGAATCATGCATATTTCAAACCCCACCCCAAAATGGAATGTGGTGGGAAAAGAAACTTCCATGGCTCTGAGAATTGAAATACAAAAAAAACAAAAAAAAAAAAAAGTAATACCAACAAGATGAAGACATCTTCTGGAGACAATCATAGAAAAACTGAAAGACTGGACAAATTTGATGGCAAACATGCTACCTGGAACTCCAGGTGATATGAATTAAGAGGTATGATTAATCTGCAAGAATTCTAAATTCTAATCAGGATGCTGTGGATAATCAGTTTTTAAGCTGGATTTTACACAGAAGAGTCTTTATGGTACAAGATGTTATTTGATTAACGTAAGTCTTTGTCATATTTATGGCTGCTTTGGTAGACTCAAGGAAAAAAGATGTTACCTTGAAGAGGTCCAATCGCCACCTTCAACAAACTATAATCATATTTATTTAACAGGATATAAAATAGACAAGCAAATTCCAAACAGTTTTATCTCCTAACATACAAAGAGAGCTTCCTGAGAATACCCAGGTACCATCATGAAAGTTAAGAAAAAACAATCCAAGAATGTGAACAAAAGACATTCAGGCTGGCTTAAATACTACACATATTTGGGGAGGAGGGCTGAGACACAGATTGTTGGTAAAGGTCCCCAAAACGAAATTTATGCTTAGATAACGGTTTGGTCTGCCGTTGAATTTTTCATAAGCAACTTCCCGGACCCCAGAACTGATGAAAACAGCACAATTTGCCAAATTTAATTTTACTCCCAGAGGCAATGCATTACCAGGAGTTCATATTAAAAATGGTAAAATTGTTATGCTGACCTTGAGGGGAAAAAAATGGAGGGATTTCACCTATTCACACTAGGTTTAATCCAGTCTACTTTGTTCAAAATAAATAGAGTGGGCTTCTCCTACTAGGTCCCAATAGGAAGTATTGGCCCACAATTCTGACCATAAATTAGCCAGCGGGGACATTATCTATGCCAATTGAGGTTGCTAGGAATTACAGCTTCAAATGTTTGAAGGGGATTTGATTGGGGAGATCGTTCTAAATTGTTGCTTAGCCATAGGTGATTTTTGATGAAAAGGAGAACTGCTTCTGCTTCTGAAGACCAGGTATCTTCTCTTAGGATACTGGAGGTGTTTAATTTGACAACTTTTTGCATGCTGGGAGGGAACCGGGAAAGATCCAAAATTGAAAGCAATTTCTTGCAAGACTAAACAGCAATAAAGGCATCCTAGCCATCAGAATATAATATCAGTAATGTCACTCTGGATTTTCAATATGAACCAACAATGTGAAAAGTAGACAATCTCTGTGGATTATTATTATTATTATTATTATTATTATTATTATTATTATTATTATTATTATTATTGACTCTTGCAACAATTTCAAATGAAAACAGCTGGCTCCATTTTACACACCTACCTATTTATTGGCTCTTTTCATATAGTACATCTGGATCATTCTCTGACGGAACGTAGCAAAGGTATCTTCTTTGTTCTTCCCTGCAACACCCAGGCCCTCCCCTGCTGAGGTAGAGCCCCTATGGGAGGCAAAAAACAAAATTGAAGTAAATATGGAGACAGCTCAATTTCTTTACTGTCCGCTCCAATGACAAAGTGCAGGATGAATAAAGTGTGTGCGTGTGAGTGTGTGTGTGTGTGTGTGTGTGAGAAACCTAGCTGCCAAACTTTCAAAAAGATAATCAAGTTTGAAGTTGTTGATCTGTGAGTTATTGGGAGCCTAAAATCAGCTGCGGTGTCAAATCTCAGAGGCTTGCAAAAAGTACCCGATCACCTTCCCAAAGGAACTGAGCCTGCTAGAGTTATTTACAAGACCTGTTAGAAGGCATTAACTTTCACTAGTTAAGCAGTATCCCAGATTGCTAATCTGTAAGACTTTCGTTCCCAGAAAAATAATCTCCTGTCCTCCTCTTTCTCCCCAAGGAGCCGAGTGACGCGAATAAGATTCTCAAGGAAGGTTTAGCAAAGAAAGAAGCTAGAGAATCCTCCAGTAAACTTCGTGATCAAACAGGGATTAGAACTTGGCGGCTCTTCCCGAGGTCTAAAGCAACCACTTATCCGCTACCAAGCAAACAGAAGATATTCATGGTTACAAAAAACAGAAGGAGCTGCCACGAAGGCCAGGAAAAAGAAATGGCCTTCCCGGCTTCTTTCCATGGGCGTCACTCAGTGGAATTAAAGGTCTTCTACCATTGAAAATAATGAACCTCAAAGATGTAGATAACTCTTAACGATGATCAGCAATATGCTCTCTTCATTTTCCTTTTATTCTTCCGCCTTCTCCAAAATAAGCAGCAAATGCACTGTTAAGACTCTGGTGCAAAGCAATTTGCTGGATGCCTGTTTTTATGAACCAGTATATGAACCTCGGCAAAAGATTTTGAATGCGATGCTTTTTTTAGGTTTGCAACTTGGAAAAAAATGTTCTGAGTTACATGCAGAATATATAAACAAATGAGTAAAATTAATTTGGAATAGAAGCAATGAGAGTGATGCCTTTTTAAAAAAACAACAACAGTCCTGTATAAACTATGAAGAAGGAGAAGAGAAGACCAAAGTCAAATTGGTTGAGATATAAATGAGATATAAAGAGTAAGGGTTTTCTCAATACCCTTGAGATTAACTTTTCTCTTAGAACAATATTTCCAAATGTGTAGATCATGGTGAAATAAACAGCCAACTTGTAAAAGCAAGATTCAAGGCTTTTATATTAATTATTCTGATATGGGAAGGCCAGATCCTGAAGATGAAACTCAAATACTTTGGCCACCTAATGAGAAGGAAGGACTCACTGGAGAAGAGCCTAATGGTGGGAAAGACGGAGGGCAAAAGAAGAAGGGACGGCAGAGAACGAGGTGGCTGGATGGAGTCACTGAAGCAGTCGGTGTGAGCTTAAATGGACTCCATAGGATGGTAGAGGACAGGAAGGCCTGGAGGAACATTGTCCATGGGGTCACGATGGGTCGGACACGACTTTGCAACTAACAACGACAATAATCCTCATATGGAAAAATCATTTGGATCTGTTTTGGCTCTGTCATGAAATATTAATCAACCATGTATCTAATAAGGCACCATCCAACAGGGGGAGCCAATTATAATTGATGGGAAGGGGGCAGGAAGATATAGGAGTTGTATTCTTATTAAGAATTCCCAGTGGCATCTTCTGGGCCAAATGTAGAGATTTTATCAATCCAGAGATATTTTTAAATTATACGCTGCCCAGAGTTCCCCCTGTTCCAAAATATGATAAATAAATACAGGTAGTCCTCGACTTACAATCGTTCATTTAGTGACCATTTGAAGTTACAACGGCACTGAAAAAAGCGATTTATGACCATTGCAGCATCTCCATGGTCACGTGATTTACATTCAGATGCTTCAGATTCACCTTTATGACAGCGGAGTCATGTGATCCCCTTTTGCAACCTTCTGACAAGCAAAGTCAATGGGGAAGTAGATTCACTTAACAACCATGTTACTAATTTAAGAACTGCAGCGATTCACTTAACAAATGTGGTGAGAAAAAGTCGTAAAATGGGGCAAAACTCACTTAACAGATTTCTCATTTAGCAATTTTGGGCTCCATTGTGGTCGTATGTTGAAGACTACTTGTATTGGGTGTGAACAGGAACAGACTATTTGGGGGTCATTTTGTCTTTGCAATATTCAATTCGGCATTATTTTTTTTTTTGGTACTGCTATAAAGCTCTGGGATTCTGACCTGTGTCTTACGCATGGTTGGCGGTTACATAAAGGGATCAGTTCACATGGATGAATGGTCCATTAGGATTGAAGCAGTCTTGATATTTAAGGGACTCGCAGAGTAGGAGGACAAAATAGAAAAGCTCAGGTACATGATCTGACCTTCAGAAAGCTGAAACAATCCTAGCCCACTTATTGAGAAACAACTGTGCCAAATTTCATATGGGAAGAGGTAAGCACTGCACAAATCAAAGAGAGATTTCAGATAAACTAATTCTTATCATCACGAGCCTTTTGGATTGTGAGATAGAAGGTCTGCTGCCTATAGACTGTTCTTCCACTCAGTCCTATCTCCATCTTTGATGCAATCCAAGCAGATGGAAAACGAAGAATTGGAAGCTCCTACTGATTAGATTTCCTGAACGGCATCACTCTGTGATGGCATTCAACACTCCCTCAGTGTTGAGGGAACAAATAATTCCCTCAACACTGTCAAACTAGTTACTACGTCTGCATTACTATTAAATCTCATCGTTCCTATCACCCATCTCCTCCTATTTGACTGTATGACTGTAACCTTGTTGCTGGTATCCTTAAGATTTACATTGACTGTTTCCTAATATGATTTGACAGCTTATTTGTTCCCTATGACTATCATTAAGTGTTGTACCTTATGATTCTTGACGAATGTATCTTTTCTTTTATGTACACTGTGAGCATATGCACCAAAGACAATCACATTTGGCCAATAAAGAATTCAATTCAATTCAATTCTGCACTGGCTCCCGGTGGTCTTCCGGGTGCGCTTCAAGGTTTTGGTTACCACCTTTAGAGCGCTCCATGGCTTAGGACCTGGCTACTTACGGGACCGCCTACTACCACAAACAGCCTCCCACCGGCCGGTATGCTCTCATAGAGAGGGGCTCCTCCAGGTGCCGTCAGCCAAACAATGTCGAATGGCAGCCCCTAGTGGGAGGGCCTTCTCTGTGGGGGCACCTACTATCTGGAACGAGCTCCCCCCGGAGATACAGAGGATCCCGAATCTGCGCACTTTCCGCCGTGCTTTGAAGACACTCCTATTCCAGCAGGCCGGCATGGCCTAATTTTTTCCCCCTTCTTTTAAATTTTTAAACTCAAATTTTAATTCGTTTTAAATTATTGGGAGTTTTAAATTGTCTCGGGCAAAAATTATTTAATTGGGTTTTAATCATGTTTTAACTTTTGTATTTATGTGTTTTATTTTGTGCCTGTTCACCGCCCTGAGTCCTTCGGGAGTAGGGCGGTATACAAATTTAATAAAATGAAAATAAAATGAAAAATGAAATTCAATTCAATTCAATTCTCTCTGGTCAAGAGAGAGCAAGAATAAAAAATGGTTCGATCTGGTTTGAATAAAAAAAAAGCCAGAGCAGCATAGGAAGATATGGAATACTTCCAAATCATTTTGAGAAAGCTGCTCAGAAAGGATGCATTGAAGTAGGTCAGCATCTTAAGAAACAGAAAACATGCAGTTGATTCCTTGTGTTGAGCACTGCCATCCTGAGACCACGGCTGCAATGCAATTTTTCCTAGACACCCCTAGTGGCGAAGAACATGAAAACTGGCCTCATTTAACTAGTGGCTGAGGCTCCCTGCTCTAACTTATAATATAGAAATTAATAAAACATTGCCAATATTTGGGTGGTGGTGATTAATGCAATGTGGGATCAAAGGTGCTTTTTCAAGAGGCAACTGGACCTTCTGGTTTTTCTTTGAAGACGTTTCGCTTCTCATCCAAAGAAGTTTCTTCCGTTCTAAGTATCTCTCCTTCCATTTTCTCCTTCCACATCCTTCCATTCCCCACCATCCAGTCAGAGCTGAAGAAGCTTCTTGGATGAGAAGCGAAATGTCTTCAAAGAAAAACCAGAAAGTCTTCAAAAAAGCATCTTTGGGACAACGGTGACTTGGATAACTGAGAATCTCCATAAACATGGGATCAAAAGGCAGCTCAGATGAAAGCAAAAGGTATCCAGATTTAAAGCTATGGTGTTCTGTGCCTTGGGAATGATGGTAAATTGGAAAAGATTCAGCAGCGATTAGTCCTCCTGACTCTCTGTACTGGAAGATTACTAAAGTAGGAGACGAAAGAGAAAAATACAAAAGGGAAATGGGCAATTCTGCCATGGAACAAAACAATTCAGCTCCTCTGTCTAGTGCTCAATTATCGCATCATGGCATACAATAGCAATACTTTCTTTTACAGAGATTATTTAGAAGGCACTGAACCCACTTCAGCACAAAGAGAAAGACTGGTAGGGAAGTCAGACATGGTTCAGAAAGTTTTGTCAGTGATCTTGTTGCTGAGGGATCTTGGGGTTACTGTAATCTGAAGGACAGAGTTTGTAAACAACTAGTTTCTGACAACAACAGGAAGGAGATGAATTAAATCTAGCAACTTTGTGCATACAGGATAGATTACTGCAGTATGGCTGGCTGGGGAATTCTGGGAGTTGAAGTCCACAAGTCTTAAAGTTGCTAAGGTTGGAGACGGCCTACTCTACTGTACAGTTGTGGATGCCCAGTTGAACCTACTCAATTACCACATACCAATACAGGTACTGTATTTTTCAGAGTATAAGACGCACTGGACTATAAAATGTACCTAAATTTAGAAGAGGAAAACAACAACAAAATTTTTGGCCTACCTTTTTTCGGGCCTTTTTCAGTCTTTTTTTGGCCTGTTTCTGGAGCTTTTTTTTTTGGCTCATATTCGAGGCTTTTTTTGGCCCTTTTTGGGGGCTTTTTTCAGCCCATTTTTGAGGCATTTTGGGTCCATTTTAGGGGCTTTTTTGGCCTGTTTTTGAGGCCCATTTTTTCAGAAAAAACAGGCCAAAAACAGGCAGAAAAGCCACCAAAACAGGCCAAAAAAACACTAAAAAATGGGCCAAAAAAGGCCTGAAAAAGGCTGAAAAAAGGCCCGAAAACAAGGCATGTGGAGGCCCAAAAATGGTTGGTGGGTGGGCGGGGCTTCAGCAATATTCGGTCTATAAGAAGAACAGACATTTTTGCCCCCTTTTGGGAGGCAAAAAAGTGTGTCTTTTAGTCTGAAAAATACGGTAGTCCTCCACTTATAACAGTTCGTTTAGTGACAGTTCAAAGTTACAAGTTAAGACCGTATTTCACAGTTAAGACCGTTACAGTGATCAAAATTCAGACCCTGGGCAACTGACTCATATTTGTGACGGTTGCAGTGTACCGGGGTCATATGATCCCCTTTTGCAAACTTCTGACAAAGAAAGTCAATGAGGAAGCCTGATTCACTTAACAACCGTGTTCCTAATTTAACAACTGCAGCGATTCACTTAATAACTGTGGGAAGAAAGGTTGTAAAAGTCACTTGACAAATGTCTCTCTTAACAACAGCAATTGTGGACGTAAATCGAGGACTATCTGTACATCCTTAATTCATCCAGCCCAACAATGTCCTGACAGGCTGACAGTTTTTCTGGATGTCTTTTTAACAACTCTGATATTTTTTAAACTGGAATATAAAAATTCAGGCCTGTGTGTGGAAAGCAGAGGCAATCTATTAATGCCCTGATGAGCTTATGGTCACCTACTTCTCATGGAAAATCCCTATCTCAATCCTTAGCATTTCCAGAAATAAATTGTAAAGGCCCTGAGAAAGCAAGATTTACAGATGTTTAATCAGAAAGGTTGAGCGCCAAAGAATTGAGGCCTTTGAACTATGGTGCTAGAGAAGACTCCTGCGAGTCCCTTGAACTGCAAAGCGATCAAACCGGTCAGTCCTAGAAGAGATCAACCCTGATTGCTCTTTCAAAGGCCAGATCCTAAAGATGAAACTCAAATACTTTGGCCACCTAATGAGAAGGAAGGACTCACTGGAGAAGAGCCTAATGCTTGAGGGCAAAAGAAGAACGAGATGGCAGAGAACGAGGTGGTTGGATGGAGTCACTGAAGCAGTCGGTGAGTTTAAATGGAGTCCAGAGGATGGTAGAGGACAGAAAGGCCTGGAGGAACGTTGTCCATGGGGTCGTGATGGATCGGACATGACTTCACAACTAACAATCACTAGCTGTTGCTGGGTTCTAAATCCAGGCCAAGATTACACCAGAAATAATAGAAATTAAGAGTCCATCATCATCTGGAGAGATACAGGACCTCTCATCCTTCCAATAAACAACTAGTTAGATGAACCAATGCTCTAATGTGTTGTAAGGCAGTTATTTATATTTCAGTTACAAATTCTTGCTATAAAATTGGAAGTTACTGTGGGCTGACACCGAGACTTTGTATGTGGTGAGCAGAAGCTACAGTATACAGCTCGGGATTAAATTACTATTTTCAAAAGGATTGAAGGACGGAGGAGGAGTCAGATACTTCTTTCTCATTTATTCGGAAGACAGATTAAAAATGCTTTCAAGGTAATGGAAAGTTAAAGAAAAACCCAAGAACATATTAGCATCAGGTAAGGCAAGGGAAAAGATGGCAGGAATCGGATACATAATGAAGGAAGACTGGACAACTTCAAAGACACTCTTTTGAGAGTTGAGGAACTGCAATCCTTCATCAGGGGTGGAGTTCAAAATTTTTAGCAAGGGGTTCTCTGCCTGGTTGCTGGGTAAGCATGGCCATGGTGGAAGTGGCCTAGTCGGCCTCCTGCACCACAGCAGCAGGGGGGGCATTTTTGGCCTCCCCGGGCTCCAGAGGCTTTCCTCTAGCCTCCGGGAGGACGAAAACGGCCTCCCCAGGCTCCAGAGGCCCCCTGGAGGCCAGAAACTTTCCTGAACTTCCAGTAGGCCTGTTTTTCGCCCTCCCCAAGCCTCCACGCGCGCCCTGCACTTACCTGCATCCAAAACTGGCCCCGTGGGGACTCCTGGGAGGGGCAGGTGGGTGGGCGGGGCCAGCCAGGAGTGGGATTTGAGGGTTCTTCAAACTGCACAGAATCTTAGGTAGAGGTTCTCCCAAACCCCTGCGAACCCCCAGCAGCCCACCCCTGCTTCAGATACCAAATACAACATCCTTTACCATGGAGATACTGTACTTGAGCTAGAGTACAATAATATTCAACCCAAGGACATTAGATTGGCTTCAAGAGCATATGGGAGAGAAAAAATGGGGAATTACAGAAATGCTTCTTCACAAAAAGACCAGCACTGAGGCAATAAATGCCACTTTCACCTCAAGCACATTTCCAAAGGAAGTAAAACCTTGAGTTTAGCGCAAGTACATTATTACCACGACCTCTAGAGTTCATGCTGATGTAAGAAGAACCACATTGTTAAAATAGACCAGAAAGCCTATAATCTAATCTCCTATTCAAATAACGACTATTTGATGATGCAAATGGAACAAGAGTACAATAGGATCTTGGATTTCTGGGAAATGGTTCTCAGAAGACTGCGGCCTCTGATAGTTCCCAAGTCAAGCGTGTGCTATGGTTTTCTCAGTTTGTTTTAAAGAATCAGAGGCAGAGACCAATAACCCAGAAAAAGCTATCTTGCTACTTGCTAATCTCAACACACGTGCACATACAAAGGTAATGTGTGTTCATTCAGGGATGTGCACCTGTGTCTATATATAAAATATATAATTCAATAACTTATGTATGGTAACCAGAATGTTTGAAGATGGTTCCTGGGTTAGAGAGTTTAGCTTGGCCACTGTTTAGAGGGAAAACGCTAGGAAACGCTCAGGCACATAACTAAATGCTGTTGTTTAGTTATGTGCCTGAGGATTTTGCTTTGGAGTAGCGGACTGTTAGACCAAGAGGGAAAACTGGGAAGACCTACAAGGATGAAAGTGCTAAGTGGTGATGTTTGTACTGGAAAAATGTCTGGGGGGGAGGGGCAGGATGTTGCGAGTAAATGGACGGCTCAGATTGGTAGGAACAGACCAAGGCATGGCTGGCTGGGGAATTCTGGGAGTTGAAATACACGCATCCTAAAAGTTGCCAAGGTTGGGAAACCCAGCAATAGACAATGATGGAGATCTGTCAAAGAGCTGAAACAGGAGTTGCCGGAATCCTTGTTTGTGGTGTTTTTTTAGGCAGAGGGCTGCAAAAGATCAGTAACGAACACGATGGCCAGAGCATGTGGAAACAAGTGAGGCAACAGTCTATGAAGTTCAGGTCTGTGCTCATGAACTCATGGTCTCTGGCCAGATATGTGAAAGAAATGGCAACAGAACCAGAGATCTGAGAAGGGAGGGAAGGAGTGGCTTGCCCAGGCTAATGGCTGAGAAAATGATAAAAGCCATGCTGAACAATCTCTGGAGAATAGATCAAGGTCGCTAGAAGCCATGGTGGAGCTGAAGGGTCTGGAAGAATCAGAATCAGATTGCCAAGGATTTATGGATCTTGTTCATAAGGTAAGAAATATGTCTTCGAGCCCTCAGCAGTTAGCACTCATTAGCTTGGGAAGGGGCTTTGGGAGATGGTGGATGTGGTAGATAGATAAGAATAGGGATCCTGAATTTAGTTAGAAAGTGTGTGTGGGGGGTGTCTTCGGTGCTCTTTGAGCTGCTTTGTTTTCTTCCAGACATTTCATTACCCAACTAGGTAACATCATCAGTGACACAAAGGAGTGGGGGCTGACTTCCATTATATATACTAGCGGCTTGCCCTGTCAGTGTGGGAGGGAGTGGTCTTAGCGGTTCCTTATTAGGAAGTGGATTTCATATACTGTATACTAATTTATGTGTGAAAGGTGAGATTGACTGGTCAGCAGGTATAAACTGGAGTGTTTGATGTCCAGCTAGACCTGCAGGAATGCCCCGTGCATAGTGGCGGACGCTGGCAAGAGGTGCATATGGCAAGGATAGGTAGAAAATGGGTTCATATTCGCTCTCTGGGAGTGAGGTTGAAGCAGAGAAGGTACAGCAGTGGCACGGAGGAGGTTAATGCACAAGAAGGAGAACCTCCACACCAGCGCAGGTCCTTCTAGGCCAGCTGTCCCAGCCCTGGGTGGCTGAATAGTCACGTTCCTTGTCTCAATCATCAGGTCTGTGTGGAATAAGACTTGACACGGAGTTAGATGAACGGAGTTTGGAGTTACAAACCTGGCACATATGATTGAGATTTGGGTGGGCACCGTGAGGAGCCCTGTGGGACATCTATCCCTTTGGGTTTCAGTAGCGTAGCAGCCATGATGTACAGCTTGGGAAGGAAGAGTGGACATTACTATACGCAGAACCATTGGAGTTACTGGGAAAGGCTGCCCTGGAGGCAGGCTGTTGCAGATGCCGGTGCATAAAATTAAAAATATCAGCTGGGGCTACGGAGTCCCCATGGGCTTGTCTGACATACATAAGAGGGCACACACTGGATCAGTGACTTTGCTGATGTTGATTGACATCCTGGTCACTACTATTGCAGAGTACTGCATGCTCAGTGTGTGGCTACCTTTGAAGACAAAGTGCTGATTGTTATTTATAAAGCCCTATATCCGTGATGGCGAACACGCGAGCCGACGCCCAGGTCAGCTCCACCGCGCATGCCTGCACACCTCCCGCCAGCCAGCTGGTTTTCAGGTCTCTGCCGGGAGACGTGCACACATCTTCGGGAGAAGGGCAGTATATAAATCCGAATAAACCTTAAACATGCACAGGGGTGGGGCTGCAGCGCCCCCTGTGCACCCCATTTTTGGTTCTAGGAGGCTTCAGGGAGGCCTGCTAGCATCAAAAGGGTGTGTGTGTGGGTGGTGCGGCACCCCTCCTGTACCCTGTATTTGGGTCCAGGAGGCATCAGGGAGGCATGCCAGCACCAAAATGGGGATTGTGTGCGCATGTGTGGGGGGGGTTGCACGCACATACACGGGGCGGGGGGGAGCACGGGGGGAGTCACACGCGCATGCGCAGAGCCTGTGGGTGGGCATTGCATTATGGGTGTCGGCGTGCATCCACGCTTTCGGCACCCAAGGGGAAAAAGGTTCGTCATCACTGCCCTATATGATGCAACATGGGGATGTATCAGAAACTACCTCATCAAACCTGATTCTGCCCATCCAACTTCATCATCTAGAAGTCTGCCGAGGGTGCTACCTCAAGTGTGGTATGAGGCTACATGAATAAGAACCTGGATATCTAACAGGTCTAGCTTTTCTAGGTAAACTCTGTTCATTCAACAAGATCAAGCTGGAGGGCTTGCTGCAAAGTCTTGACGACACCCCCCCCCCCCGAGAGCAGGGATCCTGAAAGCACCTCTTCCCAGGATCTGATCCCCTCTGAAGGAGTCTACTCGAGGAGAGAAAAGTAGTAACTTCCCTGCTAGCATTTTGGAGGTCTACTTCAAAACTAGATCTTCCAGAGATCCTTTATGGGTGTGGACTGTCTTCTGAGGATACAGATAATAAATATAGCTCCAAGGTTTGGTGGAGATACATTGCAATGTTGGTTGGGATGCATTTACTTTTATTATTGTTGCATTTGTGGCCTTGTTTTTTTTTTAACTGAACCGTGGGACATTCATTACTCCGAGTCTTACAGATTGGCGCAATAGGCACACAAAAATAGGAATTGGCTGGTCTGATGGCAGATCTTTTCAGCAATAGCTTCCATACTGTGGAATGCACCACCACAAGACGTATTTGTCCTAAACCCTCATTCCAGAAGGCCATTAAGGACTTATTCCAATCTATCATTGGCCTTTAATAAAATTGGAGATGGCCACTGGTTTAGCGGAATAAGTGTTTTACCAGTAGCAGGATATGTTTTTTTATTTCCTCCTGTGCTTAAGGCGATGTGCAAATATTTAAAATAAAGAAATAAGTAAATAAATAATCTTATTCTACATTCAAAGAGTTGTGATTCAGGCAAAATAGCCTCTGGCCCAGTGATGGCGAACCTTTTGGACACTGAGTGCCCAAACTGCGCGCACGCCAAAACTGAAAGGTGAGCAAGTGCGTGCACAGACATGTACAAATGTGCGTGGACATGCGTGCATGCATGGGCATGCGTTCATGCGCAGCAGAGACCCATAGACCAGCTTGCCAGTGGGAGGCAGGGCATCCCAATACCAGCAGCATGGCAAGAGATAAGATCTTTTTCTTTCGTGGGCTTCTGTTTCGTTATTCGCAGGGAAACAAGCTCACGAAAGAGACGCCACAGAGATCTGATCTGGGGCGATGGTGCACATGCCAGGAGAAAGGGCTCTGCATGCTACCTCTGGCACGTGTGCCACAGGTTCGCCATCGCAGCTCTGGCCTATCCTTCTATGCACGCAAAACAAGCATTTTTGCCGTTTTTGTTTTAATGTGTTGGGTTTTATAGTTTAAATGTTGTTAGAGCTACCCAGAGTAGATCAGAGGATGGGAAATGATATAAATGTAGTAAGTAAGTAAATATTTTCTGAGCTGAAATAAATCAATCCCTTTGGAACATTCTAGATGTTACCCTGTATAGAACAACAGGGATGCAAAATAAATCTTTGTTTTCTCCTTTTTTGCATTAGGCTACAGTACACAAATAGAAGGGTGGTATTCCATGCTTGGTGCTATCCTATCACCAATCACAGAAAAATTGGATAAGGGGATGATATATTTTTTTTAAAAATTGTACAGGCAGATAGCAAAATATATATTCAGTTCCTTCCACTATTTGTGGGTGGAAATTTAATTAAGACAATCAAAATTCCCTTTATCCTGAGCTTGGGAGAGAAACTCCAAAGAAGCTTGGAATTTGTTGCATCTCGAGTTACAAAAGCTATTGAAGCAGCAACAAATGGAAAAGCTTAAAATTAATACTAGGGAATAAGTGGAAACTGGGCATTTGGAAAAGAGTCAAATCCAAATGCGTGAGTGCTTAAATGCTTCTCTTGCCCCCTTTATACATACACGTCGACAGGTTCCTGGATGCCTTTGCCATGTAACCCGAGGCCACGCCCTTCTTGCCAACCCATTTTTTGAAGTATTTGGAAGCCAATGTTCTTCTCATTTAGTCTCTTATTATAGAATTCCAAATCCTTTGTTTTCTGTTGCTGACAAATAAAAATAAGATTCAACAGAGGGGAACATAATAAGGAGATGTTAAACACAACCATAAGCAGAGATCCCCAATGTTTGGGGGAGGGGGGAAATTGGGACATTTTAAAATCATATGACAGATGGCGAGACAAGATGGCTGACATGATCTTTACATATTCATCAAATCGGCCACCAATGGTTGTAGTCCATCCTAAAACATAAACTTACCTCAGGATAAATCTGCAATGATGCTCTTTACATCCTTTCCCTTTAGCCTCCCTAGAAACTCACTGTACAGGTACTCCTCGACTTACGACCAGTCACTTAGCGACCATTCAAATTTACAACTGATCTCTCCAAGGCTACTTATCAAAGTTTTTGATGGCCCGTCCTGCATGGTCATGTGATCACATTTTTGGCACTCAGCAACAGGCCTGCATTTATAGCCACTTGCAACGACTTGCGGTCATGTTACCATGATTTACAATGTTTTTTTGCTGGAAACCAGTGTTTACTTTTGATGACCGGCAAAAAACAAACAAACCCCTATTGCAGACAATGGATTCATTTAACTGTAATGATTCACTTAGTGGCCACCGCAAAAAAGGTCTTAAAATCACATGGTGATCTGCTTAACGACCAGCATGACTTGCAACTGTAATTCCAGGCTCAATTACCGTCATAAATCGAGGATGACCTGTACACAAGTTCCAGATTTTCTCTCTATTTTGGGGGCAGGTGGGCATATTTAGAAACAAAGCTCCAAAATTCCAGCCATTCTTCATTTTTTAATCTTCTAAAAAAATAAATCTTAAGAACAATGTAGGGATGTACAAAATTCTGAAACTGACCATTCTGGAGAATAAGGAATGGACCAATATTCCACTTGATCAAGATGAACTTTGGTTTTAGGGTTCAGAGAATTTACTTTTGCAAAACTACTCAACCACTCCCAAAATCGAGGGAAATAAACATTCCATTTCCTGATCAATGAATTTTCTACATCTTTAGGAACAACTCTAGGATATGCTTGGAAATCATGATTATTCTACAAGTTAGTGCTTTGTGCTGTAACAGCTTCTTTTTGCTTAAATTTTCTTTAAAAAATAGATTTGGAGGGCCATGTCAGTGGTCAGAGGAGGCAATTAGAAATTGCTGCTTGGAACGAGAGGGTAAAGATGACCCTGGGTTGAAGTATATGCCTCTGCAAACTCTTTGCTTGTGGATTCCAGTGACACACACCTACACCCCAGGTTCTCCAAGGGATCTCCAAATGACAAAGAGGCAGAAGAGATGCCAAGAGCATCACTGAGGCAGACGAAAAGCAACTTTGACCAGCACAGGAAAGAGCCTGCCTTAAGGACTACCTTGTGTCAATAACATTGATGAAATGTTAACTAAAATTTCTCCACTTTTATTGTGTTTGCTGAATGCTAGCTGGTGGCCTTGTTCAGGGTGACGTAGTCCCTCTGAGGGCAAGGAAAGGCCGGGAGAGCATCTGGAGAGGTGCTGTGAGGAGTACTTTCAGCATCTGGCAGATAAAGTGGCTTGGATTCACTCCGAGTTGAATTCCGGCTATGTACGTCCTAGGGGGTCGAGTGAGACACAGGCTTATTTGGTTACCCACCATGAGTTAGAGACAGTCCTAAAGAAGTGGACAAGGTCCTTGGGGATGTCAATGCGATCACCCATCCTCGAGATCTACGCTACTCCGAGCCGATTAGGTCCTCCAGGGAGTGGTTGTGGGAGTGGTGCATCCTTGAGAGAGGCGTTGGTTCTGCCGATTCTAAAGAAGTGATCTGCCTTCCCCCTCAGGAGGTCATCACTGGATCCAAAAGAGCTGGGCAATTTTCATCCTGTCTCCAACCTTCCTTTTTAGGAGAGGCTGTTGAGAAAACCTGTAGCTCCAGAAGGAACGGTCAAGCCGGGCTACAGTATTGAGAAGATATTGGTTGCACATTGATGACAAGCTTGGGAGGCATCCATCCTGGCCCTCCTTCCTCTCTCAATGGCTTTCAACCCCTTTGACCGCAGTATTCTTCTGCACTACCTCAGGGACCTGGAAGTCAGACTCAGGGTGCTGCAGAGTTTTCTCCTTCTCTCTCCAGGTCCATTCCAAAGGACAGGGGTTAGCCAGGAAAGCCTTTGTACAATACCAGCTTATGCATCTGCAGTGCCTGTGCCTGGATCAGCCTTTCAGAACTTAAGCCACCGATTGGCTGAACTGTTGCAATACACGCCACATGTGGCTGCTTGAAGAAGCCTTTATGGCATGGGTCCAGGGAGTCATCTTGCCCCAGTGGGATTAACTCGCCACCCCTTGCTCCAGTGGGACGGACTTTCTGCAGACTCCATTGGTTAAGAAATTTCGGCTGGCGGGGTTGATGACAAGAGCCTTTTCTGTTGTGGCCCCCGCCTTGTGGAACGTTCTACTATCAGGGGCGAGATCTGCTCCCACCATGGCCTCTCGGAGAGGCCTTAAACCTGGTTTTGTTGGTTGGCTTGGGGGTCCCAATGAGGGCACTCCTTGCTGGAGATGGTGGATGGATAAGATGATGACCTCACCCCTGTGCAATTCATCTCCTTGGTCAGCTCTTATGTAACTTAAGCCAACTTAGTGGTGAGGTAGGCGTCATATAAATTTAATAAACAAGTAAGACTATTCAGAAACTGTCATTTGTCTAGAATGCAGAGGTACAGGTAGTTATTGGTACGCTATAGTAGTAGGCTCACGTAACATGACTTCATAAGCTGCATTAGCTTTCTATAAGCTTCTGGAAAAAATTCAGTATTTTTATTTACAAAGGTCTACTTAGCATAGGTAGTCCTCGACTTACGATCACAAATGGGGCTCAAGAATTTCTGTTGTTAAGCAAAGCAATTGTTAAATTGAGTTGTGTCTGATTTTACGACCTTTTTTTACTATGGTTGTTAAGCGAGTCACCGTAGTTGTTGAGGTGAATCGCATGGTCATTAAACAGATCCAGCTTCCCCCATTGACTTTGCTTGTTAGAAGCAGTCTGGGAAGGTTGCAAGTGGTGATCACACGATTCCAGGGAATGTTGCAATCGTCGTAAATATAGGCCAGTTGCCAAGCAGCCAAATTTCAATCACACGCCCAAGGGGATGCTGCAGCAGTCATTAAGCATGAGGACCAGTTGCAAGTAACTTTTTTTCATTGCTATTGTAACTTCGAATGGTCACTAAATGAATAGCTGTAAATTGAAGACTGGATTATCTCTGGTCCCTTCCCCGAAACAATGTTGTCTGATGGAATTTCAGAGGGATGCCTTCTCTGCTGCCGTGTCTCTATTGAGCTTCTCCTTGAAGTTTGGCTGGTCTTAACCTGGTTAATTGTTAGAAAGTTTCAAAAACTTGGCTTTCTCCCAGATGTGAGGGTTAGGAAGTGAAGAAAATGTCTGATGGCCCTCAACTATATGCTATGTTATTATTTTTTTTTGCTTTGCTCCTGCTGATACTGTTTACTTTTAATTGTAATGTGTTGTGGCCCGTCAGTGGCCTGTGCAGTTAGTAGCTGATTCTGACAGCGAAGAGGCTGGTGTGGTGCTGCGCCAGCAGCCTGTGCAGCAGGCGCTCGAGTCAGACAATGAGGAGGCTGGAGAAGATGTGGTGCCAGAGGTGGGGATTCAGCCAGGGCCTTCAGAACCTCCAGAAGCTCCCATAAGTGAAGAGGAAGAGCCTCTTCTTGCTGCACGAGCGCGCAGAGCTATTAAAAGGCAGGAGTGGCTCCTCAGGAGGAGGTCTCCGCGAGAGTAAGGCTTAGGGCTAACTGGCCACTCCCCTAGCCTATTTAAGGAAGGACGACGACTGATGCAATTTGCAGGGAACAACTTAGTTCATATTCCTTCGCGTCTTGATTCCAGAAACGTTTGATTCGGCTCGTTTCTCTCTTGTCAGTTTTCCTACAAATTGCTTCTGGGCATTCTGCCAACCACAGTAAGATTATGGTTATCTGAAATACTGTGCCTCAGAATTGAGTTATTATTCTTTGGATTCTTGTCGGCTGTTAATGAAGTTAAATTAACAGCCCTTGTTCAGAAAAGACTGATTTAAATTGTACTTGTGTTTGACAACTACTAAGAAAGCTCATTGGTAGTCCTTAATTAGTAAACTAAGGTTTGTATGGACTTTGTGTATGCTGCGTTCTTTGGGGTGCGTAGCTGGGGCAGAACATAATGTGGGTTTTCCTTTGATTTTATTGATGTATGCTACCCAGAGTTGCTATTGCATGAGTTGGGCAATCATATAAATCTTAACTAAACGAATTAAAGAGATAACTAAGTTCCCCATCTTAGTGCTTGTGACTTAATACTCCTGGGTTGAATTACTGTAATGCTCTCTACATGGGGCAACCCTTGTAGCTACAACTGGTATAAATTGCAGCTGTATGGACAGTTCTATAGTTCTGTAGACCCCTCGGGTGGCACATGTGATGCCACTGTTACGGGAGCTGCACTGGTTGCCAGTTTGCTTCTGGGTCCAATTCAAAGTGTTGGTCATTATCATTAAAACCCTTTGTTGAACAGGTCCTGGGTATCTGAGGAACTGCCTTATCCTGATAGGACTAACCTGCCCCACTCGTTCCAGCGGAAAGTGCCTATTTCAGATCCCGTCAAGCCAAAGAATTTCGGCTGGCAGAGCCTTTGAAAAGAGCCTTTCCTGTTATGGCCCCCGCTCTCTGGAATATTCTCCCATCGGAGGTGAGATCCACCTCCACTTTCCAGCCCTTCTAGAAGAGCTTATAAACTTGACGTAGCCTGGAACCTCAAAAAGGGCCTGCTATATTGGGAGTGGTTGATGGGGTACAGCAAATTCTCACCTCCAGGTCGCCCATCCTTTTTCCCCCTCCATTCTTAACTTCTTATTCTAATTTTGATTGTTTTTTAGTGTTTTTAATATTATATTGCAAGCCATCCAGTGTTGCTTAGCGAGGTGGTGGCATAGAAATATAACACACACACACACACACACACACTCCCAGGATCTACAATGCAGAACTCAGGAGTAGTGCTTCTCAATCTTGGCAACTCTCAGGTAAGTAGCCTTCAACTCCCAAAATTCCCCAGCCAGCCATGCTGGCTGGGGAATTCTGGGAGTTGAAGTCCACCTATCTGAAAGTTGCTAAGGTTGAGAAAGGCTAAGGGGTCCCAGAAATCCTATTCCAAAGAATGATGTAAAAATGTTTTCCTCCCTTGCGCCTTTAAATAGCTTGTGTTTCCTTTGTAAGACTGCTGAATTTAAACCCAGACATTAGTGCTTTATTTTGCTGATAATGAAATGTATACTTTTACTGTCCAGGAATTGGCAAAGTGCCCTTTCTGTGCCTCATTTATCAAGGCACATTGATCAATGAAGCGATCAATGAAAGGTTACTAAGAATCAGGCCTCATGTAACTAGGAAGGAGGACATTTAGGAGCCTTGGTGGCGCAGCGGACTAAAGTGCTGTTAAGTAGCACTTAGCTGCCAGCTGCCTGCAATTACTGCGAGTTCAAATCTCACCAGGCTCAAGGTGGACTCAGCCTTCCATCCTTTTGAGGTAGGTAAAATGAGGACCCGGTTTGTGGGGGCAATAAGCTGACTTTGTATAAAAAAGAACACCGCTTGGGGGGGGAACCGAAAGCCCTACTAAGCAGGTATATACAAAAGTATGAAGGCTATTGCTTAACGCATTGTAAGCTGCCCTGAGTCTCCGGAGTAGGGCGGTATATAAATCGAACCAATAAATAAATACATAAATAAATAATTGTGAAACGAGGCTAAACTGTCTCCTTCCAACTCTAGGGAGTTTGCTTCACCCGCCATTCCTTGTCAGGCAGAACACACAGCTACTATTAATGCTGACGGGGGACTGGAAAGTTGATCTGTGATAACTGGGAGTTTTAACTATTCCATGCCAACTAACTTGGGTGCAGGGAAATTGTGCAGGGATACACAAGTACAGGTAGTCCTCAACTTACGATTGAGCCCAAAAGGCCTGTTGTTAAGCGAGGACGTTTGCTAATGAGCTTTGCCCCATTTTACGACCTTTCCTGCCACGGTTGTTAAGGGAATCGCCGCAGTTGATAAGTTAGTAACCCGGTTGTTTAATGAATCTGGCTTCCCCATTTTGATGGTCAGAAGGTCACAAAAGACACAGCAATGGTCGTAAGAATGTACGAACCAGCTGCCAAGCATCTGAATTTTGATCACATTATCATGGGGATGCTGCAAAAGTCATCACTGTGAAAAAAAGTCATAACTTTTTTCAGTGTTGTTGTAACTTTGAACAATGAACCTGTTGTAAGTCGGAGACTACCTGTAGACTTATAACCACTTGTTTAGCACCTGTTCAAGGTTACAACGGCATTGTAACTGGGATGCTGTGATAGTTGTAAGTGCAAGCACTGGTTGCATGTCATTTTTTTCAGTGCCATTGTAACTGCATTGTGGTACGAACAAATGGATTCACTTAAGAACCATGGGTGTGTCTCATTTAACAACTGTCCTGCTTAGCAAAAGAAATTCTGGTCCCAATTGCAGTCGTAAGTCAAGGACTAGTTCTATGCAGAAGACATTCCAGCATGCAAATTCTAATTTGTGACCCAATACGGTACTGTGTAGACAGCTGAAGTTAAATACAAGCACAGGTGACAGAGTAGCAACAAAGATTAAAAAGAAGAATATTCTGTTTTGCATTACTTGGAGAAAAATTATGATATAAAAACCTCAAGTCTTAAAAGAGAATCATTTTTGCCTCACCTTCTTATTTTTATATGCAGGATAGCCACGAGGTCGGTCATAAGAGATACGCACCGGATCATGTACTAAAAAGCAAAATTAGAGGCTAAAATCAATCCTAGGTCAAATAAATACTGTCACGTAATTGCACTTTGGGGCTTTACAGCAGGAATCCATATAGATCAGTACTGCTGCGTCCGGAGAGATGCTTTCAGGAAGCCGAGGCAGACTATGATGGAAACAGTTCTCCCTTGTCTCCAGCATCAGAGGCGGATGGCCTCCAAACAAGGTATCATTAGATTAACAATAGGTAGTGCTGAAGCACTGGATAGCCTCAATTTACAATGTAATTGAGGATCCTGTTTTTCGTCACTGAAATATAATTCTGCTTTCAGGAACCCTAGGAAGAGGATGGAAGCCAGGAGGACGGGGAAGTTCCTGTCTCGGAAATCTGCTCATGTTTCATATTTGACACCAGCCACGTTCTTTGGACAGGGAAGGGGAGGGGAGGTTTCTGTGGCTTGGTTACCGGCAAGACTCTGTTGCCATTAAGCAGTGCTACCCTGCGGAAGAGGTAGTTGAGCTGGCTGCAGGGTGGCATCCCTGCCCTCAGTTTGATTGCTGAGGTGGTGCAGGACTTCAAACAACCCAGAAAAATGGCTGCGACGGCCACCAGAAATTTACCTCAGCCGAGAGCCTAACACATTTGAGAGATCACTTACTACAAGGGTGTCAAACTCGATTTCGTTGAGGGCCGCATCAGGGTTGTGTTTGACCTCGAGGGGGGGAGGGGGCATGGCCGGGGTAAGCGTGTCAGGGGCACTTGTGGTGGCCAAGTGCTAAGGCAGGACTTCCCTCAGACCCTTCCTCACTCTCATTATAATCTTCCTTCTCTTCTTTTTCCTTCCCTCTTCATTCTCCTTTCATCTTCCTTCCCCTCTTTCCTTCTTTTTCTTTGTCTTTCCTCTTTCCCTTTCTCCTTTCCTATCCCTTCTTGGATGCTCAAATGCAAAAGGGGAAATATTTCTCCTTTTTTTTGTTTTTAGTTAGTTTTGCTAGCTCTCTGCCAATGAAAACAGGGCTCGGGGTGGGGGGGGCACACACACGACCCTCCCAAGCCCCATTTTCGCTGGCAGAGGCACTGCGGGCCTTTGCTGTTTCCGTGGCAGCCCCGTGGACCAGATGTGGCCAGCAGGCTTTGAGTTTGACACTTACTAGATCTGTTTTTCTTCTTGGGACAGAGGCAACATGATCTGAAAGGGCAGCACGTATTAGTCTGAAGTGACTATATGCAATGTGGACTCCAATAAAGGAGAATACAGGTAGTCCTCGACTTACGACCATAATTGGACCCATCATGCCTGTTACTAACCAAGACATTTGTTAAGTGAGTTTTGCCCCATTCTACGACTTTTCTTGCCACAGTTGTTAAGTGGATCAGTGAAGTTGTTAACATGGTAACACAATGGTTAAATGGATCCGGCTTCCCCACTGACTTTGCTTGTCAGAAGGTCTCAAAAGGGGATCACATGACCTCGGGACACTGCAGCCGTCATAAATATGAGTCAGCTGCCAAGCGTCTGAATTTTGATCACGTGACCATGGGGAGGCTGCAACAGTTGTAAGCGCGAAAAACGGTCATAAGTCAGTTTTTTAAAGTGCCGCTGTAACTTTGGAACGGTCACTAAATGAACCGCTGTAAGTCGAGGACTACCTGTATTTGTAGTTCAGGGTTGAAATGAGGGATCCTTGGTGCTCTCTGAGCTTGGTTGTTTTCTTGCAGGCGTTTCATTACCCAAACTAGCGTCAAGTACCAGGGAAATCAGGAAATCCAGGCAGTTCAAATGTGTATAAAGATTTATTGTAAGCTTAAGCTCCCTACAAGAATCTGAACCACTAACGGTCAAGGGAAATTAGCAGGAGAACAGAAAGCAATTCAAGGTGGGCTGAATTTAGAACACTTGTGGGTGCGAAGGGACTCACGACTGATGACACTTTTGACCTCTCCCTTGGACTCAGCCCTGTCATCTCCTATAACCAGGTTATATCACTAGCACTGATGAGGTTATCTAGTTTGGGTAGTGAAATTTCTGCAAGGAAACAACCAAGCTCAGAGAGCAAAAACCAAGGACCCCTCAATGTGGGCTTCCTGGTGCTAAGTCAGCTAAAGTTTCGCAATCATCACAAATCAATATGGTGAAGACTCACAGGCAACACATACCCTCAAATAAGGCTGGATCCATATATAAATATTACCAGATCGGCTATAATGGCTACATTTGCAGGACATACTACGTTTGATTAGTTTTTTTAAATATAGCATTTAAACATATATATTTTTTTTGCCTTCGCTAGTTTTGCAAATCCAAAGCCTGTTTGGACAATTCGGTGAATTTAATGGATTGCGTTTGTTCAATTAGCTGTGTTGTGCAAAACCAGTCTGAATATAGCACAAAATCAGTCAGAACTGCCAACTGCAATTAACTGCACCATTTGCTAGCTGTTTTCCAATGCTTCTGACACCTGTCTCATCTTCAACAAGAGAGATGGAGGCTAAGCGCAGCCCTGCAAAAAATATTGTGGAAAAATGTTTTATAAGCCCTGAGATTTGGAGAGAAGGGCACATTTTACTGCAGAACCGAACCAATGGATGAACAAGCAATACGCTGTTAGGAACCTCACTGTACAAATTTCCTATCGCTCACACCCATGTCGCAATTAGGAATTCTGGAAGAATTTCAAGGATTTTCCTCTTTCTTCTGCCTGACACCAGCACAGACTGGTACGTTCGCAATGAAATTAGAAAGCATGCAGCTCATGATTTAAAAGAAACTGGGTTTACACACTGAGTGTCAGCACTTCAACCTGCATTTACTCTAGTGCTGACATAAGAAGGAGAAGAGGGGGCAGCTGGCAAGAGGACGCTTGACTTCTCACCTACTTATTTTCCCTGAAGATAATATCCCCTAGGAGATGAGATGGGAGGGGGGGACATTCCTGGGAGCTGAAATAGTAGATATGGGGAGAGTGATTTGGAAGAGGGCCAATGAGACGCAGAGAATTGGGGAACGGAAAGGGAAGGTTTGGGGTCAGGAAGTCAGTGTTGGCTACGCCACAATCGGGGACAGATTGTCATGCTTAATAAAATGAAAGATTTCGTCAAAGACTATTCATTTGGAAATGCAATTTATTTTATTTGAGATGACATCGAAACCTGACACTGAGTAAGCCACAAAATTGGTTGCTAAGTTTAGACCGTGGGCCCAAAGGCCCAAACCATTCGCAAGGCACCAATATAAGAGAATGTTTGTAGCCCAGGGTTGAACGGTGGCATCCTTGGTGATCTCTGAGCTTGATTTTTTTCTCTCAGACGTTTCATTACCCGACTAGGTAACGTTGTTGGTGCTAGCAAACCCTGCCTCCCCCAACTTCCTAGCACTGATCATGTTGTCTAGCTAGTGTCAGGGTTCCAAGTACCGTACTTTACGGAGTATAAGACACACTTTTTCACCCCCTAAAAGAGGGTGGAAATGTTGGTGCATCTTATAGACTGAATACAGCCATTTTTAGGCTCCTGAAATCCCACCCCGCACGTCCCGTTTTAGCCAAATCAGGCCCATTTTTCGCAAAAACGGGATGCACAGAGGGTTTGGGAGGCCTGCAGAGTGCTCCTGCGGGCTGGAGAGGGCAAAAGCATGATGCGTGGGAGGTTTGGGAGGCCAAAATGGGGTCCGTTTTCCGCAAAAAAGGGATGCGCAGAAGGTTTGGGAGGCCTGCAGAGTCCTCCTGGGGGCTGGGGAGGGCAAAAAGTTTTTTTTTCTTGTTTACCTCTTCGAAATGTTGGTGCGTCTTATACTACACTGTGTTTTATAGTCTGAAAAATATGGTAATAACCCAGTGGTGGGTTACTCCCGGTTTGGGAGAACTGGTAGTAAAAATTTTTTGTCGGTCGCAGAACTGGTAGTAATGGCTGGCTGGCCACGCCCCCGAACCGGTCCCCCGGTTGCCGCTCACTCGCCCCATCTGCCATGTTCGTTGGCGCCTTGTTCTTCCCGCATACGCATCCCACTGCTTTACAAGTCCAATGGGATGCACATGCGTGAAGAACATGGGGGCGACAGCAACAGCTTTTCCCATGGCTGCAAAGCTTGCCAGCTCGGGTGGCCCCCTCCCCGCCTGCCAGTAGCTCCTGAATCCACCGCCATTGCAGCTGCGGTGTGGGGGGGGATGGAGCGTTCAGCTTGCTGGGCCGCTGGCTCCACCCTCCCGGCCGCCACTGCCCTCTCCTGCCGAGGCTGCCACTACCGTCTCCTGCCGCCACCACCTTTCTTCCGGAGGCGCGTGGAAGATCTAGAAGGTAAGGTCGATGCTGGCGGCAGAGGGAGGGAGACCCACTGTGCTCGGCTGAAGAGCCGCCTCGGGGGGACATAGTGAGGCTCACTCACCTTTTGGGCCTGCCATGCTCAGCTTCAGGAGATGTCACGTGGCTACAAATGGGGGCAGCCCGGTAAGCTTCACAGCAGCCGCATGCTACAAAGCCCCCTTTTCGCTGGCCAGCGGCTCCTGAAGCAGCCCCTTTTGCAGCAGCGGTGGGGGCGGTGTGGGGGCAGCTTCACCCTCCTCACTGCCACTGCCCTCTCCTGCCGAGGCCGCCCTACCGTCTCCTGCCGCCACCGCCTTTCCTCCAGAGGCGTGTGGAAGATCTAGAAGGTAAGGTCGATGCTGGCGACAGGGGGAGGGAGACCCGCTGTGCTCGGCCGAAGAGCTGCCTCTGGGGGACATAGTGAGGCTCACTCGCCTTTTGGGCCTGCCGCACTCGGCTTTGGGGGACGTCACATGGCTACAAAGCTTGCTGGGCTGGGCAGCCCCCTTTTCGAAGGCCAGCGGCTCCTGAAGTAGCCCCTTTTGCAGCAGCGGTGGGGGTCGGACGGGACGAGGGAAGCCCGGTAAGCTTCACAGCAGCCGCATGCTACGAAGCTTGCTGGGCTAGGCAGCCCCCTTTTCGCTGGCCAGCAGCTCCTGAAGCAGCCCCCTTTGCAGCAGTGGTGGGGGTAGGACGGGATGGGGGCAGCCCGGTAAGCTCCACAGCAGCCGTGTGCTACAAAGCTTGCTGGGCTGGACAGCCCCCTTTTAGGCTCCTGAAGCAGCCCCTTTTGCAGCAGCGGTGGGGACGGTGTGGGGGCAGCTTTGCCCTCCCTGCCGCCACTGACCTCTCCTGCTGAGGCGGCCGCTATCATCTCCTGCCGCCACTGCCTTTCCTCCAGAGGCGCGTGGAAGATCTAGAAGTTAAGGTCAATGCTGGCGGCAGGAGGAGGGAGACCCGCTGTGCTCGGCTGAAGAGCCGCCTCAGGAGGACATAGTGAGGGCTCACTCACCTTTTGGGCCTGCTGCGCTCGGCTTCGGGGGACGTCACGTGGCTACAAAGCTTGCCGGGCTGGGCAGCCCTCTTTTTGCTGGCTAGTGGCTCCTGAAGCAGCCCCTTCTGTAGCAGCAGTGGGGGTGGGACAGGATGGGAGCAGCCCGGTAAGCTTCACAGCAGCCGCATGCTACAAAGCTTGCTGGGCTGGACAGCACTCTTTTTGCTGGCCAGCAGCTCCTGAAGCAGCCCCTTTTGCAGCAGCAGTGGGGACGGGGTGGCAGTTTTGCCCTCCCCGCCATTACTGTCTCCTGCTGAGGCCACTGCTACCGTCTCCTGCTGCCACCGCCACCCCTCTCAGCCCTAGCTCAGTGGCTGCAGTGTCTCCCCAAAGGGCCCGCCACTGTCAGCCTTTCCTTAGGAAGCGCATGGAATATCTACCTTGCCGACATTGGCAGTGGAGGGAGGGAGACCCGCTGTGCTCAGCCAAAAAGCCAAGGGGACATGGCGAGGGTCACTCGCCTTTTGGGCCTCGCGCCCTCAGCCTTGGGCGTCGCAACACTTTCTTCCTTCTCCCGCCGCTGCTGCTCCTCTGGAGCTCGCCAGATCACTTCGTCCCAGACTAGGTGTCTGTTTGAGAGAGTGTTTGTGTGTGTGTGTGTGTGTGTGTGTGTGTGTGTGTGTGTGAGAGAGAGAGAGAGAGAGAGAGAAGAAAGAAAGTGACAAAGAAAGAGAAAGAAAGAGGAAGTGTGTGTGTGTGAGACAGAGAGAAAAGAGAGATACAAGAAAGAAAAAAAGAAAGAAAGAAAGAGAGACAAGAAAGAAAGAGGAAGGAAGGAAGAAAAAGAAAGAAAGAAAGAAAGAAAGAAAGAAAGAAAGAAAGAAAGAAAGAAAGAAAGGAGATAGAGAGATGAAAAAGAAAAAGAAAGGAAGGAAGGAAGGGAGAGAGAGAGAAAACTGTGCTATTATTTTTAATTGTCCCATTATTTATCATGTGTTAATATTTTACACTATCCTTGTAGGGAATAAGGGAATTCAAAAATAAAATAGTAATGAAGGAAATAGTAATAAACTTGTTATTCTATTGTATAATATATGTTATGCTGCTATAAAAGTATTTTCCTTTTAAGCATTTATTTGTTAAGCATTTATAATACATGTACCTATGTAAAACATATGTATGAAATCAATTGTATCCTTCCTGCATTAAGATCTAAATCCTTCATAAATCCTTTTTCTTTCTTAAATGCCACCCCCTTTCCCCAGGAATTCCCCAGGAACTCAAACTACAAGAACAATCCACACACCTTTTGTGCGGTTAATAGGGGACCAATCAGTGGCCAATTAGGAAGACAAAAGGAAGGAATCTGTCTGTTGCAGCGGGATGTCGATCTAAGTTAGGGTATATTACTGAGTTTTACAATGTAGTTAGATTATATGCTTTGTGGAAATTTCTTTCCATGCCTATGGTGATATGCTTGGAGAAGAACACGTGGGTATTAATTGTCTTGTTCTTTGGCATAGGAGAGGGGCCTGCTGAGGGTGCACGGAGACATTCCTTAAAACTGAGAGAAACTTGTTTTGCCTTCTGGTGCTTTGGAAAATACATTGCCCCCCTCCCTTCTTTCTGGCAGCTCCTTAAAAGCCTGTTGCCTATCACACTCTTGGGCAAAGCACGTGAGCCATTTCCTCCTTTCAGTGGTCTATGAAAGTGCATCTACAGTATGTAGATAATAAAGTTGAAAAAAGGGGAACAACATTTTTACAGAACTATAGATACCTTGAGGCTGGGTGTGACAAGGAATGGCTGGGAGGGGAGGGGCCAGGTGAGGCACTCCTTAACATGAGTAACATTGAGTTGGCCACGCCCACTGTCACATGACCACCAAGCGACGCCCACAGTCACATAACCACCAAGCCACGCCAACCAACCAAGCCACGCCCACAGAACCGGTAGTAAAAAAATTTGGAACCCACCACTGTAATAACCCCAGCTGGATAATGATACATCTGTATGAACCGAGCTCATAACCCTAACCCTAACCCTAACCCTAACCCTAACCCTAACCCTAACCCTAACCAAGGACCTCACACTTACAGTTTGGCACAATATGGGAACAAGGTCAAAGACACTATAGCCTAGCAGCAGCACACAAAACACTTTCCCAGCTCACCTGTTGGTTCATCGATGAGACACACTCTCTTTGATGCTGGGATCAAGCCCACTTTCAGGGATTTGCTACTCATTCTCTTGCGCCCGAAGGGGGCGCCGTGCGTGGTTGCCTGTGCCGGTGCCTCTGAAAGGGCCCCCGCGGCTGTGCTGCTGGTCTCTCCTTCTTCTTCAGCTGCCTCTAAATGCTCTATTTTCATAAGCCCCTCTTCCAACATGGCTTCTTCTGGCTCCTCGGTTGGCCCTGTAGCTTCCTCCTCTTCATCTCCCTCTTCATCTTCCATTTCAGCTTGGGGAGCGTCTTCTTCCTCGTCCTCTTCCTCGTCTTCTTCCTCCTCCTCCTCTTCCTCCAGGTTCCCCCATTCGCTTTCCTTTGGTTCCGACCTTTCATGGAGGTCACCAGATTCCTGCCCACCACTGAAGCTGATAGAGGGGCATAATTCGTGGACTTTCATGCGATAAAACTTGAAGGCAGAACTCTCTGGATCCTGCAGAAATCTGTTGGCGGAGGGGGGGAGGGTTAGGACAGTGTTATTTATTATTACAAGTTCATTTCACTTTTCCTCCAAGAAAAATGGAATGAACTGGGGGGGAAGGCAGACAAAGCAGCCTTCTTCCTCATAGAATTTTCTTCTTAAAAGAACTCTTAAATTAGGCTTGATAAAGCGTGCTAAATCTGCACTTTGCAGGTATATGAGGCCCTCGATTCTAATCTGCAGCCCCCAGATGGGGTGGAAACCAAGCAGCCAAATTTCAGCAAATCGTCTACTGCAAGCTGTTGCCCTGTCTGCACCAAACTGATCAGCTTTGCAAAAAATTGTTTCAGCTTCCTCCCTCGAGTAACTTATGACCCAACGGTTTAAAAATGGATGGCCTCACATCAAAGAAAATTGTATTTACTACTTTTGTAAATACAGGGAGCAGTGGTGGCACAGTGGTTAGAATGCAGAATTGCAGGCTAAATCTGCTGACTGCCGGCTGCCTGCAGTTTGGCAGTTCGAATCTCACCAGGCTCAAGGTTGACTCAGCCTTCCATCCTTCCGAGATGGGTAAAATGAGGATCCAGATTGTTGGGGGCAATAGGCTGACTCTGTAAACTGCTTAGAAAGGGCTGTAAAAGCATTGCGAAGCGGTATATAAGTTTAAGTGCTATCGCTATTGCAGGCTAACTCTGCCCACTGCCAGAAATTCAATTCTGACTGGCTCAAGCTTGACTCGGCCTCCCATTCTTCTAAGGTTGGTAAAATGAGGACCCAGATTGTTGGGGGCAAGATGCTGACTCTGTAAACCGCTTAGAGAGGGCTGTAAAGCACTGTGAAGCAGTATATAAGTCTAAGTGCTATTGCTATAGTGTGGTGGCAATACAACTGATCAGCAAATTAAATCCCACCTCTATGTTGATCAAATAAGGCAAACGACTTGCTCTCCACCTCAGTTTCCCCTTCCCAGTCTGAAAAATGAGACAGCGGTCAATCCTTTTGCAAGTGTCTTGCAAAGGATTTCAGCAAAAACAGCAAGTACCTCTCGATTCTCTAAACTATTATTGAATAATTTCAAAGTATTTCTCTTACCCATTTGCATTTTTCATTGACAAGCAAGACTGAGGGGGAGGGGGGATAAACAACGAAGGACTCACAATAGGTCTGGGTTATCGGCACTGTTATCAATGCTGAACTGCTCGATTTCCGGCCCAACTTCAGCAACAAATTCAGCCAGCTTCTGAGCGGTTACCATGACTTTAGGGTCCACTGAAAGGCAAGAGAAAGAAACCATCCAGAAAAGTTTTTTTTTGCAAGGAAGCAGTACATGTAGAGGCACTGTCAACAGAGTTTTATTTTGAATGTCAGCAAAAGGCAAAATCAATAAATCACATTCATCTGTTTTTAATCGTTACTCCCTGATATAAAAAATGCCAAAGACTGAGTTTGGGAAAACCTGCATGAAGAACCTCTGCTGTACTACTCAGCTGTGACTCTTCCTTCATCAGGATCTTGTCCTTGTGGTGCAACCGAAACAATCTGGAACTGAACACACTCAAAACCGTAGAAATGGTGGTGGACTTTAGGAGAAACCCTCCCATACTACCACCTCTTACAATACTAGACAGCACAGTATCAACAGTAGAACCTAGAACCTTTCTAGGTTCTATCATATCGCAAGATCTAAAATGGACACCTAACATCAAAAACGTCATCAAAAAAGCACAAGAAAGAATGTTCTTTCTGCGCCAACTCAGAAAGCTCAAACTGCCCAAGGAGCTGCTGATCCAGTTCTACAGAGGAATTATTGATCTGTCATCTGCACCTCGATAACAGTCTGCTTTGGCTCTGCAACCCAACAAGACAGACACAGACTTCAGAGGATAATTAGAACTGCAGAAAAAAAAATTACTACCAACCAACCTGCCTTCCACTGAGGACATGTATACTGCAGGAGTCAAAAAGAGGGCTGTGAAAGTATTTACAGACCCCTCGCATCCTGGACATAAACTGTTTCAACTCCTACCCTCAAAACGACGCTATAGAGCACTGCACACCTGAACAACTAGACACAAGAACAGTTTTTTCCCCAACGCCATCACTCTGCTAAACAAATAATTCCCTCAACATTGTCAAATTATTCATTAAGTCTGCATTACTATTAATCTTCTCATCGTTCCTATCACCCATCTCCTCCCACTTATGACTGCATGACTGTAACTTTGTTGCTTGTATCCTTATGATTTATATTGTTTCCTAATATGATTTGATTGTTTATTTGTACCCTATGACTATCATTGCTGTGCCTTATGATTCTTGACGAATGTATCTTGTCCCTTTATGTACGCTGAGAGCATATACATCAAAGACAAATTCCTTGTGTGTCCAATCACACTTGGGCAATAAAGAATTCTATTCTATTCTATTCTATTCTATTCTATTCTATTCTATTCTATTCTATTCTATTCTATTCTATTCTATTCTATTCTATTCTATTCCATTCCATTCCATTCCATTCCATTCCATTCCATTCCATTCCATTCCATTCCATTCCATTCCTATTCCGCACTTAGTGCAAGGCTATTGGGGGAAAAAATATTTCTCCGAGATTCAGTGGCTCCCCATTTCCACAATATGTGGAGAAATGTGATTCAAATGGTGCACCAATAATATAAATGTAAATTTCTAAAGAACAGATTAACAATTATGTTGAGATGATTGAGAATGAGAGCCAATTAGAATCTAATGGTTCTAAAAAAAAAATTATGTTAAATGCACAGCTGCACCAGAAAACGTGGACTGCATTTCCACCAGACACCAAGCTATGAAAGGGTTTGGTATGCAGTACCACTGTAGTCTATTTATCACCCGATCAATCAAACCGTAATCTTAACTACAATCTATTACTATGGCTATCATCCCTTCAGTATGTTTTGGTACATCATTCAAACCCTGATCTACC
This sequence comes from Pantherophis guttatus, assembly GCF_059756535.1. Classification (NCBI taxonomy): domain Eukaryota; kingdom Metazoa; phylum Chordata; class Lepidosauria; order Squamata; family Colubridae; genus Pantherophis; species Pantherophis guttatus. Next base: position 15,974,105 of record NC_142063.1, read on the forward strand.
ATCTGATTGCTTACTGCAGCCAGATGTGTTTTGGACAAAAAAGGCAAACAGCTGAACTGGTTGAACAGTAACAGAGCAAAAGCTCATCTGCAATTGTGATCGCCACACCTCCTGCTCTTTTTTGCATCTTCTGTGGGCATCTAGTGGGTTAATCACAATCATGAAAGTGGAGGAGATTCATCTGTCACTCACTCTATGCCTGGCAACTTCAGCCTGACTGGTTTTGTCTCAATTTCTTCAAGTTGAAAGGGAAAAAAAATGGAGGTACATAACGCAACTGTGTACAAGTGGTCCATGACTTATGACTGTAAGTGAGCCCCGAGTTATCGTTGTAAAACACTGCAGTTGTTAAAGCATTTCACCATGTGACCCAACCTGATTTTACCACATTGTTTGTGGCAGTCATTAAGGGAATCCCTTTTACCAAATGGATGTTTGTGCCGGAAGCTGCAAGAAAAACAGCAAAACCAGCAAAAAATAGAAAAAAAATTATTCAGATGATCATGGGATGCTGCAAAGGTGAGCTGATTGCCAAGCCCTCAAAATGTGATTGCATGACTGTGACATATATATGTATGTATGTATGTATGTGTGTGTGGGGGGGGGAGGAGGTATCCTAACTTGAAATCAGGTTGTAATAGCTTTTTGGGGGGTCCATTGTCACTTTGAATAGTCACTAACTGACTGGTCACGAGTCAAGGACAGTTAGAAATTTCCTGACAGTTAGAACAATTAACCAGTGGAACGACTTGCCTCCAGAAGTTGTGAATGCTCCAACACTGGAGGTTTTTAAGAAGAGATTGGACAACCATTTGTCTGAAGTGGTGTAGGGTTTCCTGCCTAAGCAGGGGGTTGGACTAGAAGACCTCCAAGGTCCCTTCCAACTCTGCTATTCTATTCTATTCTATTCTATTCTATTCTATTCTATTCTATTCTATTCTATTCTATTCTATTCTATTCTCTGTTTACTAGAAGAAAATGTGGGCATAACATGATCATCTGAAGCGGAGTCAGCAGGCAGTCAGCAGGCTATTCTCTTGAGCACAGTCAATCCTGAAAGAAGCTCCGTGACATGGAACAAGTGAGCAAAGTCACTGCAGAGTGATTCAACTGACAGCAGCAGGAAGTATGAAAATTAATTAGACACGACATTAACATTTCTACTTCAGATGAATAGTGGAGTAACGATTTAGGAAACGTTCTGTATAATTGGTTTTGAAGATATATTATTATTTGTGGATTATCAGTTGACAGGAAAAAAAGTACAGAATGCTGGCGGGCCTTTAGCCACTCCCTTCATTGGTTCAGACCTGGCCTACCTGATGATTTCCTGAAAGCATTCTTAGTAACTTAAGAACACTGGCAGTTTCACTCTTACATTTAGTACCGCTGGATATTCCACCTCGCTCTTGTGCTCTTGTGAACATTGTGGATTTTTAATATTGGAGTCACCTATGTGTGAGTTGGGTGGCCATATGTTTAATAAATAATAAATAAATATGGCCCTTTTTTAGTGGGCAAGTTAATTTTATGTGACCTGGTATCAGGGTGGATAAAAATCAATGGTTTTTTAAAAATCAGATATTTTACATTTTAAATAGAATTTTTTTTTTATTTAAATCAAATTTATTTTAATATAATGCTTTTGGAGTAAAAATCTAACTAAAGATAGTTTTCTATTTAAGATGCATTAATAATTTAGTTTATTCAGCATGAAATGGAACTTAAGTTATGTAGCATGAGGCTGTATATTCTGCAATATTTATGTTTTTTGTAAGCTCATTCAATGAATCCAAGCTCTGCAAGCTGAGATAACATGCACTGCGCTGATGCATTCACTCAATTTCACAGTAACCATGAGATAAATCATAAAACAAAGTTCAGGAATATTCCTTTATCTTATTGTTTTGCAAATCTATGTACACTACAAACTGTATGATTGTTTGAAGAGAAATGCATCTGTACCACCAGGCTCTAAATTGAGGAGGAAGGGCAAGCAGTAAAAATGAAAGTGAAAACTTCTAAGCAGCTTATAAATATAATATTAGCACTAATACCTAGCTGGATGTGTTTCCTCTTGGGAAGAGATCACTGGCTGAACATTATAACGTACAATATTATCATAATTTATCATTCAAGCCATAGGTGAATGATATCTTAACAACCATGCTACTAACGTAGCAACTGCAATGATTCACTTAACAACTGTGACAATGAAAGGTCGTAAAATGGGGCAAAATGTCTCATTTAGCAACAAATAATTGGGGCTCCACTGAGGTCATAAATTGAGGGCTACCTGTATTTCACTATCAGAGCAATAGTGAACTGCAATGCTGAATGCATTTGCCCTACTGGCTCTGTAGGCATTCTGCAAAGGGCTCTACTTACCGTGTTTCCCCAAAAATAAGACCCTGTCTTATATTTTTTTGAACCCTGAAATAAGCGCTTGGCCTTATTGCCATGTGCTCAAAAGCCCGATTGGGCTTATTATCAGGGGATGTCTTATTTTGGGGGAAACAGGGTAACTATGCTGTCCTTTTACCCAGTGGAGCTGTAGATGCTGCCCAAGAAAGCTGGGCAAACCTTTGCTGAGGCAATAAAACACTTGACCAACGGCCCAGCACTTCCACCACCTTAAGTGGAGAATCCACACAGGAGCAAATGTTCCAGCCGTGTTCTCTTGGGTTGCTCTGCTTTGCAGGGTCAGTGAGGGGCACGATTTCCCTCCACTGCCTGTCAAGAGGACACATCAAACTGCTGGAGCACAAGCCTGATACGGGATCCTTGAATGGCTTGAGAGGGAAGCCATTGATTTATTTTATATGCATTCACTATTTAAGGGGCCCACTCAGCATGTGATCTCGAGCCATGAAATGCAAGCAAAATTAATATCAGCAATAACAACAACAACGATAAGAAGGCATCCTACTAAGGCACATCCCCTTGAAAAACAAGCTCCCTAAATATCCCAGCCTGCAAAACAGCGGATGTTTCCAATTCCTCATGGGAGGCCATCGCCGTTGATGTTAAACGGAATTTCTGGGGTTATGTTCTACAAAGCAGGGGTCCCCAACCTTGGCAACTTTAAGACTTGTGGACTTCAACTATCAGCTATCATGAAAATACTTCTGTTGACAGAACTACCATCAGCTGGAGGAGAATGAAGATGGTCTAGACCAGGAGTCTTATGAAGTGAATGCTGCAGTCATTAAATAAACATATTTTCTTCAGTGGGTGTTTTTTTGCTGGAAACTGGAAGTAACTGTGGGAAACCGGTTAAAAAACACTGACAATTTTTAGCCATGTGACCATGGAAAGTCGCAAATGGCCATTAATGCAAGAATTCTATTTCACAATTTTCTCACATTAAAGATGACAATTTGTAAGAACTTCCGAAGGCCTTGGGATCACACTGAAAGCTGCTGGCAACTACACATAACCCTGAGACCCCTGTATGCACTAGACAGAAAAATCACTTAAATCAGTGTTTCTCAACCATGGCCCCATGAAGATGTGTGGCCTTCAAATCCCAGAATTCTTAGCTGGCTGGGGGAATTCTGGGATTTGAAGTCCACACATCTTCAAGTGGCCAAGATGTGAGAAACATTGACTGAAATTGTTTGTGGCATTTCTTAAGAGCATTGCTCCTCTTTGGTTTCACCTACCATCAGGGAATTGGCTCATCAAAGACGGGGAATTTTCGGAAAGCCCCAGCAAGTCCGTTTCTCTTGAAGTTTCTTTTAGAGACAGCGCCTCTGCCTCATCACCACTGGATTTGTCACTTTTGGGACTGGACATCGGTGTGCATGTTGTTTGCTGCTTCAGCACCGACCCGGCAGATAAGAGTGTCTGGGTCCCAGTTGTGGATTTCTTGCCTCTTCTGCCCCTCGTAGCCCTTTGCAGGATCCCTGGCCTTCTCCTCTGAAAGAGCTTCTTCTTGATCCTTGCTACTTTCCTCCTGTACAAAAGAATCCTCACAGCTTCTGAGATTTGCCGCTCGGAGGTCTTCTTCTCTTTGGTTTCTTCTTCCTTGGCTGCAGACATCAGCCTCTCTGTCTCATTCAGCTTCAGCTTGTAATACTTGTATTCGAGGCTTTCCTCATCAAGGAGAAACCTGTTTTATGAGATGATGGAAAAATACTCAAACAAAGCTGCAAAATGTTCTCCAAATTCCCACCCACCAACCGGACCTTTTGCCTCTCCTTTCTGCCCCCTTCCCCTTCTGTCCCTCCTGTTGCAAACACTTTCCCTCATTGCTCTTTGCTGTTCCTGCTTCTCTCACTTGTATATGGAAAGAAAACTCTCACCGGTCCTCCAAAGGCTCATCCAGCAATAGCACTTAGATTTATATACCGCTTGAGCGCTTTACAGCCCTCTCAATGGTTTAGAGCAGTGATGGCTAACCTTTTTGCCATCACGTGCCAGGAGAGAGGTGGCGGGGGAGGGTCAAGCATGCACGTGCCCATGCACATGAGCACACAACCCCACCCACCCCCGCTCCTGGCACATGATGGCCTGGTAGGCCCATTTTTCTTTCTTACCTGGTTCCACATCCTCTCTCTGCATCTGGGAAGGGCGAAAACAGCCTTTCCCACTCCCTTGGAGGCCCTACGGAGGCCGAAAGGGCCCATTTCCCAACTCTCGGTGGGACAGGAAGTGACATTTTTTGCTGTCTCCAGCCTCCAGAAGCTCTCTAGGAGTTTCTGGAGGCTGGAGACAGGAAAAAAATGTCACTTCCTGTCCCACCGGGAGTCGGGAAATGGGCCCTTTCAGCCTCCGTAGGGCCTCCAAGGGAGTGGGAAAGGCTGTTTTCGCCCTTCCCAGATGCAGAGAGAGGATCTGGAGCCAGGTAAGAAAAAAAAAACGGGCCTCCCCCCCCCCCGTTTTCCTACTTCTGGTGTGCCCAGAAGGCCCGAAAATCAGCTGGCCGGTGCACGCATGCGCCTCAGAACTGAGCTGGCGTGCCCACTAATATGGCTCCGCGTCCCACCTGTGGCACGTGTGCCATAGGTTCGCCATCACGGGTTTAGAGTGATGCTATTGGGTGCTATTGCCCCCAACAATCTGGGTCCTCATTTTACCAACTTCAGAAGGATGGAAGGCTGAGTCAACCTTGAGCTGGTCAGAATCAAAACTGATGGCAGTGTACAGTGAGTTAACTTGCCATACTGCATTCTAAGCACTGCGCCACCACAGCTTTTTCATCTAAGGCAGGGGTGTCAAACTCAAAGCCTGTGGGCTGGATCCATGGGGCTGGCCTGAACAGCAAAGGACCGGCCTGCGGTGCCTCTGCCAGTGAAAATGGAGCTGGGGGGGGTGCTCCTGCAGCTCTCTGCCAGCAAAAATGGGATGCGGGGGGAGAAGGAAGGAAGGAAGGGAGGGAGATTATAATGAGAGTGAAGGAGGGTCTCAGGGAAGTCCTACATTAGCACTTGACCACCACAGGTGCCTCTGACACGAGTCCTGTGTCATGCCCACCATGGCCACGCCACCCCCGGCCATGCCCACCCCCCAGCCCTCCAAGGTCAAACACAACCCTGATGCGGCCCTCAATGAAATTGAGTTTGACACCCCTGATCTAAGGGTCTTCATAATCAAGCATGGACTCCTCTGCTATCTCAAAACTGTGGAGTCCTTGGTGCTCTCTGAGCTGGATTGTTTTCTTACAGATGTTTTATAACAAACTAGGTAACACCAACAGTTACCTCGCACAAAAGTAGCTGAGATACCATGAAAACAAATTGGTTCTATCTGAAACCTACTGAGAATGCCCCATTTCTTGCAAGGCACATGGGCATGAATAAAACCTATTTTGCGGTAGCCTCCATTTTATGGAGCTCCCTCTCCTTGGAGATATCAGTGGCTTCAATTCTTCTTACTTTTCACAAACAAGGGAAAACAGTATAATTCACAATTCCAATCAGAATTTGTAACTTCCCAAAAGAGAAATTTGCCACTTGAGACAGAGAACAACTCCTTCAACTACTCGGGTCTGTAGACACATCAACTAGCCTTCCCCAAGAGGACACTTTTTTTTTTTTTTTTTAAACAAATCACCCTTGGTGATCAGGGACTTCATTTCCCTGAAGCCAGTTTCCTTAACAGTGCAGGCAGCACTCAAAAATAAGATTGTTAGATTTAAGAAAGAGAAACAACCTATGCACAACATGCTGACCCATGCTGTGTAAAAGGGTAAACCACCAGTTGTGGCTTAGCATTTGCCTGAATTCAGATGAGTAGTTAACAGCGATTAATCCTCCGAGAAAATGCTATCAGATGCAGACATGGTCACAAAGCAGAGTCATTGTTCAACAATGACTTCATTGTTCCCCAACTACAGCATTTTCATTGGGTGACTACAAAAATCAGTGTTTCTCAACCTTGGCCAACTTTTAAGATCTATGTACTTCACATCCTATAATTTCCCAATCAGCAAGTTGAAAACTACGCCTTCGGGTTCTAAGTTCCAGCTCTATTTATTTGCTTATTTAAGCATACTCATATATCAGTGGGTTCCTGAATAGAACAGGGCATCTTAAACCAGCCATTTTTTTATTTTTTTTTTACTTTGATTTATATGCCACCCTTCTCCGGAGACTCAGGGCGGCTTACAATGCGTTAAGCAATAGCCTTCATTCTTTTGTATATTTATACAAAGTCAGCTTATTGCCCCCACAATTTTCTAACTTACCTTGTAGAATACCACAAAGACATGATAAAATTGGAGCTAGATATTGCCTCCAAGCACTTTGAAGGGTCCAAAGACAAGAAACAAGCGAGATAAATACCAATACTCCGGGTTGTGTTTCAGTTCAGCCTTCTCTTTCCCTGTTAACACGCCAGAGACCATCGCATTCACTAGCTTTTCAATCGCCTCAACGACTTTCCTGTCAGCACGTTGTGGGGCTATGCAAATAAAAAACAAGTTCCAAACAAGGAAGGAAGAAAAAAAATAAATAAAAGTTACAATAACGATTTGAAATGGCAACTTGATTGTCTTCCTGCTAATAAAATGTGCTCATTGCGATTCTCAACGGTAAGCGAGCAAGGCTGTTTTTATGTATTCCATTTAACTCTGTATCATAAAAATGGGTGGGTTATGAGTGCACAGAAGAGTTTGACTTTGTGCCACAGGTCATAGCCTCAATATATAAAGCTTATCATTTGTACTTACAGAGACTCAAAAAACTTTACTTAGAATGTTCCCTGACTAATCTTTTTAGTCTTTTTTAAAAAAATAATCCAGCTATTTATACATTCTTCAGCACAGACTCCTGGATAGCATAGTACGTTTAACAAGTAAGTTAAGAGAAGTCTCCATGTAATCATATTTTGAACTGCGGGGGGGGGGGGGATTCCTCAACAATAAGTTTATTTTGTCACATTTTTTTAGACCTCCCCTCATGTTTACTCAGCTAACCTACTTCCCAGTACACCGAGATTATCAGCTACTTCCCAGCACACAGTGGTAGTGTATTTCTGAGGTTTTCTGAGAAGATCTGAGTTTTAATTTCCACTCATTTTGAAATAGGCTTTGTCCCTCAACCTACTGTATTTTCACAGAGATAAAATGAAAGGCAGAACATCATTCCTAATTGCTCATATACCAAAAAGATCTCCTTAACACTAAATTTTAAGTGTGATTTACATGACATTTCACTGACCCTGAGCTGGAGGACTGACAGCTGGTCTCTTTAACTGCATCTGGCAGCCACTTTTCTCCAACCAATTTTGCAAGGTTTCTATATATTCTTTCCCAAACAAGGCAGAGGTATCAAAATTGGGAAACAAGGTAGGAGGAGGGGCCGAATCTTGGACGCTGAGGGCCTCAAGGATTTTTTCCTGCCTGAAAGCAGAGGCCAGAGCGAATGTTTGCCCCAGGAGGGCCAAGGATTTTCGGCAGAGGGACATTGTAGTCTGAAAAGCGGTGGCCATCTTCCCTGAATTACTGAAGCTGTTAGTTTTGATTCTGAGCTCATAGGCATTACAGGCCATCAGCAGAGGCGTAGTGCTCCTGAGCAGGTAGTCCTGGAGCCGCATCATATACCGGTCGAAAGGCTTAATGACCTCAAAAAAACTATTCTTGGTCACCATCACCCTTTTCTCCAACAGCAGATTCAGAAACTGGCTGTCCACTTTAGGGGTTCTCAGAGCCGGGTGTTGCAGCGTCTTGACGCTGTTCATACAGAAATCTTGGTGCTCGGTTTTCAGTAAGCACTTAAACGAGGCCAGCATTTTGGCACAGGTCTCCGTCTCTAACGTGAAGAGCAAACGGAAAAGTTCTGCGTACTCCGGGTCGTTCTTAATTTCATAGAACCCAGCCCATTTGATTATTTCAACCCCAAAATTTGCAAAAATATCAGAAGAATCTAGAAGTCCCAAGTCTGGCTCTTTGATCCGGATGTACCCTGTAGGTTTCAGAGTTGCCTCTTGCAGCAGTAGTCCCTTCGGAGTGGCCAGAGCCGGCCTTTGGCTTTGCTGGGGGTGAGGAGAAGTTATCGTTCTTTGCTTGGTGAGACCTAGAGGATTTAACAGAAGATCATCTGCTGGGGACAAAGCTTTAGTGGCCCATTTCTTGAGATGAGCAGCCAACTCCTCCTTACTTCTGACCAGGCCTCTAGTGGCCATCCCACGTTTCCCTTGGAGAGCTCTTCCCCTCCCAGCATTCAAAGTGGAGCTGAATTCTCCCTCGGTCTCGAGACCCTGATCCAGATCATAATTCTGACTACACGCCGTCCTATAATTCTCTTCCAGAAGCCGTGCTGATCTGAAGTCCCCTAACAGTTCTGACGAATCATAGTCAGTCTCACGGCGTCTGGTAGTGTCTCGAATAGGAGTGTGGCTATATTTCTGTTCCCGTGAGGCAGCCTTGTCATAGTCCCGATCTCGGGAAGATGGACCAGCATAATCTCTTTCCACGGCAGACGGATTTCTATAGTCTTGTTCGTATGAAGACAGCTGGCTGTAGTCCTGAGTCCGTGAGGAGAGTTTGGTGCTACTTTTGGAAAAGTAATCCTCCTCCTCTGTGACGTGGGTGCTGGACCTATAGGAAGGCAGTGAATATTCATTTCTAGTATCTTTCCTCCAGTCACCCCGCATGAACTTCCCACCGTCTTGAAATTCCTCCTCCTCCTCGTTGTACTGGGTCCGTGTGACTGGCCGCGAGTGAACTGCATGAAGAAACAAAAGACAGCCGCTGTTCACAGAGGTACTGAACTTTAATACAACCACCCTATTTGGAAGAGTTGAAAAAGGATGAGCCACCACATCATGCAGCTCTGTATTCTACTGGAACATTAAATATTACCCAATGAAGGTAAAACCACCTGTTTAGTAAATCAGGATACTTTATGACTAAGCAAAAAAGTCTACTCAGATCTATGTCTTCCGTAACAGCTGCGGGTGGCTGAAATTGAACATTTTTTGTTGTTTTCACTTTCACACATTTCACTGATGAGTCTTTTTGACAAATGGAAAGAATTATTACACCAAAGTCTCACTGAATTCCATAGAGTTACCTGGAGTCACATTCAATTCCTGGGAACCTCAGGGACTATTCCATATAGCTTTGCTGGCAACAATATATATTACTTAGGCTGCCACCTGCTAAAGTCACTGCTTAAATTATCCTTAATTGGTTCCTTGTCTGCTTCTAAATTCTGTGCAAATGTTGGTTTTCTTTCAATGCCTTTCATCACCTTTCCTCTTCCATAAGGTTCAAAAGCAGTGTTTCTCAAACCATGGCAACTTTAAGATGCATGGACTTCAACTCCCAAAATTCCCCAGCCAGCATACTGGCTGGATCATTCTGGGAGTTGAAATCCACATCTTAAAAGGTTACACTGGTCTAGACTGATCCCCAGTTGCCTAACTCTGTCATCTCATATTCCCCAAAGTTCTTATTTATTAAATTTTTATGCCATCCATCTCCCTTCCAAGGTGACTCTGAGAGGCTTACAAGTTATAAAGCAAGTAAAAAAAATAATTAAAATATTGAAACATTAACAACTACACAGATTACAATATCATTAAAAACTGTACTAAAACTGAAACTAAGAAGCCAAGAGACTGACGGGAACGGGGAAGAGGTCTTCTTACCCCATCAGCCACCTTGGGTGCTGAGCGTCCCCTCAGGCTCCCAGACTAACCAGCAAAGCTGATTTTAATACCCTTCTGGAAAGCAAAAACGAAGGGGGCAGTTCTCATCTCCACTGGCAGACTGTTCCACATGGATGGGGTTCTTATAGGGGTGGTTTGTCACTGCTTTTTTCCTAGGGCGATTTTTTTTTTTTACTTTCCTATCTAGCCCCATTCTACCACTAACCAAGCCCAAGCGCCTTCTCTGAGTCTTTTGCATCTGAAATTGCCTCCAAAATACCTCCACCCAACACTTCTCCTTACTTCTCAAAATGCATGCTTTCTTTAAAAAATGTGGGCATGTTTCCCAATTACCAAAAAAAAATCAGATTATGCTATTGCACACATGCTTCCATCTCCCCCTTCTTGTTGTTTCCATGAAGCCTCTTGAGGTAAATATCTTCGGAATTTATATTTTCTTGGGGGGGGGGTAATTAAAATAGGAAACACACTGAGGAAGAGGTTTTTTTAAAAATTCTACAGTAGGCTATGTTGAATGGCTTCAAAGGGAGATAACAGATTAAAAGACAGATCCTTCTTCACAGTCCTTACTCAACTTCGGAAACTGACAGCTGGCTTGAAGTTATTTTGTATATATACAACAGCTAAGCAGAATTTAAGGAAGGTTTTTAAAAAAGGGCAAAAGAACAGCAAAGAAAAGCCACAGTAAAAGCCACAATCTGAGTTGAGATTGAGTTGCATACAATGTAAGTAAGCATCACTATTGCATGACAGTGAAACAGTGCTATACAAAAACGTAAAAGCAGCATCACTTCATCAGATAAAAAAAAACCTGAATTCCGTTGCTACTGGGGAATAATCATTTCACAAAGCCTTGAAGACATGGTTTTGTCAACAGGGGACATGGGAGTGTGGGTGGAGCCAGTGCAGCGGCTGTGCTGATTGTCTTGGTGAATGAGATTATGGCTGTATTATGTAATTACCTGTGTTTCCCCAAAAATAAGACCGTCTTATATTTTTTTTTTGAACCCTGAAATAAGCTCTTGGCCTTATTGCCATGCACTCAAAAGCTCAATTGGGCTTATTATCAGGGGATGTCTTATTTTGGGGGAAACAGGGTACTATTTTTAATACAGCTTTCTAATTCTTAAATTGTTGAATTTATTTTGTTTGTAAACTGGCCAGAGTCTCTTTCTTTCATACGCACATTTTTCTCTTTCTGTATTTGTGCATGTAAGATGGACAGCTATATAAATCTGAATAAATAAGATGCCTATGAAAATGCACAATCAGGAGGAGAGCAAGATCACACTTTTACTCAAAGTCTCAAATACGTGGCAATAGTTGATTTATAAAGATTGGAAAGGTCTACTTCCAATCCCATCAGTCAAAGAACTCCAACTATCAGGACCCAGAAGAAGAGCCTTCTCTACTGCAATGCTCACCCCTTGGAATATCTTACCTCTAAGGCAAGGGTGTCAAACTCAAGGCCCTGGGGGCCGAATCTGGCCCGTAGGGCCTCCCTGGAAACAGCAAGGACCGGCCTGTGGTGCTTCTGCCAGCGAAAATGCATGCGCCCCGCCCGAGCTCTGGTTTTGCTGGCAGAGGGTTGCAGGAGGCCAAGGCAGCCGAAAACGGAGCTCGGGAGCCCACTTCTGCTGGCAAGCACTCAGGCCACCACAGGTGCCCCCGACACGAGTGATGTCGAGCTGGCCACGCCCATCCTGGCCACACCCACACCAGCCCTCCGAGGTCAAACAAAACCCTGATGCGGCCTTCAATGAAAATTGAATTTGACACCCCTGCTCTAAGGTAAAACCTGCCCCCACCCTCCTATCTTTCCACAAGAGCCTAAAAGACCTGACTCTGCCAGTTGGCCTGGAGACCAGATGAAGGAATTCTATACTGGAGGTGGCTGTTAAATTGGTGGCAGACTCCACCTCCCTCCCTCTTGCGCTCTGCTCTCCACCTCTTCCATCTTTTTGGTTTTTTTTTTAAAAAATATTTTTATTATTTACATATAAGTATATCAAACAGTGTGACCATCCTGGTGTTTCATCTGCCATGAAAATCAAAATAAAAGACAAATAACATATATGTTACTTACACAGTGCTAGTCTTGTACAATTATTTTTGACCAACGTATTCATTCTAATACATATGTAATATCTCATTCCGGGTCTACTTAGCCTAATTTTTTCGTGTTTCAACTCCCACTTCGTGCTTCCAGCCATTGATAAAATCTGTTCCATGTGTCATAATATTCTGACTCTTTGTTTTTTAATTCTAACGTTAATCTATCCATCACTGCGCATACTAGTATTTCCTTATTATCTCCTTTTCTGAAAGGGTGTTTTCACATTTCCATTGCTGTGCATAAACCATTCTTGCTGCTGTCAGGATGTATAGTATTAGGTATATTGACCCTTTGCTATAGCCACCTGTTATAATGCCTAATAGAAATAATTCTGGCTTAAATTCTATTTTGTCCTCCCTTCCTTGCTTTTGGAGACTTTATATTTTACAAGTGTCCATTTTTTTGGTTATCATATCAATGTGTTCTCATTGTGTTCCTTTTTCATTATTTATTTTATGGTTCTATTATTTTACTTCGGTTCTGTTTCCACTCCTTTTATTTTCTTCCTTTTTATTATTATAAGCTCTCTAGAGTAGTCCCATGAGGAGTTAGGCGGCAAATAAATTTAGCAAATAAATAATTTGTACAATCAGTGCTACCTCTAAGTTGATGAAGCGCCTCATCGATTGGATCACTTCGGTCCAGATATCGTTTTGCCTTGACCTGCATGATTGCATCGAAAGACTCCCGTGTCAACCGTTGGGAGGCCATCTTAACTCTGGAACTAAAAGTGAGGAAAGTTAAGAATATGCGCTCACCAGTGACATCTCTTTATCCTATAGCTTTCACAAAAGACAGATCTAAGTAAGATTTCTAAATCATCAGCCACTCAAGTTCAGACTTGCTTAAATTCAGCAGAGCTGTTTTTTATGTGGGAAGAATCAACCACATGGAATAAAAAGTAAGAGTTGTAGGAGCTCTGGTTTACACTGAATAAACAATCTATCTTAGAGCGAACTCTAAATCTAAATTCAGTAACATTGCTCTTGACTGCATCAAGATCAGTAGAGGAAGATTAGAGGAAGAAAACATGTAGAAAGGCATTTAATTTCCCCCCCCCCCAAATCCCAGTGCAACCAAATTATTTTCTCACAAGAATTGTGAATATATGTTATACATGTGGTTCTGTGGGAAGCCTCAGTTTTTAACCCACCTCGATCATGCTAAATATAACGTCATTGTCGTATGATTGATGATGCCATTATATTTAGCATGATCAATGTGGGTTACAAACTGAGGCTTCCCACAGAACCAATTCTGTCAGGACCATAACACTACAGGATATTAAACAAGCATATAAATTGCAGAAATCCAAAATAATAACCCATCAATAACATTAATATTTGAATATGTGACCATCAAATAATAAATGGTTAAACATTTAGCACATTTAATTCAATCAGAAACAGACACATAAAACAAGTTCAGAGAAGTGGGAACATATCAAGAACCAATTTACTTTACACGATGTTTCATTACAGGCAAGACAGAAAGAGGAAAGAGATTCTTGCCACTACAAAGAAAGGGAGAAAAAATGAGGCTTCTTGCCACAGCAAAGGAGAGAAATTTCTAATGTGCAGATCAACTCAATGTACTTCTTGGCTTTCTGAAATCATGATTCTTCCAGAACTGGGGACTCAGACCAAGTCAAAGAAGAACCACTGGCACTCTGCTCCTTTTTCTGATTTTGAGCCCGGATGATCAACTAAGAACCACCTTGGTGTAGTGATGAAGGCACCAGGCTAGAAACTGGGAGACTGTGAGTTCTAGCCCTGCCTTAGGCACAAAGCCAGCTGGGTGACCTGGGGCCAGTACTTCTCTCAGTACCTCAGCATTGAAAAGAGAGGATATATCATACCCTCATGTATGAAAACAATGACTAACAAAGAGGGTCAAATGTCATATTATTTTCAAGGATATAAATAATAAGAGTTCAATTATTAATTAATGGCTTTTCCTATGGCCATGAATAAGGTATTCCAACTAAAAATGACATTTACCCTTACTTTTAACAGACACGCTATATATCATATATATCATGGGTATTTTGAATCTTTGATTAGTTTAGGTGTCAGATTAGCAATTACAATTATATTGTATTTTGAATCCTGACCATGCAAAAATCATTTGTGAATGTGGACGTTTTCATGCAGCCCCTTTTGAGAGTCCTAGGTCACCACATCATTTTCTTACATCCTTTCTTTCAGTATTTCAGAAAGGCGTTTTTATTTAGACTTGAGTAAAATGCCGTTGAAATTTAATCGATCCACAGAAGTACCGGCTTTTGTCAAAATTCAGAGAAAGTGAACAGGGAAAGTGAGATTTCTCATTTTTTTGCAATTTCAAGTTCACTCCCTTTGCTAAAAAAAATATTCTCACCGGCAAAGTTACCCCCACAACATATATTAGGTCTCTTTTCAGAGAAAGTGAACAGGGACTGAGGACAAGTCCCTTCCATGCAAACTGTTCAAAAACAGTTTACATGGAGGGGACAGTCCTCCATGTAAACTGTCTAATTTAGAATCTTGTTCAAAAAGATTCTAAATTAGTCTTCAGCAATGTTACCAAGAAACTAAAGAAGAAATTTAAGAAAGAATGAATAAGCATGCTAGAAGTGATGAGGGTTATATACGGTACATCCAACCGATGCTAGGTTGGAGGGGAGGAGCATCTGCAATATAATAGAAAGCTTTCTTTAAAAAGCCATATCCTTAAACATTTTCCTCTCAGATCGACACCGGTGTTAGGTCCAATGGTGAGAGGCAAACATTGGCGGGCGCTGAGAAGAACCACAAAGCCAGACAAATGTTAAATACAAATAGTCCTCAACTTACAACCACAACTGAGGCCAAAATTTCTGTGGTTAAGTGAGACATTTGTTAAGTGAGAAGTTTGCCCCATTTTACCACCTTTCTCGCAGCCGTTAAGTGAATTGCTACAGTTGATAAAGTTAGCAACCCAGTTGTTAAGTGAATCCGGCTTCCCCACTGACTTTGTTTGTGAGAAGGTTGCAAAAGGGGGATCACACGATCGGTCGTAAATATGAACCAGTTGCCAAGTGTCTGCATTTTGATTACTTGACCCATGGGGATGCTGCAAAAGTGGTTAAGTATGAAACGCGGTCATAAGTCCTATTTTTTTTTCAGTGCCTTTGTAGCTTTGAACGGTCACTAAACGAATGGCTGCAAGCTGAGGACTTCCTGTGTAGGCTAATTTTCGGCCCCTTTAAGAACAACTGAATTCCCCACGAACAGACCCTACCTTTTTTTTTAAAAAAAAATATTTATCCTTCCAAACTAACCACCGACTGGAAGACTTGTAAAAGAGCATTTTCTGAAAAATCCTCCCAAAGGCAGAGAGAGGAGCAGAAGGCCAGGCCAGGCTGGGTTTTTTGTTTTTTCTTCTTGGTCGGTTGATAATCCTGTATGAGGAGATACCATTTCCTCACCCTCCCTGTAGCACTTTAAGTCGATATTTATTAAGAAGCAGGGTTCCTAGAAAAGAGGCTTTTCCCTTAAACAGATTTTATTGAGTCCCATCTGAAATTTAATATTGATTAAACTTTATAATTATAACATCAATGCCAGGAATTCTTTTTTCCCAAAGCTATAAAATTCAGCAATGTAGAGAATATACAAGACAATGACAGTTAGGTTCAAATCCCACCGCATCCCAAATTCTACATTAAATGCCATTACTTTAAATTTTACAGTAAATTTCTTCTTATTAAAGTAAAAAAAAAAAAGCATTCTGGGACTGATAACGCTGCTAATAATAATGTCACTTCAGACAGAGGAAAAAATGATTTCTAAAACTTACAATTGTCTTTTAAGATTCAAAATGGAGGAGGAAACTGTGAAAGAAACGATGATATCCTGGGCCAAAAATTTTGGATATAATATAGATTTGGGATATTGGGAAAAAATATGGGAGAAAAATTATAAATTAACGATGTCGGCATCATATAAAGAGAATATTCATAAAATGTTTTATCATTGGCAAGGTTAGCCAAAACGTATCCCAATAGATCGCCAAAGTGTTGGCGATGTAACCACCAACAAGGGACATTCTATCGCATATGGTGAACCTGCTGGAAAGCCCAGAAATATTGGATGAAAATTAAAAAATGGTTAGAAGAAATCACAGAACAAAAAATTGAGATGAAGCCAGATTTGTTCTTATTGGGTATTATATAAAAGGAAATGTAAACAAAAGGGCTCAATATATTATATTCCATATGACAACAGCAGCAAGAATCTTATTTGCCCAGAATTGGAAACAAAAAAACATGCCAACAAACACAATGATAATTAAAAAAAAAAGTCCTCGATTGTGAGGAAATGGATAAATTAACCATGGAGCTTAAAGACAGAGAGGAATCACAGTGTATTACAAGAGTTGGAATATGTGGCTTGAAACGAGATGTAAAATTGATGCATAAAGATGAGACAGAAAGCACGTTACATTGAAAATTATATATATATATTTATAAATGGAAGGTTGACTCAGCCTTCCATCCTTCCGAGGTAAGTAAAATGGGGACCCAGATTGTGGGGGCAATAAGCTGACTTTGTATAAAAAAGAACACTGCTTGGGGGGGGGCGGGCGAAAGCCCTACTAAGCAGGTATATACAAAAGTATTGCTTAACGCAATGTAAGCCGCCCTGAGTCTCTGGAGAAGGGCGGCATATAAATCGAATCAATCAATAAATAAATACGATAAAACTTGTTAAAGGATAAAAGGAATATGTAAATACATATAGATATACAAAATAATACGAATACGAATAATCCCAGATCTTCGCACTTTACGTGCCCTGAAGACCTTTCTGTTTCAACAATCAGGGCTAGCATAAACATCTAAATTCTATGCCAAGGTCTCAGCAGATACACTAAGTTGACTCAATTTATTATTTACTGTTTATAAAAAAAAATTATTATATGTATATAATAATATAAATCTTATTCTGTTCACCGCCGTGAGTCCTTCAGGAGAAGGGCGGTATAGAAATTCAATAAATAATAATAATAATAATAATAATAATAATAATAATGACCACCTGATCAGTGGGTGCAGCAAAATTTCACAAACTGACTACCTACAACGCCATGACCGTGTTGCTAAAATCATTCACTGGAAATTGTGCCAGAAGTTTGGATTTGAGTACAGCAAAAACCACTGGGAACATCAGGTTGAGAAAGTTTTAGAGAATGAGAAACTCAAGATCTTGTGGGACTTTAGGATTCAGACTGACAGGCACTTGGTCCACAACACACCTGACATAACAATAGTTGAAAAGAAAAAAGTATGGTTCATTGACATTGCAATACCTGGTGATGCACGAATTGAAGATAAGCAGCAAGAAAAAATCACAAAGTACCGGGACTTACAAATTGAAGTTGAGCGACTGTGGAAAAAGAAATTGTGTGTTGTCCCGATTGTAATTGGAGCCCTTGGAGCAATACCCAAAGGGCTACCCGGCTATTTAGAAATTCTAAATTTGCCGGACTTGAACATTTTGACTCTACAAAAAACCACCTTACTCGGAACAGCTTACATCCTCCGACGATACCTTAACAGTTCCTAGGTCCTTGGTTAGGACTCGAGCTGCTGAGCTATTAACCAGCCTCAAAGGCTGTGAATCTCACTAAAGATTAACCAATAATAATAATAATAATAATAATAATAATAATAATAATAATAATAATATACTACATATATGAAGAATAGATTAAATTGATGTTAACGGAGAACAAAAATATAGTAAAAGATACTATATATTTAGAATTGGATTTTTTTATTGACCAAGTGTGATTGGACACACAAGGAATTTGTCTTTGGTGCATATGCCCTCAATGTACATAAGGAGAATAAAATACATTCATCAAGAATCAGAAGGTACAACACTTAATGATAGTCAGAGGGTACAAATAAGCAATCCGGGAATTGCTCTCTATAGATTTAAAGATGTACATAATGTATAAAACGATAGGCCATAGATTGGAATTGTGAGATTTGGAATTGTTGCCGATGGCTGAAAGCTGTAAAAATGGAAATTGTGCTTTTAAAACTAAAAAAAAGGTTGAATAAAGAACTAATTTCTGAGAATTAATTTCAGAATTTAAAGAGATCTCCAATGGGGTTCTTTGGAAAGGGGGGGGGTGGGGGTGGGGGGGAGAAAAATAAGAAGGCTTTTTCTGCCATTTCCTCCTCAAAGCTCCGATTTCAGCTGTTGCTTTAAACCGCCCCCCCCCCAACAGCTTACCAAGCGACGGGGAAGTAGAGAAGCAGCCTCGTCTAACCTCCGTCTAGCATAAAGCAACCTCCATTAACCAGCCGCTGGTTCCTTCTGCGCACGCGCCGAGCGCCCTCTACCCTCGCGCCGGCCTGGCCTCCTCCTCCTCGCGCGCCGGAGCTGCTTCTTCTCTGCTGCGGCGTCGGATTTGCACTTTCTCTTTTGCACGCGGAGATAGCATCGATCAAGGTTTGTTCTAACTCGCCCGGGCCCTTTTTTATTTTAAAAAAATATAAAAATAAACTCCCCCCTTCCTTCTTCAATTCAGGCTCGACTTGGTGCGCACGCGCGAAACAAGAGGCGCTCGTTAATGGCTGCGAAGTGACGCGCGCTCTCTCTCTCCAATAAGCGCATGCGCAAAAAAGGCTTCGCGAGTTAAGACGCCGCTCCCATGCGCATGCGCCAAAGCACTGACCGGAGGGGAAAATTTTTATTCCGAGAAACTCCGTGGGTGGGAAAAATAAGGTAATCTTTCATTAAAAAAAAAAAAAAAATCAAGTCATCTTCCTCAGCCCGTTTTAAAAAAGAAATTGGAGCCGATGCTTTCCAACGTGCAAACACAGTTATTTCGTCAATTTTAACAACTTTAAGCCCATCATATCTGGCTTGCAAAAATTGGGACAACCACTAGGTGGCAGCAAAGAGAGAGAGAGAGAGGTTCGCTGTCTCCTAAAGGTCCACCGGTTTGGTTTTTTTTTTATTATTATTATTATTTTTTACAGTTCAGTTCTGAGAGGCCTCCATTAACGTCCGTCCCCACCTTCCTTTAAAATCCCTGGGGGGGGGGGTAGAAGGAAACGTGCTGAGCGTACGCATGCGTAGTTCAAATTCCCCTTTCCCTGCGCTGCCATTGGCGAAATCGCTTTTTTTTTTCCCTTGCACCACGTGGCCTAAATTGTACGGTGGCGAGCTGCGGCCAAAAAGAACGCGCCGCCGCAGTTGCTGCGCTTAACGCGTCTTTTTTTTTTTTTCTTTTTCTCCCCGCACCGGCGGCTTTTGGTTCCCTGGCATCAGCGCCGGGTTTGTGGCGAGCAAGGACGAGGGGCAGGTAAGCAGGTAAGCGAGGCTGGAGGATGAGGGGTCTCCTTTGCTATTCCTCCGAGAGGACCCTAACGGGAAGGAATACCGTAACGTTTGCAGGCGTGCTTGGGCAGGGTTCTTTATTCCAGTCGGAATGGTGATAAGCCACAGGCTTAACGTCAAAAAACGAGGAAAGGGTGGATGCTGTTTGCATGCCTTGTATTATTTCGCTTCTTCTTTTTCCCTACCAGCCTCGAGGGCTGCTGACCTTGAGGTACCACACCACATCTACAGCAGGTGGTCCTCGATTTACGACCCCAAGGGAGCCCCCCCACACACCCCAATTTAGCCACCCTGAGTCTTCGGAGAGGGGCGGCATATACATCGAATTAATTAAATTAAATTGAATTAATTAAATTAATATACTAAGTGAGAAATGGGTTAAGTGAGTTTTTGCCTCACTTTGCGACCTTTCTGGTCCTGGTTGTTAAGTGAATCACTTGCGGTTGTTAAGTTAGTAACGCAGTTTTGGTTTTTTTTATTTGATTTATATGCCGCCCTTCTCCGGAGACTCAGGGCGGCTTACAATGTGCTAAGCAATAGCCTTCATCCTTTTGTATATTTATACAAAGTCAGCTTATTGCCCCCACAAACTGGGTCCTCATTTTACCTACCTTAGAAAGGATGGAAGGCTGAGTCAACCTTGAGCTGTTAAGTGAATCCGGCTATCCCATTGACTAGGTCACAAAGGGGAGGGGGAATCACATGACCTGCGGGACACTGCAACCGTTGTTGTTGTTGTTGTTGTTGTTGTTAACTCAATTTATATACCGCCCTACACCTGAAGGACTCAGGGTGATGAACAGCCAAGAGATAAAATACACATAGTACAAACGTTAAAAAACCATTTAAAAATACATTAAATACTTTGGCCCGCAAACAAATTTAAAACACCCCAATTTATAAAACAAAACAATTTAAAAGGGAGGTTAGGCCAGACCAGCCTGCTGGAATAAGAATGTTTTGAGGGCACAGCGGAAAGAGCGCAAATCCGGGATCTTCCGTATCTCCCGGTGTGAACCGGTTGTCAAGCACATCCAAATGTAAATCGCGTCACCGAAAGGGATGCTGCAATGGTTGTAAGTGTGAAGAATGGTTGTGAGTCACTTTTTTCAATGCCGCTGTAACTTTGAACTGTCACTAAATGAATTGTTGTAAGTCAAGGGCTACCTGTACATCCCTTTTTTATTTTTGAAAACCTAATTCGGCTCCTTCCCTCCTTATCTTCCCTAACAACCTCAGAGTCTTCTCTGTTTTGAACCCTCCACTGAATCTTAAAAAAGATCCTGGGGAGGCGATGGCTTCCTAGGCCACAGAGTGATTTGTAGTGTATGTAAACTTCATAATTTGATTTTTGTAAGCCTGTGTGGTCAAGGATTAATCAGCATTGTATGTGAGATTTCTGACAGCTAGCAGTAGGATGAAAATAAAGTATCGTTCGTTTACCAATACAACGTTTGGATTAGGGGAAAAAAACACTACAGCTATTTAGGCAAATCATGGAGAGAACCTGTGTTGGTTGCTAAAAGTCGATAGCGACTTGATGGTACATGATCAGTTTAGATTAAGCATTCCTTTGGAGGCGATACAAATCTAAATTCTAACAAATAGGAGATCACAAACTTTTATTGCTTAGTAATTATCTTTGGAATCAAATCTTCACTCAGATAAGACTTAGGAAGGGTCTCAGTAGCAATATTAGAAGATGTGATGCTTGCTTTTCCTCTAGCAATGCATTACAGAAAAACATTTGCCTAACGTTCAGGAAATTAACAGCTGGGATGTATATTTTTGCAGTTTCCCATTCATTCCTGCATTTTGTTGTATTTTAAATATTGCAAGGAACCACAATGGTTTCATTTAATAAGCAGAGGCTAATATTTCAAATATATGCTGCCATTATTGCAAAGTAGGTATTTTTATGACATTATGACATTCCATAGCATATCTCCAGTTCTAGAGGCTCGCCAACACTCTGCAACAGTCTTTTCTGGAGCTGCAGTGAGGAGTGAGAAGTAAGGTGAACCTGAGCTGATTTGCAAAGCCACAATCAAACACAATACCTGCTTTTTAGAATATCTGTTTTTCATGTTACATTTACTTAATATCAGAATAACAGTTGGAAGGGATCTTGGAGGTATTCTAGTCTAATTTCCTGCTCAAGTAGGGAATGGTTATCTAATCTCTTCTTAAAAACTGTATAAAATAAATATCCAGTACACAGAGAGGAGAACTGAGTGTGAACACAACAAGAGCAGTTTTAAAAAATAATGTCAGGGTGGTATATTGACAGCTTGTCATTTAGCTACTGTATTCTGAGGGATGACCTTGTCTTTCTGAGCATGTCAGTGGCGCACAGTGAATTTCAGAAGCGTTTAATTCCATTCATGAAGGTTGATTCCCAAATATTTATAAGTAGCTTAATTTACCTGGGTCATCTTTGCAAATAGATAAATGTGGATTGCTGTGATCTGTAAAAAAATAAGCATATATCTTTGGGGCAAATGTCTTATGAGGATTACAGCCTAGCTTATCAGATGCATGAAATGTCTTGCTATAAGTGTGTATGTGTGAATGGAAAAAAGAATAATAAAAAGTGAGGTCAGAGAAATGAAATGCAGTAAGGCAAACAATAATAGCTGCATTATTAATAGTGGCTATTTGCAAAGACAGGCGATGGTGGTAATGCTTACATCCTTGCGTGAGTAGACTACAGCATTTCCCATAGCTTATAGTAAAAATGTTGTAAAGAATAACACATGTAATACTGGTTTCTGTGGTATGTGACTGCTTTTCCTTAAAGCATATGTATGCAACAAGATCAGGACAGAAGTACTTAATTCACAGTATTCATGAGTGCAATGCAGATCTGAAGTCCAGAAAATGTGTGGGGGCAGCAAAATTAGAAGCGAATCATAAAGGTCTTGTTTGGTATTTCTTCAGCATTACAGCAAGCAGTATACATTTGAACAGCAGCTTATGGATGGATTACAATTTTTCATTGTAATTTGTAGTATAAACGGATGTCTTTCCTTGACTGTGTTATAAATCATGGTTGTGCTGAAATACAGATCGTTTAGCAATGCTAGTAGCATGGTGGACGTTAAGCCATATTTGGGGGAGGAAATTTCCAGGATGGTCCTTCTCACAGGGATAACCACCTTGGGCATTCTGCCAAACCCACTTTTGGCATAGCTTAGCCTGTTTCTCTTGCACCTTCTTTTTTTTTTTTTTGTGGGAGGCTATTCTGGAGAAAAGCATCTTTGTGTTTCCGCGAAAGAAAATCCATTCCCTGTTGCCAGAGGTCAGCGTTGAAATACAGAGGTGCTTTGCTTCCTTGCATCAGCTGAAATCAGTGCTCTCCCAAGCATGATCCTGTCTCCTCCGTTCAAATGAAAGATCAGCTGCTCTGGGCTTTCTCCTTCTCAGCCTTTTTCCCAACTAGCAGCCATTAAATCAAACTGCAGCAAAAAGATAAGGTGAGGAACCCAAACTTGTTTCCTTTCCAGCTCTTCCATTGTATTATTTAACTTTCAGAAGTGTTTATTTTATATTTCTCTGTCCCCAGCTCCTTTTTACTGCGCTCGTGTCTTCTTTTTTTTTCCAGATTCAAAACCAGTGGGGGGAAAAAAATCAATTTTTTATTGATCATACGCTGGGCCTTCGCTGCTTCTGGAACTGTCTTCTTCAAGTAGAATCTGCCTATCCTGTACACACGGCTGGAAAGGCATATTTTGATCCCCTGCCCAGAGATTTAAGAATTGTGGGCCAAGAGGCAGAGCTCAGTTGCAGTTCCTCATTATGCAACAGTTCCCTCCACCCTAAATATGATAGCTTCCCCCCCAAAAAAAAACGTTTAAGAAGGATGTCAACATATTCTTTTTCTGTAGAGCTTTTGGAACAAAGTGCTCAATGAGTGGGGATGACTAGATGGGTTTGGTTTTTTTAAAAAATTTGATTTATATGCCGCCCTTCTCCGGAGACTCAGGGCAGCTTACAATGCGTTAAGCAATAGCCTTCATACTTTTGTATATTTATACAAAGTCAGCTTATTGCCCCCACAAACTGGGTCCTCAATTTACCTACCTTAGAAAGGATGGAAGGCTGAGTCAACCTTGAGCCTGGGGAGATTCGAACTAGCAGTAATTGCAGGCAGCTGAATGATAATGATAATAACAGGCTATTAGTCTGCTGCGCCACCAGGTGCAGGGTTGAAGATGATGTCATGATGATGTCATGTTCTCTCCCTTTCTCTCCCCCCCCCCCCCAATCCCTCTTTTATGGAAATCACCTCTATAGAAGGTGTTATCGTTGTGCCCATGTAACACCTCTCCTGCGTGAGCTGCACTGGCTCCCGGTGGTCTTCCGGGTGCGATTCAAGGTGTTAGTCATCACCTTTAAAGCGCTCCATGGCTTAGGACCTGGGTACCTACGAGACCATCTTTTGCCACCAATAGCCTCCCACCGACCAGTTCGTTCTCACAGGGAGGGACTACTCAGGGTACCGTCAGTCAAATTATGCCGACTGGCGACTCCCAGGGGGAGGGCCTTCTCTGTGAGGGCTCCAACCCTTTGGAATGAACTGCCCCAGGAGATACGGAATATCCCTGATCTCCGTGCTTTCCGCCGTGCCCTCAAGACCCTGATGTTCCAACAGGCGGGGCTAAACATATGAACATGTGAATGATTTTTTAAAATGTTATCTAATTCTGGGTTTTATTTAATTGGCCAAACTAAGTAATAATTTTAATTAGCAATTTTATGATGTTTGTGTGTCTATATTTTTCTTGGCTGTACACCGCCTTGAGTCCTACGGGAGAAAGGCGGTATAGAAATATAATAAATAAATATTATTCCTAGCATGGTAATTTAGGCTAGTACTAACCTTTTTTGTTTATTTTTTGTTTATTTTTGTTTATTTTGTTTATTTTGTTTATTTTTGTCTATTATGTGTATCCAAAAAAAAAAAACAAGGGTTAATTCAGTAACCAGTAAGTTGTGTGAATTTATGTGTTGTCATATTAGGTGGTAGACATAGTTTTGGAGACAATGAGACACCAAGGGAGGAACACTGTGGAAATGTTATAGTTGGGGAAGATGTTCAGTTTCCATACTTGAAAAAAAAATGAGAAAGATTTTTATTAATTTATTAGGAAAATATAAATGGCCTCTCAATTCACGGTAATCATAAGATTGCCTATAGGTCATCTAGTCCAGTATCTTCCCACCCATCATAGTTTCCAGTAGCTAAATATGGATTATGGACTAGCACTGATGATACCTAATTTGGGTAATGAGATGTCTGCAAGAAAGCAAGCTTAGAGAGTACCAAGGACCTTGGGTATGGAGTCTGTCTGTTCCCTTCTGTTGCGCCCAACAGCCGAGCTATGACCCTGTATCTGGAATTTCTATTATTCTAGAGTTGCTAATATCTGCAATAAATATGTTCTGATTTCTAAAAGGATAGGGCCCTTGCCTTACCTTGTGGTGAGGAATTCCATTTATTCATTATGATTTGTATAAAAATAAGGTTTGTTTTCTTCCTACAGCATTGCATGGCCTTGAATTTTGGCTTTTGGGAGAGAGGGGAGTAACTATCCATACTTCTCTGCTCCTACTTTCCTGGCTTAATTTACTTTATTATGCCAGGTTTCCTTTTACTTTTTTAAAAATTATGTTGTTATTAGTTGCAAAGTTGTGTCTGACCCATCGCAACCCCATAGACAATTTTCCTCCAGGCCTTCCTGTCCTCTACCATCCCCCGGAGACCATTTAAGCTCACGTCAACTGCTTCACTGACTCCATCCAGCCACCTCATTCTCTGTCATCCCTTTGTTCTTTTGCCCTCAATCATTCCCAGCATTAGGCTCTTCTCCAATGAGTCCTTCCTTCTCATTAGGTGGCCAAAGTATTTGAGTTTCATCTTTAGGATCTGGCCTTCTAAAGAGCAGTCAGGGTTGATCTCTAGGACTGACCGGTTTGATTGCCTTGCAGTCCAAGGACTTGCAGGTGTATTCTCCAGCACCATCCTTCAAAGGCCTCAATTCTTTGGCACTCAGCCTTTCTTATGGTCCAACTTTCACAGCCATACATTGCAACTGGGAAGACCATAGCCTTGACTATATGCACTTTTGTTGGCAGAGTGATGTCTCTGCTTGTTAGTATGCTGTCTAACTTTGCCATAGGTTTCCTCCCTATAGCAAAGTTAGACAATTTAAATTATACCTCTATATAAAATATCTAGCTAACTTTCTTGTCTGCAGGCCAACATGACAGCCAAGCGGATTTCCCAAGAGACATTTGATGATGTGGTACAGGAAAATATCATTGAGTTTGGAATGGAGCCGGAAGAGGCATTGAATGAAGCCATCCAGCAGTTTGAATCTCAAGGTATGGTATGAAGGGGATGGGAATATTGACCTACATGGAATGTCATCTTTTTAGACATAGGCAGCTTAGTTCCAGCAGTCACTTGACTTCCCAAGAAAATTGGTGTGGCTTATGGCAATCAGGAAAAATAATCCCCAGTATGAAAATGATCTGAATTTTTATTCTTAAAATAAGTATTGTTAACATAGTCTCAGTATATCAATATGTTATTGTGTGAATACAGTATGGCCATTCCCCAAACGGCTGGAATAATTTGAGCACCATTTTACAAAAGTCATTTGCCTTGTCCATATAGTCACCCCAAAAAGAAAATAAGTTATTACAGTAATTGATAATACCAAATATCTTAATTGTCAAGAAATTCCTCAGTGAACTTTTTTTAGGTGGTGGACAAGTTTTCCTAATTTTAAAAAAAGCTTTTGCCCATCATGGTCAGTCTTCAGCACAGCTTTGATCAGATTGGGATCTTGGCTAGCTTATGGGACCTAAAATCCAATGCAATTAGAGGGGCACAGTAGGAGAATTGCTTTGGAAATACTCAGGCTGATACATCATTTTCTCTCTCCTTTAGGTGTAGATTTAAGTAATATAGTAAAGGAGGTACCCAATCCAGCTTCAGAGAATGGTCAAGAACTGAAGCACATGGTTTTACAGGTGAGTGAGATGATGCTCTTCAGGAAAGGGCTAGGCCAGGGATTGTCCATCAGAACCAATACATAGATGTAATTAGCTCACCTTTCGTTTTCCAGGTAGCTCTAGGGACTCATAGACATAGCCTTGTGGATACAGTTTTTTTTTTTTAAATTTGATTTATATGCCGCCCTTCTCCGGAGACTCAGGGTGGCTTACAATGCACTAAGCAATAGCCTTGTATAAATAAGCAATTTATACAAAGTCAGCTTATTGCCCCCACAACTGGGTCCTCAATTTACCTACCTTAGAAAGGATGGAAGGCTGAGTCAACCTTGAGCCTGGAGAGATTCGAACCTGCAGTAATTGCAGGCAGCTGGTCTTAATAACAGGGTGCTTTAGACCACTGTACTACCAAGGCTCTTTTCTTTCATTTATTGCTTGCTCATTGGAAGCTAAATGTCTCTGGAGATTTTCAGTCATTCAGGTCATGGCTGTCCCGAAGGTGCTTTTTTCAAGAGGCAGCTGGAGTTTCTGGGAAAGAAACCAGAAAGTCCAGTTGCCTCTTGAAAAAAGCACCTTTGGGACTCGTTGGAAGCTAGATCTTGGTATAAATTGCCTTAAAATGTAGAAGGTCTGTGAGCTAGCCTTCTTTAACCTGATGTTCTACGTTGCTTATATATTTATGAAAAATATTACCAAGTACCTTTTTTCTGACAGACCTCATAAAGTTGTTTGCGTAAGATCAGTAAAATAATAAGCAACAATATCTAGAGTTTTAAAAAAGGGCATATAATGGAACATTTTAAAAGCTGCTTTAGAAATCCTAGGGTTTAAAGGAAAACAGAGGAGCATTGTGGTGAGGAAGCATGCAAAACATGGAGAGAAAAGATGCAAATGAACAGAAGGGACTGAAGCCGCTGCCATCTGTGCATCCTCCAATTCTGGAAAGGATTTTAGATGTTTTTCCGAATGACTGCAGAATCGAAGAGGAGGAAGATGCAGTGCAGAGAATAAGGCAAGATTCCACTCTCTTTTTTTCCCCTTTGTCTTCTATAGATATTGGACTGTCTCCAGAAAGCCGTCATCGATGCGGATTCGAGCAAGGTGGATGAATCTTTGGTGAACTTTGCCAAGCAGTGCAGGCAGGAGCTGTCGATCCGTTACCTCGCTGCCCAGAAAGGTGCCTATCCTGCGGTCCTGGCTGCTTGTCGGCTGGCATCGGAAGAACGATGCTCCCTTTTAAAAGCCCTCCAAGCTCTTTCTGCCCTCCTGGATGGCCAACCTGACCTCCTCGATGTGCCCGGGCAGGAGCTGTTGCTGCGAGTGCTGCAGGAGAGCCGAGATGACGCTGACCTCACTTTAGCTGGAGTCCGTTGCATCCGATATGCTTGCCTGAAACATGAGCAGAATCGTCAGGATCTTGTGAAAGGGGGCATCCTTACCCTACTATCTGAGGCTATAGTCCGGCACGGGGACCGGGCAGATGTGGTCCGGGAGGCATGTTCAGGGCTCCGCATCATGACCTTTGATGATGACATCCGGGTGCCCTTTGGCCATGCCCATGACCATGCCAGGATGATTGTGACTGAGCATAACGGCTTGGGAATCCTGATAGAGGCAGCCAAAGGTAAAAACATATCCCTGCTGACACGCTCTCTCTCTTTCCCTCTCTCTGTTTTTTTATGCTCCAGGACAGGGACGTCAATTGCATAATACAGACCCACTATTTCTCTTTCTGTGTGATTTTCCCCCCTCCCCCTTAAATGTGCTGTAATCTCCAGCTGTGGTGGGAGGAGAAGGGAGGAAGCTGGCAAAGCTAAGAGCCCTTGCAGAGACGCAGACCTGACTCTTCCCCCACCCACCCACCCCCGACAAATTCCTGAAGCCCTTATCTGGCTGCCCCCAAGAGAAGGCAGCAATCCGGTGAGATTCTTGTTAAATAGGTTAGCAGCAAAAAAAGAGGTAACTCTGATCATGTCACGGTGTCGTTCTGGTTCCTTGGCACCTGACATTAAACTGCTTTTTGCAAGTTGCTGAGCGGACAAAGACCCCTCGCTGTTGTTGTCGGACCCCCCCCCCCAAAGCCATGAGAAATTTTATTAGTTGGGCACATTTAGCTTTCTATCTCCATATTGTTTGACAGATCTACACCACCATTTCATTTCATTTTTCATTTCATTTATTGGATTTGTATACCGCCCTACTCCCGAAGGACTCAGGGCGGTGAACAGCTACAGAATAAAACACATAAATACAAAATTTAAAAACAGAATAAAACCGAATTAAACAATTTGGCCGAGACAATTTAAAACACCCAATAATTTAAAAAACAAATTAAAATTTACATTTTAAAGGGGAAAGATTTAGGCCAGGCCGGCTTGATGGAATAAAAAAGTCTTGAGAGTGTGACGGAAGGTGCATAAATCCGGGATCCTCCCCTGGGGGTCGCCAGTCGACATTGTTTGGCCGACAGCACCCAGAGGAGCTCCTCCCTATGAGAGCGTACCGGCCGATGGGAGGCTATTGGTGGTAGCAGGCGGTCCCGTAAATAAATTCATATCGTAAATTTAATTCATATCAGTTTTTTTAATGCTACCACTTGTTTTCATGTAGCTAAAGCCATGGGTGCTAAAAAAGCATGACTTTTATTTGTATTTGTTAATGAGCACTTCAGGGACCCGGATTCTGAAGCCCTTCTCATGCACCATGCTTTATTGTCACTTCTGTGGTACTGTACAGATAGTCCTCAACATATGACTGCTCACCCAGTGACGGTGCAGAGTTCTGATGGGGCTACGTAACGACCTGGATTTGAAGTTCTGATGGGTCATGACCCTCTTCCCCCTTGCAGTCCATGACTGAACATTGGGCACTTGGCAACACAACCGCATTTATGGCTGTTTGCAATGTCCTGCGATCATGTGACCATGTGTTACAACAGTTTTGCCACAAACTTACCGTTTGCTTCTGGTTTTTGGCAAAACCACACTCATAGTGAAAACTATTGGTTTTGCTTAACAACTGCAGGATTTGCTTAATGACTGCCACTTTAGAACCATCACAAATGCTTAATAACAACTACAAAAAAACCGTTCTGAATCAGGTCGGTTACTTGTCCAACTCTTTTTATAAAACAGTCACAACTTAAACCACGATGGACACGCTCTGTTATTACCATAAATCAAGGACTACCTGTACTGCACAGGCAACCGTACTGATGCTTTGTCTTTTTTCTCACCTCCTCAGCCTTCACTGATGACTGTAGTGTTTTGAGTGAAATTTGTGCCACTCTGGCACGCTTGTCAGTTCGGAATGAATTTTGCCAGGAGATCATGGACCTTGGAGGCTTAAACTTCATAGTGGCACTGTTGGCAGACTGCATTGACCACCAGGTACTAAGATAGCAATAAACACCATGACTGCAACAGATTATTTCCTTCCTTTAGCCCAGCATAGTGAACACTAATGGTCAGTACAGTAGTTATCCATGTCTTCAAACAGAGGAGGATCCTTCATACCTCATGCTGCTTAATAAACTCTGCTTATGACTCAGGAACGAGTGATGTCATGGTTTTCAAGGCCCCTAACTGTCAGCAATCACCCCCTTCAGCAAGGCTGAAACCATTTAGATAAGTTCACAAGAAAAGCCATGAATCAAGAATGAATAATGCATATCGAACAAAATTTGCCCTAACCAAAAGAATCTTCGCAACTGTAGTTAATCTCAAAAGGTGCTTTTTCAAGAGGCAACTTGACTTCCTTGTTTTTCATTGAAGATGTTTCGCTTCTCATTCAAGAAGCTTCTTCACTTCCGAAGCGCTGAACTAAAGAAGCTTCTGGGACGAGAAGCGAAACGTCTTCAGTGAAAAACAAGGCGGTCCAGTTGCCTTTTGAAAAAGCACCTTTGGGACAACCATGATCTGGATGACTGAGAATCTCCATAGGCAACTGTAGTCAATCTAGAACAAGTTCATTTTAAAGAGAATAGGTTCAAGCTTTGGTGCATTTACCTTTTCATTTTGCCCTACCTAAAGGACAACTTGACTAACTGACTAGTTTACATCTCTGTATTTTTGAAATGATCCAATTTGTCTTTGTTGGTCTGTCATATTTTCTGTCTGTTTTGGAAGTGGTGAGGGGAATAAAGAATATTGGCCGAGGTTACCTCTGATATAAAAGTCATTTATACCAGGAGCCTGGATAGCTCAACAGACTAAAAGCCTGTTATTAACATTCAGCTGTCTGCAATTATTGCAAGTTCGAATCTCCCCAGGCTCAAGGTTGACTCAGCCTTCCATCCTTTCTAAGGTAGGTAAATTGAGGACCCAGTTTGTGGGGGCAATAAGCTGACTTTGTATAAAATATACAAAAGTATGAAGGCTATTGCTTAACGCATTGTAAGCCGCCCTGAGTCTCCGGAGAAGGGCGGCATATAAATCTAATTAAAAAAAAAAAAAATAGGGGCAGGGAGTTCTCATGTGTGTCCCACAAGTTGCACATCTGACTTTATATAAACAGGAATAATTTATAGATAGCTTTTTCAGTGGTAGTAATAAAGGACTATCCACATTCTTGATTGTTCTGTTGAGTATTTCACTTTTATCAGAGACTGAAGGTGGAGGGAGGGATCTTGCGATGGCTTTTATCTATTGCAAATCTGTAGCTCTTGGTTTATTTTCTTTTTTAAACTCTCATACATATTCTGGGTTCCTTAGGACTCTTTCTCATTCTGTTACAAATTGTAGGAACTGGTGAAACAGGTGCTCAGTGCCATCCGGGCCATTGCAGGCAACGATGATGTAAAAGATGCCATTGTCAATGCAGGAGGGACTGATCTCATTATTTTGGCCATGAGTCGCCATCTTGGCAACCCACAGGTAGGTTGAGAACATGGGAGTGTTTGTACCTGGAGAAAGTAGCTCTGTTTTAGGTGGTCTAATTAGCTGCTGCTAGATCTCTTCCCTTACTTGGCATCTCTGCTAGTGTTGGTAGGAGGTTTTGCTTGCATACATCCAAACTAGACTGTTGCTTCTTTGTTTCATATAATATATGTGGGTATATACATATTTATTTATTTATTTATTTATTTATTTTGTCATGTTTATGTAGTGTATATTGGAGGTGGCAACCTTTTGAGAGCTGTATGCAACAGATTTTCATTTTAATGCCGATTAGTGTACATTCAAAGCAGGAGGGTGGATTTGATTTAAATCGAGTTGATTTAAATCACGATTTAAATCATGATTTAAATCACCAGTAAAAAGGCTTGATTTAAATCAACTCGATTTAAATCATAATTTTTAAAGAGCAACCGTCATCTCTGCTACTCCTTTGACCCACTGTTGACTCACCGATAGTCCCAGTGTTGCAGAATATACAGCCTCATGCTACATAATTAAGCTCCATTTCATGCTGAATAAACTAAATTATTTATGTATCTTAAATAGAAAACTATCTTACGATAGATTTTTACTCCAAAAGTTTTTTATTAAAATAAATTCGATAAAAATAAAAAAAATCTGATTTAAATCAAAAAAATCTGATTTTTTTGATTTTTTTAAAAAAATCATTGATTTTTATCCACCCTGATTCAAAGTGACAAAGTTATTATTCTATTCTCTATTTCTATTTCTATTTCTATTCTATTCTACTCTACTCTACTCTACTCTACTCTATTGCCATAAAGTTCATCTGCTGAAAAACTAACAGGAGCAACTCAGAAGTTTTGTGAGTTAAAGTCCACAAGTCATAGAAGGGCCATAGTACCCCACCCATAGTTTAGGGCCATCCCAGCTTGTTTCTATCCATGGTTTAAAAGATCCTGGCTTAGCATGGGTGTGAGCTCAGACATTGAATATTTCAGTATTTGGAAGCTGGGTAGGATTTTGCTAATGGCTCTACTTGTTCTTACTGTTAGGTGTGTGAACAGAGTTGTGCGGCATTGTGTATGCTAGCGTTGCGCAAGCCAGAGAACTGCCGAGTCATCATGGAAGGCGGGGGAGCCTTGGCAGCTTTGCAGGCCATGAAGACGCACCCCAGAGAAGTTGCCGTGCAGGTGATGTCATTGTTCTCCTATTGGGACCACAGCTCCTTTCATGCTTTTC
This sequence comes from Pantherophis guttatus, assembly GCF_059756535.1. Classification (NCBI taxonomy): domain Eukaryota; kingdom Metazoa; phylum Chordata; class Lepidosauria; order Squamata; family Colubridae; genus Pantherophis; species Pantherophis guttatus. The sequence continues at coordinate 16,006,843 of NC_142063.1, forward strand.
AGCCAGTCCATTAAGATAGATAGGTAGGTAGGTAGGTAGGTAGGTAGGTAGGTAGGTAGGTAGATAGATAGATAGATAGATAGATAGATAGATAGATAGATAGATAGATAGGACGGACAGACAGACAGACAGATTGATTTTTCTTTTCTTTTTTTTTTCTTTTCTTTCTTCCTTTGAAATAAATATTTCCCTGTTAAAACTATAAGGCCAAAGGAATTATTCTTTCTTTTTTATTTCCAGGGATGACCTACCACAGAAAAAAGTGATAGACAGATTATTAATTATGAATTATGAATGAATGTAGGAAGGTAGGTAGACAGACAGACAGACAGACAGATAATAGATAAACACACAGAGAAAGGGAGTGCTTCTTTGGCAAAACAGAAAAATCATGCTATAGAACTGATCTGTAGCTATGGCAACAGTCTCTATTTTTCCCTCATAGAAATATCTGCCTTTCTGTTTTTCCCATGAAAGGCATTTCTCTTTTCCTTTCCCATTTCCAGTGTGCTGCCAAATAACTTTTATGGGTTTTGGTTAAGGCCAGGCCTTCTTTCTGTTAGACCTCTCATCTTCTTTCTGTTAGACCTGCGCAGCCTTTCTGATTAGCCTGACCTGAGAAAGCCTCGTGGCAGAACTGTCCCATGGGAATGGATATGTAGGACTGCAAATAGCTTGAGATTGCAAAAGGAAATAGGAAACACCAGTTAATTCTTGATCACTAGATCAGTAGTCAATGCTGTCTGGGGAATTCTGGGACTTGAAGTCCACTCATCTTAAAGTTGTCAAGGTTGAGAAACACTGCACTAGATAATTGCAAGACCTCTGTCCTTCCCCTGCCAATTTTACTGGAATTTTTTTCTCTTCAAAACCAATGTGTCAATCTATTTTTAATTTTAAAAAAAAAAAAAAATTTTGCTGAGCTTATATTCTGAAGTCTTGGAGGCCTTGTTCTGTCAGTAAGATTTAATATATAAATACTTACTGTTGCCTGGGAACAAAATAAGAACTCTATTTAAATGAACCCCTGGACTGCAAGAAAACAATTCTGAGCATAGCCATTTGAAACTTGTGGGAAAAATCAAGTTTAATAACATTTGAAAACCCATCGGGGACTGCATTATATATCGAAGAAGAGTGATTAAAATTCAGAGTACTGTAAGTTTACTTGAAGATGGGCAGTCTAGAAATATGAAATATAAATAAATGAATTAAGTGTTCAGATTGTAACTAGTACATGGAATGGAATGGAATGGAATGGAATGGAATAGAATAGAATAGAATAGAATAGAATAGAATAGAATAGAATAGAATAGAATAGAATAGAATAGAATAGAATAGAATTCTTGATTGGACACACAAGGAATTTGTCTTTGGTTCATATGCTCTCAGTGTACATAAAGAAAAATAAAATACATTCATCAAGAATCATAAGATACAACAGTGATAGTCATAGGTTACTATAAGCAATCAAATCATACTAGGAAACAAATAAAACAATAAATTGTAAAGATACAAGCAACATGGTTATAAGCGAGAAGAAATAGGTACTAGGAAGGATGAGAATAATATTAATACAGTCTTAGTAAATAATTTGACAGTATTGTGGGAATTAGTTGATTAATGATATGATGGCATTATTTGTGATACCAAAGCAGTACTGTACCTACTCTAAGGAAATATAAAATATATTAAAAAGGTAATTGGTGTATCTTGCAACCCTTCAAAAAAGCATCACAAAAGATCTTACAGGGAAATTAATTTCAGCCAATGTGATGGTCAAATATATGAATATCATTTAAAAAGTGTTTCCCAACCTGGGCAACTTTTAAGACATGCATTTTCAACTCCTAGGATTCCTGAATTTCCCACTCTCAAAATTCCATGGATGGCTGGAGAATTTTGGGAGTTGAAATCCATATGTCTTAAAGTTACCAAGATTGAGAAACACTGACTTAATTTGTTGCAATATGGGGCCCCTCCTGCCAGTTTATATAGTTAAGAGATGGACGAAACAAGGGGAGTGTTTCGGTGTCGTCTCAAATAAATTGCATTTCCAAACAAATAGTCTGATGAAATCTTTCATTTATTAAGCACGACAATCTGTTCCCTACTACGTCGTAGCCAACACTGACTTCCTGACCCCAAACCTTCCCTTTCCGTTCCCCAATTCTCTGCGTCTCATTGGCCATCTTCCAAATCACTCTCCCCATATCTACTATTTCAGCTCCCAGGAATGTCCCCCCTCCCATCTCATCTCCTAGGGGATATTATCTTCAGGGAAAATAAGTAGGTGAAAAGTCAAGCGTCCTCTTGCCAGCTGCCCCCTCTTCTCCTCCTTATGTCAGCACTGGAACGAATGTAGTTTGAAGTGCTGACAGGGAGATGGATTTGGGCAGTGTGGATAAAAGAATAGATCTAAAAGAAGCTGGCAGTCTAATCCCAGGGTAGCCTCTGTGAAGATGATAGACCACTGATGGCTAACCTTTTTGCTGTCGCGTGCCAAAAGCGGGGGGAGGGCGGGGGTTTCACGTGTACGCGTGCCCACACTCAATACCCCTCTGCGCCCTGCCCTCCCACGCATGCGTATGTGCTTCCTCCCACTTTTGGCAGGCGATGGCCCAGTGGGCCCGGTAGGCCCATTTTTCACCAGAGGCTTTCTTGGAGCTTGGGAAGGGTGAAAACAGCCTTACCCACCTCCCCAGAGGCCCTCTGGAGGCCAGAAACAGCCCGTTTCTCCAGCTGGCGTGCGCATGCATGCTGGAGCTGAGCTAAGGCAACACTTGCGTGCCCACAGATATGGCTCCGCGTGCCACCTGTGGCACTGGTGCCATAGGTTCGCCATCATGGTGATAGACTGATAAATATATTAAAGAAAGTTAACTTGAACTGTAATAGTAAGGGAACTTGTATACAACTCTTTAAACGTTACTTAATGAAAGCTAGAATTCTAGTAAGGGATTGTACTGTTCTGTATCTTCTCTAAATTCCACCAAGTCATGTTACATCATACACAAGAAATAATGGATGAAAATAAAAATCCATAGCAGGAAAGAGTTTTGTGGCAGCAGCAAAACCAATAGATCCTTTAGAGCAGGGGTCCCCAAACTTGGCAATTTGAAGACTTGTGAACTTCAACTCCCAGAATTCCTCAGCCAGCCATGTTGGCTGGAGAATTCTGAGAGTTGAAGTCCACAAGTTGTCAAGCTCTAGTGGATCTCTAGATTAATAATTAGAGCCTTGATGGTACAGTGGTCTAAGCACCCTGTTATTAACACAGCTGCAATTACTGCTGGTTCGAATCTCTCCAAGGCTCAAGGTTGACTCAGCCTTCCATCCTTTCTAAGGTAGGTTAAATGAGGACCCAGTTTGTGGGGGCAATAAGCTGACTTTGTATAAATATACAAAAGTATGAAGGCTATTGCTTAACGCATTGTAAGCCGCCCTGAGTCTCCGGAGAAGGGCGGCATATAAATCAATTTTTTTTAAAAAAATTAATAAGTGAATTAATAAAATTAATAAGTGGAACAACTTGCCTGCAGAAGTTGTGAATGCCCCAACACTGGAAATTTTTAAGAAGATGTTGGATAACCATTTGTCTGAAGTGGTGTACGGTTTCCTGCCTGGGCAGGGGTTTGGACTAGAAGTCCTCCAAGGTCCCTTCCAACTCTGTTATTCTATTCTATTCTGTTAAGAGGGTTAGACTTTAATGTTGAAGCATAAAAGAAAAGGAGCCCAAAACAGAAATTATACAACAGGTCATTGCAAGAATTCTGCTATTAGACATATAGAGGGTTTAAACTTTTTTTTTTTTTTAGGGTGGGAAGTGATTTGGAGAATCAGAGGAGTGGAGTGCAGAAAAAAAGCAGGGCTAGACAAGAGTCTACAGCTAGATTCCCAGGTGACTTGCAGTCCATTATCAAGGCCTGAGCAGTGACAGCACATATTTGACCTTGTAACTACATGGACACAACCATGCCATTTTCTTGGCAATAATACAGAACACGTTTGCCATGGAAACATCCTTTGGCCTTCTGGCTGTAATAATATACATTGATTGACTGTCCTGAACTTAACTTGGAGAACACCAAGCTGAAAAGATCCTAGCGGGGGGGGGGGGGGGAGGCTAATCTTGGAGGAAAACCTCTACCCTGTTATAAAATTTATTTTATTTTTATCCCACCTTTATTACCGGTATTTCTTACAAACAACTCAAGGTGGCAATCATATCTTATTTATTTATTTATTATTTATTTATTTATTTTATTTCTATACCACCCCTCTCCCGGAGGACTCAGGGCGGTGTACAGCCTGATTAAAAGCACAAAGACAGACAGAATTTGAAATAAATTAAAATTATTAAATGATAGGCTCAATTTAAAACTCCAAATTTAAAATCCCATTTTTAAAACCCAATTAAAATCTTTACCTTGATAGCCCAGCCTGGCGGAACAACAAGGTTTTGAGGGTACAGCGAAATACACGGAGATCAGAGATTTATGCTTATGCTCTTTCCTTCTCCTATTTTTCCCCACGACGACATCCCTGTGAGATGGGGTTGGGCTAAGAGAGAGGGGGGGACTTGGGCTCAAATCACCCAGCCGACGTTCATGCCTAAAGTAGAACTAGAACTCACGAACCTCTGGTGATTGGCTCAAAGTCACCTGGCCAACTTTCATGCCTAAGGCAGGATTAGAACACACAGCTTCCTAGTGATTGGCCCAAAATCACCCAGCCAGCTTTCATGCCTATAGTGAGACTAGAACACACACTCTCCTCATGGCTAGCCCAAAGTCACTCAGCTGGTTTTCATGTTTAAGGAGGGACTAGAACTCACGACCTCCCAGTTTCTAGCCAGGTGCCTTAGCCAGGAGACCAAACTGGCTTTCTAAAAAAATAAAGTTTATTATAAGGCTCGATTAGTCCTGGATGATCACATCTGTCTTTTTCCTCCTCCTCCCTTTTCTCTCCAGAAGCAAGCTTGCATGCTGATTCGCAACTTGGTCTCGCATACTCAGGACTTCTCCCAGCCCATCCTGGAGATGGGAGCTGAGGACTTGATCACCGAAGCTCGGGCTGCCCACCGGGACTGTGATGACGTGGCCAAAGCTGCCTTGAGGGACCTGGGCTGCAAGGTGGAGCTGCGGGAACTCTGGACTGGCCAGAAAGGAAGCCTGGCGCGTTGAAGTCTCAAACCCTTCCATTTGGGCAGCACCTGTGGATGCGGAGTAGGAGAGGGAAGCAAAAAGATTGGAATAAATCCAGACTGAGCAGTTGAGAGGGGAAACGAGTGTATTGATGCTTCTGGAGTTGGATAGGACTTGGTTGCTACAGCAGGAGCAACCCGTACTCCATACTCTCTTGCGTTCAGCTTCTTGGCTCAGGCTCCCTTTCTGCTGTGTTTTGTTGGTAGCGTCCATGAAGCAGCCCTTCTCTCAAAAAAAAAAACCAAGCAGGGTGGCAGTGCTGTGCCAACGATGCCGCCGTGCAGCAATGCTGCCATGCTCAAGAAAGGGAGACGCTTGCGGTGCGTGTACGAAACTCTAGCGTCTGTACAAATTGTCTCAAAAGATTTTAGCAACAAAAGAGAGGGTGGAAGAGCAGGTGGTGGGACCCACGTTTTGCTAATGTCTCTGAACACTTCCCTCTCCTGCCCTGCAGGATTCTGTTACTCAACTAGGCCTTCGTTACTATGACAACCGTTAAGCTTACCAGCTTCCTGCTATAATGCTTCCATTTGTTTGAATGTGCTGCCTAATGTCCTGATCTACTTTTTATCCTCAGCCATTCCAGTTGTTTCCATGTGTTGTCATGCTGTTCAACCAATGCATGCTGCCTTTTTATTTTTCTCTTTAATTGTTCCCTCCCTGCCCTCAATTTTTTTTTTTAATAATAGTAAAAGTGTCACCTGGTAGGGGCAAGAGAGGTTGAACAGTGTGGGATCCTAGCATTGTGCACTTCGTAAATATCTGTACTCCTTTTGAATATGTATTTAAATCAGATTTCTAGCCCACGAGGGCTGTGGTTGGTGTGTGCTCCAAGAGGTCCGAAAAGAATGACCTTTTTTAAAAAAAAATTATTTTCTTTTCCTTTTTCTGCCTTCCTCTCCCTGTGATTATTAAAATCCAGGATGAATTAGTTCTCCAAAATGGGACTGTTTAAATAAACCAGTGTAATTTATGCAAATGGAAATGTTTTAACTTTCCTTGATGTAGTTTGGGTTGCCTGTGCAAAAATTGCCAGATATGTTATATAAAAATATACATGACCCTATTTGTAGCCAGGTTGCTTCTATTGTGACCTAGCTTTTGTTTGTTTTCTTTTGCTCATAAACTACTAGAGTGATATACTGTACATATACTTCATTCTGGACATTATTTAACCAGATAGACGGGTGAAATGATTGTTATAGCCCAATGTTGCAAACTCCCAACAGTGATTTCCTAGATTCTCAAGGTCTTCCCTATTCTCTGATCCTCATGAATTAGTGATATTCAGGATCAATCAATTCTGCAAGGAAAGAATGACTATCACATTGAATTATATTCCTTTTCCTAAAGATCATCATCTTCCCAGTGCTTCTAATCAAAGGCCTGATTTAAACAGGAAAGTATCTTTCATCAGCTGTAACTAGGTCAATATTGTTTATTGTGGCAGTTCATTTTCTTCCAGTGGCTCTTTGCCTGATCCCCTTAACTGGAGGATCCAGGGCTTCGACATGGAGATTTCCTGTAATCTTTTTTCTGAAATGAGGCCTGCAGGAATCAGTATGTAAGCATAGAGCTGGTCCTTGTCTTACGACGAATCACTTAGCAACTGTCCAAAATGACAACTGACCTGCAAAACGGGAGCTATGACCTGGTTCTGAAGTTTTAATAGGTTTTTTGGGGGGGGGTGTTTGAGGTCAAATGACCATACTTTGTGCACTCAACAACACAACATTTATGGGTATTTGCAGTGTTCTCTGGTCACATGACTGCATTTTATGACAGTTTTGTTGAAAACTGGAAGCAACCTCCAGTTTTCAACAAAACCACACCATAGTGACCGATTGCTTAAAACAAGCGTGCTGTTTTATGACCACCACAAAAAACGTTTATAAAATCAGGTTGATGGACCAACCCAATATGCAAGTGTCACAACATATGCCCATAATGGGCAGGCTCCATTTGGGTCATATGTCGAGGACTGCCTGTAGTTAATTGCACAACGTCTGCTAGCATCATTCAAGTATGTAATTTATCTTTCTTTTCATCCTTAAAGTAAAGGAATTGGCTCCAGTTTTGATATGCCAGAGCATATGAAGAAGGTACAGGTAATCCTCGATTTACAAGAGTTCGTTTAGTAACCATTCAAAGTTACAACAGCACTGAAAAAAGGGATTTATGACCATTTTTCACACTTATGATTGTTGCAGCTTATTGATGGTCAAGTGGTTAAAATTCAGATGCTTGGCAGCTGACTCATATTTATGAAGGTTGCAGTGTCCCGGGGTCGTGATCCTCTTTTGCAACCTTCTGACAAGCAAAGCCAGATTCACTTTCACAACCATATTACTAATTTAACAACTGCAGTGATTCACTTAACAACTGTGGCAAAAAAAAGGTCATAAAACGGGCCAAAATTCACTTAATGTCTCACTTTGCAACAGAAATTTTGGGCTGAATTGTGGACTACCTATAATGCAAAACAATCGAGTGGGTCAAGATTCTAGTTCTTTTCCTTTCCCGTGGCTGATAATGCTAACCTGCTTCTAGGAAGAGCCTTTAGCAATTTTTGATGATTCCAAAGGGATATATTTGTCATCTTTGAATGGGGAGTGTCTAGTTCTGGAATTTTGGGTTTATTATGGACACTTACAAAGGCATTTCTACATAAAAGGGCAGGGGACATGGCTAATCCCAAATTGCCCTTTTACCAGAAGGCAAATTTATGAAGTTGCTTGCTGGCGTTTCACCTATTCCACTTCTCTAGTCGCGCATGGTCTCTGCCATCATATCTTCATGCTTTCTCCCGGCAAGGGCAAATGGTTGAGTTGCATCTCCCAATCTTTTTTTTAATTACCTGAGAAGGCCTGTAGGACCCATATGCTGTCTTGTTCATAAAGGTAACATGGAAACGGGATTCGTAGCATTTTAAGAGGAAGAAGTTCTTTGATCACGCCTTGTGGGCATCCGATGAGAAAGTCTAGCTATAGGTTGTATAGACTGCAGGACATACTTCAGATGATAAAAAGATTGGGCAGGTCAGTCCTAGAAAGATATAAAACCAACCTTTTTCTCCATTAGGAAGATACATAAAAGACTTTCCAGATGTTCTTGGCCTTATTAAATGTTATCACTGGAATTACTGAGGCATTCTGTAAAAATTGGTTCAGCAGGTAACATTGCCTTCTAATTGAGAACCCCAAATGTTTTCTATCTGGGAAGCGGGTGGGCTTCAAAAATTTTAGCAAGGCATTCTCTGCCTGGTTGCTGGGTGGGCGTGGCCATGGTGGGTGTGGCCTAGTCAGCCTCCTGCACCACAATTGGGTGGGGGGCGTTTTTGCCCTCCCCAGGCTCTGGAGGCTTTCCTCGAGCCTCCAGGAGGGCCAAAACAGGCTCCCCAGGCTCCAGATGTCCTCTGGAGGCCGGAAATGGCCCCATTTCCAGCCTTCCCGAACTTCTGGTAGGCCCGTTTTTACCCTCCCCAAGCCTCCGCGCATATAGCAGGGGGTCAAACTCAAGGCCTGGGGGCCAGATCTGTCCCACGGGGCCCCCTGGAAATAGTGAAGAACCAGCCCGCAGTGCCTCTGCCAATGAAAACGGGGCTCGGGAAGACTCCATGTGGCCCTCTCTAGCTCCGTTTTTGCTGGCAGAGGATTGCAGGAGGCTGTCACAGCTGAAAACAGAGCTCGGGAGCCTGTTTTCGCTGGCAGAGTACTTGGGCCACCACAGGCGCCCCCGACACGAATGATGTTGAGCTGGCCATGCTTACCCTGGCCATGCCCACCCTAGGTCCCCAAAGTCAAACACAACCCTGATGGGGCCCTCAATGATATTGAGTTTGACACTCCTGACATATAGGTAAAAAATTATTTCTGAGCCATGAATAGTCCTTTCTTAGACATGAAACATGGTGGGTTGTGCTGAAAGCTGGGTTTGAAAGGCAATTGAAGGGTAGTGGTTGTGTAATCTTAGAAAAACATGTGGTTTACAGAGTTTTCCCATATGTACTCTAAATTAGCCTCTCCTCTTCAAATCTATATTTTTCACAGCCCTAATCCTAGCAAACACCATCTTAAAACAGAGCTCTCTTGTAAAAGGAAGAGGGGGGATTTTTTTAAAAAATAATGTAGCATGCAATGCAGTTTTGATAAACATTTCTCTAAAGAATGTTTCCATAAATGCTACCCAACTGTTCATGGTCCTATCAAGTCAATTAACCTATTTCTTAATGTGATTCATCTAACTTAGCTCCCTCCAGACATTGCAAAAGGCCATCCATCACTGCCAAAAAGTGAAATATTCAAGAAAATTAGCTTAAAATGCTTCCCACGGGAATTTTCAGACTTCGCCTGGCTTCTCTTCAATCCCTTTCTCTTGGTAAAAGTTCCTTTTGAAATGCCACTTCTTTCAAGAGTCATGCTTCCCTGAGAAGACAGCTGAGGCAGGTCCTTACACTCTGGCTGCACCAGCAAAAGAAACCCTTGAAATTAATCACAATTGGGAGGGCACCAGGTTCTGGCAGTCTGTATTAACGGATGGACTGCTGAAGTCTGAATAACTTCCAATAAATATCAGTTTGCTGCCTTTGATCCTTAAACCTAGAAAAGACAAATCTGGTACATGATGCTGTACATATTTTGCTATGCCTTCAAAGAAACCAAAACCCACCATTTGAAAGCAGCACCTTTTGTACTTTGATAGGTTCCTCAGCCTGAAAAAGACAGGATCCTCTCCTCTTCCTGTAGCCCATGGCAGACGTGGGTTTCAGCAGGTTCTGACCAGTTCTGGAGAACCGATGGTGGAAATTTTGAGTAGTTCGGAGAACCAATAGCGGAAAGTTTGAGTAGTTTGGGGAACTGGTAAATACTATCTCTGACTGGCCCTGACCTCATCTATTCTCTGCCTTCCGAGTCCCAGCTGATCGGGAGGAAATGGGGATTTTGCAGTAACCTTCCCCTGGAGTGGGGTGGGCATGGAGATTTTACAGTATCCTTCCCCTGCCACGCCCACCATGCCACACCCAAGCTACACCCACAGAACCGGTAGTAAAAAAATTTGAAACCCACCACTGGCCCACGGGTGTCAAAACTCGCATCGTCACGTTGGCATCATGTGACGTTTCGTGATGTTTTTTCCCTTCGCGGAGCTGGATGGCCGTGGCCTGCGCGTGACACATCCGGATCGCAGGCCGCCAGTTTGACACCCCTGCTGTAGTCCAATGTATCTCAACATCACCAAGTTTAAGATGTGTGGACTTCAATTCCCAGAATTCAAATCCTAGAGACATCTGCTGGTATGTTGTCTACTACCAGAAACATATCAATAATGACTTATTTTTGACCCAACGACACAGCCAAGAAGATAGCTTCATTCTGGCAGTTTAAAGTTCGAACTAGATACGGAAGAAGAAGCACTCCCAGAATTTCCCAACTAGACTCTTCCTGTAGCCCAGTGTTTCTCAACCTCAGTTTAATATGTGTGGATTTCAACTCCCAGAATTCCTCAGACAGATTTTTTTTTCCACATGGTTGGCTGAGGAATTCTGGGAGTTGAAGTCCACAGATCTTAAACTTGCTGAGGTTGAGTAACATTGTTTTAATCTGTGGAAATCCTTAAATCATCCAGACTAGGGGTCTCCCACCTTGGCAACTTTAAGACTTGTGGACTTCAACTCCCAGAGTTCAAGTCTGGGAGTTGAAGTCCACAAGTCTTAAAGTTGCCAAGGTTGGAGACCCCTGATCTAGACCACAGTTGTCTCAAAGATGCTTTTTCAAAAGGCAATTGAACTGTTTTTTCCTTGAGGAAGCTCTAATGAGCTTCCAATGAAGCTTCTTGAAAAAAACAATTCAGTTGCCCTTTGAAAAAACACCTTTGAGATTGCTATAGCCTCTTTGCCTTGTGGGGCAGCATAACAATTAAGTAGCCGGGTCGCTCCACCAACACCCAACCTTCAGTGCCTTCATCACAGGGACAGCAAATATATTCCACTTTTTCCACTCTCCCTCTCTCTTTTTGGCACAAAAGAGGAAAGCAGAAGTTTTTAATGGAAACCATCAGTTTCTGAAAAATATTTCACATCCCCCAAGGAGCTGACTCTCCCCAGAGATGGATGACCGATATCACGGTGGCCTGGGGTGAATGCGGCTGCTGCGTTGAGTGAGCCACAATCTTAGCCGAGAGGTCAGCGACTGCCTGCTGCCTCCTATTTCCGTTTCACCGCTGGTACTAGGCTGCGGTTGCGCCGATGGTGGTCTCTTGAAGATATTCCAGACCCAGGAGACGATGGTGTGGAAGCTGAGACGGGAGGAAGCGGTGTGGGGCATTTCAGAACTCAGGGGAGACTCAGCTGCTATGGCGGAGGCCACAGCAGGAGGCAGCTGCCGAGGGCTGGGGCTTTTTTTGTCTTTTGTAGGTTGGACCTGCAAGACAACGAAAAATCCACTTTCAATATCCGTCCATTAAAATCACGAATCTGTCTTCTGCTCCATCCATGGCATTTCTTGGCAAGACCGTGTCTCCAACCTCAATTGTGTGGTGTCCACCAGCTTTGAGCCCAGATGAAATGGGTGGGACACAGCCTCAGAATGGATGGCCGCCTCACCAGTTGTTCTGTGGTGGGGACATAAGAAAAAGACCAGGGGTGGGTTCTAAATTTTTTTACTACTGGTTCTGTGGGCATGGCTTATTTTGTGGGTGTGGCTTGGTGGGGGGGATAATGTGACTGGGTGGGCGTGGCCAACTTTTTTTTTTTTTTGCTTTTAAAAGCATTTTTTTCTACAACCTTAAGAGGTTGCAGAAAAAAATGCTTTTAGAAGCCTCTGACGATCAGGCAACTCGGCTGATATCATCAGAGGCTTTTAAAGGCATTTTTTTTCCCTACAACCTCTTCGGAAAAAATGCTTTTAAAAGCCTCTGACAATACCAGCTTCGTCGTGCGATCATCAGAGGCTTTTTTTTTTTAACTTTTAAAAGCATTTTTTCGAAGAGGTTGTAGGAAAAATGCTCTTAAAAGTAAAAAAAAAAAAGCCTCTGATAAGGTGGGCGGGGTAAGCGAGCGGCAACCGGGTCGGGGACCGGTTCGGGGGCGTGGCCAGCCAATGTTATTACCGGTTCTCTGAACTACTACAAATTTTTACTACCGGTTCTTGCGAACCGGTGCGAACCGGGAGCAACCCACCACTGACAAAGACCTCAAGGTCATCCACCCAAATTCTACAAATGTGCTGTGAAGGAAACTCTACATTACTGTTGATACCCAGCCAGGGAAACTAGATGCTTCATCAGCTGACAGAACCCACTGGCGAGACACACAGTATGTTATGAAGCCTGCACCAACTTTGAAGACAGATGCCGCCAAAAAACTGATGGAAAACTATGAGGGGCATCACAGAATAACACTCATTGCTATTGTAACAATGGCTTTCCAGAGTTAGACTCTGCACTTCCACAGCTACTTCTGTGTTCACAGATGAACTACACAACAGTGGGTTTTCTTCAAAGACTATCTGTTACACCTCTCCACTGAAACCTCCTTCCAACTTTCTCCTCAAGCGGGTGGTTATGGGCGCACCTCGTTGTGCCCACGTGACACCCCTCCTGCGCAAGCTGCACTGGCTCCCAGTGGTCTTCCGGGTGCGATTCAAGGTGTTGGTCACCACCTTTAAAGCGCTCCATGGCATAGGACCCGGGTAACTTCGAGACCGACTTCTGCCACCAATAGCCTCCCACAGGCCAGTCCGCTCCCACAGAGAGGGTCTCCTCAGGGTGCCATCGGCCAAGTTATGTCGGCTGGCGACACCCAGGGGGAGGGCCTTCTCTGTGGGAGCCCCTGCCCTGTGGAATGAACTGCCCCCGGAAATGCGTAAGATCTCCAACCTCCGTGTATTTCGCTGTGCCCTCAAGACCCTACTGTTCCGCCAGGCCGGGCTATCAATGTAATGATTTTAAATTGGGTGTTTTAAATTTTGGGGGTTTTAAATCTGAGCCGAAATTATTTAATAATTTTAATTATTTTTAATTGATTGATGTCTGTCTTCGTGCTTTTAATAGGCTGTACACCGCCCTGAGTCCTTCGGGAGAAGGGCGGTATAGAAATAAAATTATTCTCATTCTTATTCTATTCAAGGAATTCCGGAAAAGGGCAACTCCATGAAAGAATTGTGAAGCTAGTTGGATGTTCTGGGTCTAGAAGTACATCCAACTAAGCTTCATAATTCCTTGCTAGAGTTGAACACGACTGAAGGGATAACATCATCATCACTAATTGGATGTTCTGGGTCTAGAGATAGCAATATAAAGTTTCTCAACAGATCCCGAATGAAACAAAAGCAAAAACTGATCCTTTACAGGTGGGATGAGGAAATGAACATTTTTCTTAGCTGTCTTCTAAATAAATACATGTATGACTCAGGGCAAGCTACAATTAAAAGTAAGACAGGATTATTACACTAAGCAAAAAAGAACTATACATCCAGAAAACAGACTATATAATAGAAGGGGGGGGGAAAACCCTCAATATTTATCCTAGCCAAGACCTGGGAAAAGAGCCTGGTCTTCAAAGATTTTCACAATGTTATCAGGACAACACCAAGCTGGCAAGAATAGCCAACACTCCAGAACAGGGGTGTCAAACTCGTGTCGTCACAGCATCATCACGTGATATATCGCAACTTTTTCCTCCTTTGCTAAACCAGGCGTGGGTGTGGCCAGCATGTGATGCATCCAGCCCGTGGGCAGCGAGTTCGACAGCCCTGCTCCAGAAGATAGGCTTAAGATACAGAAGGATCTTGACAGACTTGAACATTGGGTGCTTTCTAACAAAATGAAATTCAATGATGAAAAAAGTTCTACATTTAGGCAAGAAAAACCAAATGCACAGGTATAGTATAGGTGGTACCTGGCTCAATAGTAGTAACTGTGAGAGGGATCTTGGAGTCCTAGTGGACAATCACTTAAATAGGAGCCAGCCGTGTGCTGCAGCTGCCAAAAAAGCCAAAGCAGTCCTAGGCTGAATTAACAGAAGGATAGACTCAAGATCACGTGAAGTGCTAATACCACTTTATAATGCCTTGGTAAGGCCATACTTGGAATACTGCATCCAGTTTTAGTCACCACAATAAAAATAAGATGTTGAGACTCTGCAAAGAGTGCAGAGAAGAGTAACAAAGATGATTAGGGAAATGGAGGCTGAAATATATGACGAACGGTTGCAGGAATTGGCTATGTCTAGTCCAGTGAAAAGGACTAGGGGTGACATGATTGCAGTGTTCCAATATTTGAGTGGCTGCCACAAAGAAGAAGGGGTCAACTTATTTTCCAAGGAGCACCTGAAGGCAGGACAAGAAGCAATGGATGGAAACTAATCAAGGAGAGAACCAACCTAGAAATAAGGAGAAATGTCCTGATTAACACCAGCTGCCTGCAATTACTGTAAGTTCGAATCCCACCAGGCTCAAGGTTGACTCAGCCTTCCATCCTTTCTAAGGTAGGTAAATTGAGGACCCAGATTGTGGGGGCAATAAGCTGACTTTGTATAAATATACAAAAGTATGAAGGCTTTTGCTTAACGCATTGTAAGCCGCCCTGAGTCCCCGGAGAAGGGCGGCATATAAATCAAATTAAAAAAACAAAACAAAACTATTAATCAGTGGAACGGATTGCCTACAGAAGCTGTGGGTGCTCCAACACTGGAGGTTTTTAAGAAGAGATTTGACAACCATTTATCTGAAATGGTATGGGGCAGTGATGGCAAACCTTTTCGGCACTTGGTGCCGAAAAGGGAACGCACGTGCGAAAATGGAGGAGCTGCCCAGGGTGCATGCGCGTGCCCGAAAATAAACTTCCGGTTTCAGCTACTGAACTTCCGGTTTCAGCTACTCTTCTGGGTTTCTGGCGCAGATGCGCACACGACGATCAGTTGGCCAGTGCACATGCTCACGCAGGAAAAGGGAAGACCAGCTCTTCTAGTTTCTGGCACTGCCGCATGCAAAAAGGCCAGCTGATCTTTGCACATGCACGGCAGAAACCTGGAAGAGGAACGGGCAATGCCACGCGTGCCAGGCGACAGGGCTCCACGGGCCACTTCGGGCACGCATGCCATAGGTTCGCCATCACGGGTATAGGGCCTCCTGCTTGTGCATGGGGTTGGACTAGAAGACCTCCAAGGTCCCTTCCAACTCTGTTTATCTGTTAAATGCCAGGCATCAATTAAACTTACTAGACCCCCTTCCAGAATCTCTACGTTTTTGTTTGTTTTTTTTAAATTTGATTTATATGCCGCCCTTCTCCGGAGACTCAGGGCGGCTTACAATGCGCTAAGCAATAGCCTTCATTCTTTTGTATATTTATATTATTGCCCCCACAACTGGGTCCTCAATTTACCTACCTTAGAAAGGATGGAAGGCTGAGTCAACCTTGAGCCTTGGCGAGATTCGAACCTGCAGTAATTGCAGGCAGCTGTTCTTAATAACAGGGTGCTTTAGACCACTGTACTACCAAGGCTCCACTACGTTTGGCTCCCTGAGGTTCATACGGACCTGGCTATTCTCCCCTGATTGCTCTGTGCGATAGCAGCGGATTCCTGGAGATCCCGCCTTGGCCTCCGGACTCGGGGGCAGTGAGCGCTGGTCTTGGAGCAGTGGCTTTAGTTCCATAACAGTGGCTTGCTCCTTCTCATCTGCTTGGCCGCTTCTGTGCTTCCGTTTCTGGGGAGATTTCCTGCTGATGTTGGCTGTGGGCAGCAGGAGGTTGTTCCGTGGTATTGAGGCTGGTGGCTCTTTGGAGGTTTTGAGCCTTGCACTCGACTTGTATGGGGAGCTCCCTGGGGTGCGGGGCTTCAGAATTCCCTCTGGTTCCTTCCGAGCGCTACCTGACTCTTGATCACTGCTGGATGGCCTCAAACGCCTCCCTCCAGGTCCTTCCAGCTTTCTCCCACCAGATCCAGGCCTGGAGCCCCCAGTTGGTTTACCGTGGGGAGAATCCTGGACAGCCACTGATACCTTAAGCTCTTTGAAGTTATTATTAAGTTCCACTACTTTTTTGTCTCTGCTGATAGCTTCTTCCTCCAGACATCCATCGCATTGGACACTGGCATCACAGGGACTTCCTTTCTGCTCCCTGAGGTCACTTGTGTTGGAAGGCTGGTACCGGGGGAACTCCACATACGTTCGATAGCAGGGATAATAGCCGGTGGAAGCACTGGATTCTTTTAAAAGGGCTTCCTCATCACACAGATAGTAGCCCTCGTGGTCCACGGAACTGCTGTCCAGGCAGCTGGACTTGGAAAGATTGGCGTTTGTCAGGAGTTTTCCATCAGATTCAAAACTATCTAACAAAGATACCTGAAAGAAAGACACCTTGTTTTAAATAAATATTATTTGACTCGGACCATTATAACTCCATCTGACTTTGGGTAGGTCAGCTAAATTGGAAATTGTTGGCATGGGAATAATTATTTGCCCTTTGATCTGAATAGGTTTACAGGTCCAACATGCAAACTAAGGCACCTTAGAAGTACAGGTAATTCTGAACTTACGACCATGGAGCCCAACATTTCTGTTGCTAAGTGAAACATGGGCTGAGTGCATGTTACCTAGCGTGTTCATATTAGTAATCACTGCTGACATCTTGTAGCTGAGAAGTCCATAAACAGGGATACGTTTCTTACCTCATTCACTCTGGTCTCCAGATGTTCTTCAGTATTGTCCCCAGGTGGAGGCCAAAGCCCTTCCTGAACATCACAGGATGAATGTTTCGCAAATAGCCCTTGGCTGTTAAGATCCTCCAGCATGCTACTAGAGTCATCCTGGTGAGATGCCTCTTCCTCCTCCTTCTCCTGTAGCTGCAGGACGAATAATACTTTTTAAAAAAATAAATACTATACAGGCAATCTCGACTTACAACAGTTTATTTAGAGCAGGGGTGTCAAACTCGATTTCACTGAGGGCCGCATCAGGGTTATGTTTGATTTTGGAGGGCCTGGGGTGGAGGGTGGGTAGGTGGGTGTGGACATCGTCGTGGTCATGGTCATGGTGCGCATGGCCAGAGTGGGCGTTTGACTCAATATGTGCTTTTTCCCTTATCTTTTTTCTTCACACAGTACACCCCGGCCTCCAGAAGCACTCTGCTGGCCAAAAATGGGCCATGTGGAGGCCCTGTGCGGCCTATGCACAGTCCATTTTCGGCCTCCCTGGCCTCCAGAAGCACTCTGCCAGCCAAAAACGCCCCCCAGGAGGCCCCCACATGGCCCATTTTCGGCCTCCCCAGCCTCCAGCAGCACTCTGCCTGCCAAAAATGGGCCACACGGAGGCCCCAGAAGGCCTCCGTGCAACCCTTTTTTAGCTGGCAGAGTGCTCCTGGAGGCTGGGGTGGCTGAAAACAGGCCGCACAGGGGCCCCCCATGGGCTGTTTCAGCCGGCAGAGGCACTGCAGCCTGGTCCTTCGAAATTTCCAGGCCGGCCCTGCGGGCCAGATTTAAGCACCTTGAGTTTGACACCTCTGATTTAGAGACTGTTCAGAGTTACAAAGGCACTGAAAAAAAGTGACTTATGACCATTTTTCACACTTAGGATCATTGTAGCAACCCCATGGTCACATGATTTACATCCGGATGCCTGACAACTGATTCATATTTATGACGGTTGCAATGTCCCCGGGATCCCCTTTTGCGACCTTCTGACAAGCAAAGTCAACAGGGAAGCCAGATTCACAACCATGTTACTAATATAACAACTGCCATGACTGACTTAACAAATGTGGCAAGAAAAGTCGTAAAATGGGGCAAAACTCACTTAACAAATTTCTCACTTAGCAACGAAAAATCTGGGCTCAATTACAGTCGTAAATCGAGAACTACATGTATGGAGAACATTCAGGAATAGAAGTGATTAAGATACCACCAAGATAGTCTCATGATCCTAACCTTGGGAACAACCCCACCAAATCAGGTCAAATAGATACCCTATTTTCTCGCTTCCAACCTGAGCTGTTCAGATGCTTCTGAGCTCAGCTAGACAGGAAAAAATAGCGATCTCTTTCCTGTGTTCTATGACTTCAGCATTTACTAATTTCAAGAGACTCTTCTCATGCACGAATGGTCTACTTTTGTTCTCATAAGATAACCTCAGGAGGTGCTTTATCTGACCAAAAAGTCCATGTAGCACTTGCTTTTATTTGATTCTGATAATAGGTAATCAGTTGATCAAAGGGAAACCTCAAAACCAAGCTTGAAGGAACAAGTTCTCTTCTAATTAGACCTATGATAGCATCTCATGAGCTTGGAAGCCACCCTTAACTGTCGTGACTAGTAGTTCTTGGTAAAACAAGAAAGCCATAAACGTCTCGATCTTGACTTTTTTGACCCCTACCACTCTGGACATTCTCAAGGGTCAAGTGCAGGGGTGAAATGCTATCGGTTCGGACCGGTTCTCCTGAACCGGTAATAAAAAATGCTACTGGTTCGGGCAAACCAGTATTTTCGATGATCAGCTAGGCGACGATCAGCTGTGACGTGAGATTTATATTAGCTAGAATTGTCAGATTTCCTTCTTTCTAGCTAATCTAAATCACATGGCACAGCAGATTCCACCCCCCCCCCGCTGTTCTACTTACCTTTGCAGACTCGGAAGGCTTCAAAATGTTCCTTTTTTAGCGCTGCCCAGTATTTTCGATGATCAGCTGGGCGACGATCAGCTGTGACGTGAGATTTATATTAGCTAGAATCGTCGGATTTCCTGCTTTCTAGCTAATCTAAATCGCATGACACAGCGGATCCCCCCCCCACTGTTCTTTGCAGACTCGGAAGGCTTCAAAATGTTTCTTTTTTTAGCGCTGCGCGGGCGCACCTAAACCATGCATGCGCGCAAAGTGCGTGCTCGGTACCAGACTCACAGAACCGGTAGCAGACTTCAGAGGATTTCACCGCTGGTCAAGTGACATCATGCATATCATGACAACATTGTTTACATTATACAAAGAGTATACTTTGCCTGATGGTATTATGATGACAGACATTTATGATGTCTGTCATCATAGCTTCTGCTGGACACTTAAGTCCACTCCCCCCCCCCCACCCCGCAAGAAAGAGCTGTCACTTACCCATCTAAAATCAAGCAAATTGGTATATTGTGATTTCTGTTGCTCTTGAGTTCCTTCCTGTTCTTCCTTCTGATAACTACTGGGCACTTGCTCTGTCTCTTTGTCTTTGCCAACATACACCTCTTCATTGTGGGGAATTCCTTCAGAAGTCAATTGCTGGTAGACACAGGGGGGATAAAAAGAATAAAAAAGAGAAAATAAGAATAGAGAAAAAAGATTAAAAAATAAAGAAAGAACAACACTGTTAGGAAATGGCTATTGTCTAACTAGTTGGTCAGGCAATATATAAACTATCAATAAATGTTTGTCAAAAGGTATTATATTGCTTTAAGACTGTATTGCATTATCCTGTATCCTGATTGGCTAAGCTCTATAGCCAATGTACTTAAGGGGAAGCCTGAATCATGGCTTGTGAACACTACACCATTTTATCTGCTTATTTGCTGTTACTCTCTACCTGTTCTTTCTGTATGATCGTTGTTTGATCATTGCTACTTGTTGTTTTCTACTATTTATTGAATGTTTTAATACTGAACTTGTTCCTGTTTGAAACTCAAGAAGAACTGTTTTATTGTGTAATGACAACAACTGGTAAGAAGACTTTGTACTTGGAATATCCCTGAATTGATATTTTAAGTATCGCCTTATCTGTGTATGACTTGGATTGTTATTGGACTTTGCTTTACTTTTTTCTAAAAAGTAAAAGACTACCACAACTCAGTGTGTCAGTATATTAACTGTGTTTATTCACTCTCAGCCGCTTTCATGTGCATACTCAAGGGGTACTCTGCTCAATAACCCATAACATCGGTTATGAGCCAAGAATATCTTAACAAACACATTTATGAATGTGTGAAATTATAAGTAATTTTCCCTGAGTACAGTATGTATGTATGTAGATATGTATGTATGTATGTATGTTTATATATGTACAGGTAGTCCTTAACTTACAGTTGAGCCCAAAATTTATGTTGCTAAGTGAGACAGTTGTTAAGTGAGTTTTGTCCCATTTTACTACCTTTCTTGCCACATTTGTTAAGTGAATCATGGCAGCTGTTAAGTTAGTAACATGGTCATTAAGTGAATCTGGTTTCCCCATTGACTTTCCATGTTAGAAGGTCGCCAAGGATCATCACATGACTCTGAGAAATTTCAACCATCATAAATACCTGCCAGTTGCCAAGTGTCCGAATTTTGATCACATGACCATAGGGATGCTACAACAGTCATAAGTATGAAAAATGGTCATAAGTCAATTTTTTCAGTGCCGTTGTAACTTTGGACCATCACTAAATGAACTGTTGTAAGTTGAGGACTACTTGTATTCCATTTCTGCCCTGCCACAATCCCAATGATTCTCAGTAGCTCACTGTACAGGGCTATATGGAGCAGGGGTTAGAGTGAAGTATTGCAGGCTACTTCTGCTGATCATCGGCTGCCAGCAGTTTGGCAGATCAAATCCCACCAGGCTCAAGGTTGACTCAGCTTTCCATCCTTCCGAGGTGGGTAAAATGAGGACCCAGATTGTTGGGGACAATATGCTGTCTCTGTTAACTGCTTAGAGAGGGCTGTAAAGCACTGTGAAGCGGTATATAAGTCTAAGTGCTATTGCTATATAAAGAAAAATTAAAACAAAAATTAATTTTTGTTAAATGTTAATTTAACAAAATTAACAAAATGTTAATTTTGTTAAATTAACATTTAACAAAAATGTTAAAACCAATTAGAAAATTTGCAAGAATGATAGCAAACAAAAAAGCCACCAATCAATTGTGGCTTTAGTTGTATATTTGTGTGTCGACTATTTTGATAGTTAGATGTCTCTGTCTTGCCCACTCCTCCAGCACAGCCAGCACAAGAGGTTCAGAAACTCTGGATTTGATTAACTGCTCGATTCTGATTAATGGCTACACTTCCCAAAGCCAACAAAGCCAGGCTACGATTAACTACGGTAGGCTTGCCAACAAACTGTGATTTAAGTTTGACAAACACTCCAATTACACCGATGGAGAATTGATAGTGGCAATGACTTGCCAGATAGAAAGATCCAAATCTGAGGAAATCCATGTTTTATACTGTGATGATTACATGTGGTCCAGTGGTGGGATTCAACATTTTTTACTACCAGTTCTGTGGGCGTGACATGGTGGGCGTGGCTTGGTGGGCATGGCAGGGAAAGGATACTGTAAAATCTATATTCCCACCCCATGTTCTGCCCCAGCTACGGACCCCAAAGAACGCAGCACACACAAACTCTATACAAAGCTTATTTTACTCAAATAATCCAATCTTTATCAACCAAAGGCTGTTAATAAACTGTCTTAACAGCCTACCAGAATTCTAAGATAAGGTAATCACAGTCTTACTAGAGTTGGCAGAAAGTCCAGAAGCAATTTTGCAGAGAATCCAAAGGAGAGTGAACTAAAGTTGTTCCCTACAACTTGCTGCAATCGGCATTCCTCCTTAAATAGGCTAAGGGAATGACCAATTAGCCCCAAGCCTTACTCTCGAGGAGACCTCCTCCTGAGGAGCCACTCCTGCCTTTTGGCAGTTCTGCGCGCCCGTGCATTGAGAAGAGGCTCCTCCTCTTCGTCCTCTTCACTTAAAGGAGCTTCTGGAGGTTCTGAAGGCCCTGGCTGAATCCCTGCCTCTGGCACCACATCTTCTCCAGCCTCCTCACTGTCCGACTTGAGCGCCAGCTGCACAGGCTGCTGGTGCAGTACACCAGCCTCCTCGTTGTCGGAATCAGCTATAATCTGCACAGGCCGCTGATGGGCCACAACACCCCACTCCAGGGGAAGGATACTGCAAAATCCCCATTTCCTCCCGATCAGCTGGGACTCGGAAGGCAGAGGACAGGGGCGGGGCCAGTCAGAGGTGGTATTTACCAGTTCTCCGAACTATTCAAAACTTCCACTACTGGTTCTCCAGAACTGGTCAGAACCTGCTGAATCCCACCTCTGATGCTATCCTTGAGATACGTGATTATCATGAGTCAGTGCTTAATGCAGAGTTCAGCATGCAGCTCTATTCCACCAAAGCTCTTAAATACTAGCTGCATTCCACAGAACATGCTAAACTACTGTTCATTTATTCTTCATGGCTTACTTACAATGAGCAACCAACCTTTTGTTTTAGGGTGTTTATTGAATCCTAGAAAATACCATTGCATAGAAATTAAGAGAGATTTGGCATGTCGATAGATCTTTGGCTTCATCCTACAAGATAGTTCTTGACTTACGACAGTTCATTTAGTGACCGTTCAAAGTTGCAACGGGACTGGAAAAAGTGACTTATGACCATTTTTCACACTTACGACCTGTTCACAATGTTGCTAAGTGAGACATTTGTTAAGTGAATTTCCCCCTTTTACGTTTGTTAAGTGAATCATGGCAGTTGTTAGGTTAGGAACAGGGGTTGTGAAGTGAGTCCGGCTTCCCCATTGACTTTGTTTGTCAGAAGGTGGCAAAAGATGATAACATGATCCTGGGACACTGCAACCGTCATATATATGAACCAGCGTCTGAAGTTCGATTACATGACCATGTGTTGTGGTCCGCCAGCAGTCTACAGAGTTGACAGCGGAATCGGACAGCGGAGGAGGCTGAGGAGGAACATGGGCCAGTCCTGGAGTCTGGGGAGGGCTCTGTGTCGGAGGCAGAGATGGGGCCAGGGCCATCTGGGAGTGATGCAGAGACTCCGGAGCCTCCAGAGTCGGATAGCAGAGAGGCAGAGGAACAGGAGGAGCCTGTTCCTAGTGCGCACATGTGCAGAGCTGCCACAAGGCACAAACAGTTAAAACAAAAGGGACGACTCAGGAGTAAGGCCTGGAGATGATTGGCCCCTCCCATAAGGCTTAAAAGAGCATCAAAGGCACGTGGGGCCTTTGCAGGAAAGCAACGTTGTTAATTCTGTTCCCAGTCGGCATCTCTGTTTGATTCTGGACTCCATGTGGCTTTGCTAAGTAGGTCTTTGGCAGCATGTCAAAGGAGATAAAGGTTGGTGATTATCCCATTATCCTTCTCCCGAAGGACTTTTTGCAACTAATTGGGACTCAGCTGTGAATGAATGTAATTCACAATAATGTTGCAATAAAAGAGTTTTTTGGGACTACTCGTGTGTTTTAATGACTCAGTGAACCTAGGTCACAACACCATGGAGATGCTGCAAAGGTCTTATGTGTGAAAAGCGGTCATAATTTTTTTTCAGTGCCGTTGTAAGTTTGAACAGTCGCTAAACGAACTGTTGTAAGTCGAGGACTACCTGCATTCCCCTCAAAGTGGCTGCCTATGCAACTCCATCCCCCTGTGATCCTTGTCCTCTGCTGTACCTCCTTGAGTTCTCCAGAATCCACCAAATTTTCACTGTCATGAGATATGTTATCAAAGCTCAAGAGGCTTGCAGACTTGATGTCTCTTTGGGGGATGTAATGCTTCTTTCCAGACAGATTTTTTCTACACGCTTCCTCGGAATCGCCGATATACGTTTCAGGAAACTGTGGGGAAGATACAGAGGAAAAGGCTATGTCAGCAGCATGCTAAAGATTATGTTCACGGAATCTTTGAATGACATTTGGGATCTGATTCTACCGTTGCTAGTGATCCGTGATCAGGCAAATTTGAGAGGTTGTTAGGCATTTGGGAGAAAACTGAAAATGGGATTTGTTAGTTCTTCAGCACAATAATCAGGGGTGAAATGCTCCCAGTTCGGACCGGATCGCCTGATCCGGTAGCGATGGCGGCGGGTGGTTCGGAGAACCGGTAGCAAAAATCCCTGCGCCCCCCCCCTTACCATGTCCAGCTGAGCCGCACGATCATCAGAGGTTTTTTTTTTTTTACTTTTAAAAGCATTTTTTCTACAACCTCTTCCGACGAAAAAATGCTTTTAAAAGTAAAAAAAAAAAGCCTCTGATGATCGTGCGGCTCAGCTGGGATCGTCAGAGACTTTTCAAAGCATTTTTTTCTGCAACCTCTTGGCCAAAGAGGTGGTAAAAAAAATGCTTTGAAAAGTCTCTGATGATCCCAGCTGAGTTGCCTGATTGTCAGAGAGGCATTTTTTAAAAAGCCTCTCTGACGATCCCAGCTGAGTTGCCTGATCAGCAGAGGCTTTTCAAAGCATTAGAAAAAATGCTTTGAAAAGTTTTTAAAAAAAAGGTTGGCCACGCCCACCTAGTCACATTACACCCCCCCCCACCAAGCCACGCCCACAGAACCGGTAGTAACAAATTTTACATTTCACCCCTGACATTAATCTTATGTGGAAACAAGAGTTTTTACTTGATCTGCTTCAGACATTAAAAGGCATTCCATACAGGTAGTCCTCGACTTATAACAGTTCATTTAGTGACCGCTCAAAGTTACAACATCATTGAAAAAAGTGAGTTATGGGCCATTTTTCACGCTTATGACCATTGCAGCAGTCCCATGGTCCCATGATCAAAATTCAGATGCTTGGCAACTGGCATGTATTTATGACGGTTACAGGGTCCCGGGGTCATGTGATCCCCTGTTGTGAATTCTGACAAGCAAAGTCAATGGGAAAACCAGATTCACTTAACAACCGTGATACTAACTTAACTGGAGTGATTCACTGAACAACTGTGTCAAGAAAGGTCGTAATAAGGGCAAAACTCACTTAACAAATGTCTCGCTTAACAACATTAATTTTGAGCTCAACTGTGGTTGAACATGATCCATCTTTAAGGTGGAACTCAATGCCTTTCTTTTTCAGAGGAAAAAAATTATTCTAAAGCCTTCCAGTCCTGAATTGGAAGTCTGAAGTTTCAGGATGTGGTCCTACATCCATTCACCTTCCATTCAGTGGTGGAATTCAATTTTTTTTACTACGGGTTCTGTGGGCGTGGCTTGGTGGGCGTGACTTGGTGGGCGTGACAGGGGAAGGATACTGCAAAATCCCCATTCCCTCCCCACTCCTGGGAGAAAGATATTGCAAAATCTCCATTCCCACCCCACTCTGGGGCCAGCCAGAGGTGGTATTTGCCAGTTCTCCAAACAACTCAAAATTTCCGCTACCGGCTCTCCAGAACCTATCAGAACCTGCTGAATTTCACCCCTGCTTCCATTAAATTAAATAAAGGGGCGTGCATAAGCGCACCAATGTCCCTTTTATTTGTATCCATCTTATTTATTCATAATTATGTCTATACTTATATCTGTTATCTAATACATGCTTGATGAAATAAATAAATAAAAGAAATAAAAGAAGGGATAAAAGAAATAAATTTAAGGAAGGTAGCACCTAGACAATGACACTTTCTAGGTAGTGTCATAGGTAAATCAACAAGATGGAAGATGGCAGAGAAGAAAAGATAGGGAGTCTACAAATCTAGTCTGGCTTCAGCTGGGCTTGGGATCAAGGCCAAACAAATTAGGTGGAGCTTCAAGAAGAGTTTTGAAAGGAGAAAGGGAACAACTTTCAATTACGTTTGCAAAAAGATATTTCCTTACCAATTTCCCAGCCATAATTTTCTACACAATCCCTGGATTTTTCCTAGCGTTTTTGAAATGATATGATTACTTCTCTTCTTTGTCTTTCGTGGCGGGATTCGTTTGCTTGTTTTACCCCCTTTCCATGGGATCCCCACTGTTAGATTCTGGCCCATCAAAGCCAAGCCACCACCTACTGTTGACTTAGGCTGGGCTCCCAACTGAAGAGTAAGACAAAGTTCTAGATTGGTGTCACAGACAGGCTCTAGATTGATTCACTAGCCAAGAATCCATACCTGATGGAGTCACCATAGAAACCTGCATAGCCAGCAGAGATGAAAAGCCTTCATATTTCTTCAATATCTTTTCCAGTTGCACCTGAACAGGACACAAGTGTATCACAATAGAATAGAATAGAATAGCAATAGCACTTAGACCTATATATTGCTTTATAGTGCTTTTACAGGCCTCTCTAAGTGGCTTAGAATCAGCATATTGCCCCCAACAATCAGGGTCCTCATTTTACCCACCTCGGAAGGATGGAAGGCTGAGTCAACCTTGAGCCAGTGAGATTTGAACTGCCGAACTGCGGCTAGCAGTCAGCTGAAGTAGCCTGCAATGCTGCACTTTAACCACTGTACCACCTCGGTGAATAGAATAGAATAGAATAGAATAGAATAGAATAGAATAGAATAGAATAGAATAGAATAGAATAGAAATAGAAATAGAAATAGAAATAGAAATAGAAATAGAAATAGAAACAGAAACAGAAACAGAAATAGAAATAGAAATAGGAATAGAATTAACCTTTATTGTCATTTTCCTTTATACATAAAGGCATACATTAAAATGAAATTCTGATGCATCACTCTCAAAACACATCTATGTATATTAATCACAGTCCATCTTGAATATATAGTGGAAAAGAGAGTCTTGAGAATTTACAAGGTTGATACTATAGATAGTCCTCAACTTACAACCATAATTAAGTCCAAAATTTATGTTGCTAAGCGAGACATTTGTTAAGTGAGTTTTTGCCCCATTTTACGACCTTTCTTGCCACCGTTGTTAATCTGTTATTAAATCACTGCAGTAGTTAAATTAATAAGGAGGGAACCCAAATGTCTGCAGTGATAAGGCAGGATAGGGACTGGCAGTGGGGACACCACAGTTCTTGTTGGTCTAACTTTCTGCCAACTCAAGAATAGGTGGAGGGCACCAACTGGCAATCAGGAAACGGCGTCAATAACGGGTAATGGTTCTAATAATAGCTGTCTTTCCTAGTCTGGTGCATTCCAGGAACATTTGGACGATAACGTCAGAATTCCTAGTCAGCAATCTCAACAGATCTGAGAAAGACTGAGTTATATAGCTCAGTTGCAAATCTAAGCACTTATCTAGAATTGAAGGAATAATGGAGGAGAGTTATTTCAGATCTTGTTTTAGTGAACTAATTGCTCTTATCGTTTGTAGAGATTCCATTCACATTCTGTTCCGTGTTATACATACAGGTAGTTCTCATTTAGCGACTACTATTGAGATTAGTAGTCTTGGTCACTGAGTGGAAAAATCACGTGACTACAACTGTGTTTAGGGTTTTACTCCAGTTTCCATTTTTCCCCACTCCTCCATCCTAACTCAAGGTGGCAGACATATCTAACACACCTTCCTCCTCCTGTTTTCTCCACAACAACCCTCTGAGTTGAATGGGGCTGAGAGAGAGAGAGTGGTTGAAAAAATTCCATATGCTGTGTTTTTCTCATGTCTTTTTTAAAAATTATTTATACATTTTTCCGTTATTATACAAAAGTGCTTAGTCAACAGTATATTGTCTGAGTCCATTTACATTTACAAAATAACAATAGTCATGTTAGTAATTTATTTATTTATTTGTTGGTTCAATTTATATGCCGCCTTTCTCCGGAGACTCCGGATACTTTTGTATATACCTGCTTAGTAGGGCTTTCGGCCCCCCCTAAGCGGTAAGTCATAATAGTCATAGTAATAGTAATGCTTGCTTATATGTAATAATTATCTTTCATCATTTACTTTTACATAACAATAAACTTTTATCTTCTAATTTCTACCTCTTGTTTTGCTCATGTCTTCAGTACCTTTCCTTCTGTTAAATTCACAGTTTAGCATGTTAGGTAATCCAGGGGTGAAATGTAAAATCTGTTACTACCGGTTCTGTGGGCATGGCTTGATGGTGGGGGTAATGTGATTGGGTGGGCGTGGCCAACTTTTTTTTAAAAAAAACTTTTCAAAGCATTTTTTCTAATACTTTGAAAAGCCTTTCTGCCGATCAGGCAACTCAGCTGGGATTGTCAGAGAGGCTCTTTAAAAAATGCCTCTCTGCCAATCAGGGAACTCAGCTGGGAACGTCAGAGACTTTTCAAAGCATTTTTTTAACCACCTCTTTGGCCAAGAGGTTGCAGAAAAAAATGCTCTGAAAAGCCTCTGATGATCCCAGCTGAGCCACGTGATCATCAGAGGCTTTTTTTTTTTACTTTTAAAAGCATTTTTTCATCGAAAGAAGTTGTAGAAAAAATGCTTTTAAAAGTAAAAAAAAACCTCTGATGATCGTGCGGTTCAGCTGGGCATGGTGGGGGGGCACAGGGATTTTTGCTACCGGTTCTCCAAACCACCTGCCGCCATCGCTACCGGATCGGGTGATCTGGTCCGAACCGGGAGCATTTCACCCCTGAGGTAATCTCAACAAATTGCGCTTTTCTCAATAATCCAGGGTTGAAGAAATCATGTTTGGCCCAACTTGTGTTAAAGCAACGTGTGATTCCCAGGGCACAGCATGTATAAACATAACTTATTCAATCGACCCAATTTGATGGGGTTGCATGACACACATAATTATACTTTTATGGTATATAATAATATATTTATCCAGGCAGAGCTATGCTCAGTACTCCCTGCTCCAATTCTTCCTGCACAAGGATTGTGAAATAGTTTGGATGGAGAGGGTGACTGATCCAAAATCATCCAGCGATATTCCATAGCTAAGGGTGAGCTGGAAATCGGTTTTCCTTGATATTAAACCAGCACCCCTATCATCACATCCTCCTGGCCCTTTGGCCATTTAGGACAGGGACTGTCCTAAAATCATCCAGGAAACTGACCAAGCCTCCATGTCTCCAATCATAGGCCAACATCTTAATCATTAAACATACAAAATGAGCTAAGTTAATGTAATGTAGCATTCAGGGAATCCATTGGTTTAAGGTCCAATGTATTGTGTAATCCTAAATAACTGACTTGCTTGAGTAAAAGCAAAGGTCATTCAAGCATGGGAAAACATGTTACACATTTATTTATTTTATTTTATTTTATTTTATTTTATTTTATTTTATTTTATTTTATTTTATTTTATTTTATTTTAATTTTATTATTTTATTTTATTTTATTTTATTTTATTTTATTTTATTATTTCTATAGTCAGCCATCTCAGTCAATGACGCTGGGTGGCTTACAATTCAAAAACTACATTACAATTAAAAATACTAAAAACATTTTAAACATTAAAAACATCCAGATTAAATATGCACAGGGGCAGGATACTTGACCAGTTAGCAATATAACCGAGAAAATGGGGCCCTTAACACATTCAGTACCCCAGACACAGGAAGATAGGCAGGGTTTTAAGGGCCTTACAAAAGGCTAAAAGGGTTGGGATGATTGTAATCTCCGAAGGGAGAATGTTTAATAACAGATTATCAGATTAAAAGGGTTGGAAGGGACCTTGTAGGTCATCTAGTCCAAACCGCCGGCCAAGCAGGAGACCCTACACCATTTCTGACAGATGGCAGTCCAGTGTCTTCTTGAAAGCTTCCAGTGATGAAGCTCCCATAACTTCTAAAGGCAACTTCTGTTCCATTGGTTGATTGTTCTGACTAGCAGAACCGGTTCGGTGACGTCATATCGTCACCTCTACCGGCTCGGGAGAACCGGGCCGAACCAGGAGGAACCCACCACTGAAGGGCATGATACTCTGAAACTACTACGGGTAATTTTGAATTTATAATCATTCATTTAATGATCTTTTGAAGTTATAACAGCACTGAGAAAAAGTGACTTGCAATTGGTCCTCAAACTTGGAATTGTTGTAGCATCCCTATAGTCACATGATCCAAACTTGTGTGTGCTTGACAACATGTGGGTACTTATGGCTCAGTTATTTCTGTGAGTTAATGGATAATAATTTGCCAGGATTATTTGTTAGTCACAATTTACTGGTTTATCAGTTCTTGGTTACAGGAAGGTGTTTGTAAGCACCTACCAGTGGTGAAATGTAAAATTTGTTACTACCGGTTCTGTGGGTGTGGCTTGGGGGGGTGTAATGTGACTGGGTGGGTGTGGCCAACTTTTTTTTTTTTAACTTTTAAAAGCATTTTTTCGGCTGAAGAGGTTGTAGAAAAAATGCTTTTAAAAGTAAAAAAAAAAAAGCCTCTGATGATCGCGTGGCTCAGCTGGGCATGGGGGGGGCAGGGATTTTTGCTACTGGTTCTCCAAACCACCCGCTGCCATCGCTACCGGAGATCCAGTCCAAACGGGGAGCATTTCACCCCTGACCTACACAATATCCTGTGACACCAGTGAAAATATCTAAACTTTGATTTACCTCTTTTTCAGTTGCCTTTAATAATTTCAAGCGTCAGGATCCATCGATTCTCGCCTCAGTCCATAATAGCTTTATTCTTAAGTGTTTCCAGTCATCAGCCCGTTTTTCTACATCTATAATGAATTATTAATTCTTGTGGTTCAGGGAGCAGCATCCACACCCAGTCAGTATAATCCTGAGGTAATGTGAAACACAAGATGATGTTATCACAATATTTCTAATCTTATATATTTGTGTAATGATTTCTGATACAATTTTCTACAGCACCACATTGGTATGGTTTTAATGTCACCATGAAAATAACAGCCTTGACAATATATTGCCAGTGTGTTGCCTTTGCATTTCGTTATTGTGTCTGGACTGCCTGATTTTTCCAAACATCAGGATGTTCTCTAATGACTCCTGCCTGCACATTATGCATCCAAAATATTTAAGATTGAGGTTTTATATTAATGCTTCCAACTATTTTATCTTGTATTGAATGACTATTGGTCTAAGATATTCTCAACAATTTTGTCTATCACAACAATTCAAAGACATCATTTTTTTTTTAATTCAGCCAGATGGTCCAGCATTTACAGGAATATATTAACACAGAGTGAGATGGAGGGCATATACATCTAATAAATACATAAATAGTACCATTGCACACAATTTTGTGTAGATTTACAGGCTATTGTGAGTTCTAGTTCACTCCTAAACATAAAAGCCAGCAGAGACTTTGAACTAGTCTCTCTTGTCTCTTTCTCCTCTCTCTCCCTCCCTCCCTCTCCCTCCCTCCCCCCTCTCCCTCCCTCCCTCTCTCCCTCCCTCCCCCTCTCTCTCCAACCTACCTCACAGGATTGTTATTGTGGAGAAATAACAAGGCAGGAGTTTGTATGCCATCTTGTATCCACTAAAAATAAAGGCAGGGTAAAAAGCTAATCAATAAATGGCCTTGACAATATCACAAATGTGTGTGTGTGTATGTATGTATGTATGTGTATGCATGTATATATATGTATATATGTATATATGTATGCTTTCTTCTTTTATCGTAGGTTTTGTGTGTATTTTTTTTCAACCGGGTATTTTCCTACGTAATCCAGTTTGCAGCCATAGCTCAGTGAAATCACATCACACACATATATATATGCATATATGTGGTGTCATGTCTAATTACAAATGTATACTATTTTATTAGTGATACTCAATTATTGGGCAAGATATGGATTTACTTTGTAAAATGCCTAGTGAAATTATTTATCATGCCACACTATATTCTGATGTTAAGTGTTTTCGTAATGAGTACCAACGCATTAATAACGTCAAATAAAGCTTAAACAATGCATAAATTAACTCAATACTTAATTCATTAATATATGTGTGAGTGTATACACATACATACACACAGATTTAAATTAGAGTGATAAAAAGGCATAACAAAACAAAATACCAGACATCTAATTTACGCACCTCCCATCTTCCTGTAGGCGTGGCCTCCCATCACCAAACCCCGCCCACCCCGGTTGAGCACCTTCCTCCAGGACTGCTCTGAGCCTTCTTTCCCTACCCGCCCGCATCAGTTTTCTCTATCGCTATTGGCGAGAGCAGCAGCCAATCACGCAAACCGAAGCTCCCTCCTCCTCTGCGATGACCTTCCTCCTTCCCCTTAGTTTTCGCCTCGCTCCTCGTCCCCCTCCCTCCTCCGCCTCTTTTTGAAACGGGCCGCGCTGATTGGCCAAGAGGAGAGCATAAGGGGCGTGTCCCGGAGGGACGAGGCTAGACGAGGCTAGACGACAGTGGCGACAGCAGCTGGAAGATCGAGCGCACCTGAAGGGAGGGGTGAGTGCGCATGTGCGATATGCAGTTGCTCCCCTTTCCTCCAAAATAAATAAATAAATAAATAAATGAGAGGGGGGTCGTCTGAGTGTTTCTCCCCTCTTTAGGGACAAGTTTGGGGGGGGTGATATTAAGGCAAGTGGGAAGGGAAGTTTTTAAAGTCATTCTCATTCTACAGAAATGGGGGACTTCAAGACTGCTAAGCTGTGCCTGGGGGTGGGGGGGGGAGGCATGTAACTTAAAAGCCAAATCCCCCACCCCACCCCGTCTTGATGTGACAGTGGCTAATTTGTACTCTCCTAAAAGGGAAGGGAAACCTTCAGACTTACTTGGATCAGATGAGAGAGAATAAAGGCTAATTTCCCTGCTTCCCAAAGAGACTAGGGGTGAAAATAAAGGCTGAATTGCCCCCCACCCCCATCCCTTGACAAGGAGGGGACTATAGAGGGATCATCACCTCCCCCCTTGGATTTAAAGGGGGGCTCAAATTCTTCTCTTCCTTCTTTTTAGAGGAGGGGTCCAAAAGATATGGAGGGGGAGAAAAGCAAAATGTACCCCCTGGTTCTAATATGCCGGTGGTTTTAATTCAAATATTGCTTCATCTGATAGCATGGCGGAGAGCTTTTGAGTTTCTCCCTTCTTCGTATTTACCAGTTAGAGAAAGGGTTAATAGTCACTCCTCTGCCTTGAGAGAGGAAGGGGGTCAAGGCTGAAGGTGAATTGCTCCCCTCTTTTTCCTCCTCTTGAGTTGAGTTGGGGAAGGGGGCTTGAATTTATGGTTTCTAAACTTGTGTGTTTTGCTGTATGTGTTGTTGAAAGTTGACCTTTGTGTCTGCAACAAGCCACTTTCCTTATGCCCCACATTCCCATCCAGGATAGAGAGTTCAATCTAAACAATATATAACTAAATTAGGGGGACAATTATCCTGTATCTTCTTTCACACGCACCCCAAAAATAAGGCAGAGAAGGAATGAACTTGTTGAACTGCAGTGCAATAGATAACTTCCCCTCTTTCCTTCTTGACTTAGTATACTTGATTTGAAAGGTGGGGGGATGACAACAAATGTTTAAAATGTGGGGTCCTTCCCACCTCTTTCCCTTCTTAATGGGGTTTTGTGTGGGGGTTAAGAATTAAAAGGGTTTCTATTGTCTTGTTCCTTTGGCTAAAAAACCAGTGGAGGCTGCAGGTTAGCTCCTCCCTTAGTTGAAGGGATAGAGGGTTGAAAAGCTTAAATCTGACCGCATTCATTTGAGAAGGAGATGAAGGATCAAAGTTTAATTCCCCATTCTTTGTGGTTGGGAAAAGCTTAAGGTTAATTGACCTCTTGTTTAGAAGAACAGCTGGAAGATTGAGTCGGGAAAGATGGTTAATCTTCCTGTCATTTTTTTAAAAGCACCCGCTCCAAACATTTGAGGATAAAGAAAGTACCCCAATCCCTAAATAGAGAAATCTGCACTAACCCTGCTTCCCACCGTCCTGTCCGCTCCCATAGGGTTGCTCTCCTCAGGGTACCGTAGACCAGGCAATGCTATCTGGCGACGCCCAGGGGTAGGGCGTTCTCCGTAGGCGCCCCTACCCTCTGGAACGAACTACCCACCGAGCTCCGGACAGCCCCGGATCTCCGCTCCTTCCGTCAAGGCCTGAAGACTTGGTTATTCCAATGAATGGGCTGATTCTGATCCTAGGGTTTTTATTATTTATTATTTTAATCTGGTTTTAGTGGGGTTTTATTATTGTATGTTTTTAACCTGTGTTCGCCGCCCTGAGTCCTTCGGGAGAAGGGGGGCATATAAATTCTGTAAAATAAATAAATAATAACACACTGTATAGCACTTTCCACATAGTTTTAAGAAAGTGGTTGTTGAAGTACATAAAATTAAAACAACTGCTTTTGTAAGTTTTGGTGGAATCCTATTATATTGGCTTTCTTTTTCAGTGTTGCAATTCACCACCACTCCTAAAATCCATATTAGTATACCCCCCTCAGTGGAGAATTAGTCTATCCTTCAGTGGTATTTTGTGAACAGAAGTATTCTTATCTGTAGCTTCCCTTCTCTCTGTTTTTTTTTTTCCCTCAGAAGAGTTCAGTATTTCATTTTTTGAATCGATCATCTGAAGTTAGGGTGAATAAGAGTAGCTAGTTTGATCACAGTGAGCTTCAGAGGTGATTAATCTTTACATCATGCTGACTTTTTTTTTATTTTATTGAAATTATTTTTGGATGAATTATTGTCATAACGATTGGAAGAAGCGAATAGTGAATAAAGTTGTCCCAGTT
Organism: Pantherophis guttatus; assembly: GCF_059756535.1. Lineage (NCBI taxonomy): Eukaryota > Metazoa > Chordata > Lepidosauria > Squamata > Colubridae > Pantherophis > Pantherophis guttatus. The sequence continues at coordinate 16,041,324 of NC_142063.1, forward strand.
ATCTCAGAATAGTGAGAAAGAGGCTTGGGGCTCTCTTAAACCTGTTGATAGGGGAATCTTGACTTGACAAACCAAGAATGAAGCCTACAAATTTGGAATAAGTTTTTCCTTCTCTTCTCTCTATGTCTCTCCCCTTCCCTCCATCCATGTGAAACCGTTTGAATTTTCTGTTTTTAAGGCAGGAAAAGATACCGTGTATTCAGTTGGTGAAACATCGGTTTTTATTTGTACAGGTTTGCTCTTAGTAATTCTGGTATCCTCCCTTCCCTCTGTCAAAGATAAAATTTACACCAATCGGAGCCTGCAGCACTGGAATAGAAAGACCAATGGTTATTCAGTGAAAATTGGTTTTTTGGCTGCTGAAAAGAACGGCAAAGAATACATGAATACAGCAGCCGCAGCCCTGGTGTTTTTTGTAAAACTTTCTTTTAGCTAGGGCCGTTAGCTCCCATTGGTAATGCTGAGAGTTATTGCCAACCATAAAAAACAGCTGCATGAGTGGCCACTTGTATAAAACAGGGGTCTCCAACCTTGACAAAGCTGGCTGAGGAATTCTGGGAGTTGAAGTCCATAAGTCTTAAAGTTGCCAAGGTTGGAGACCCCTGGTATAAAGCACCTTCCTGTATTTCAGAAAAGAGGTTAGGGTACAACGGAGCTTAGTAAAATGGGGCTGCGACAAATCAAATTTAGGGAAAATTTCCTCCTTTCCCATCTCCCTCTTCAGGCTATCTTGCATTGGCCTAGACATTTTTCTTCTTTTCTGTCACAGTGTGACAGGGGTGTGTATGTATGTACTTTCTTAAGCGTAGAGAAGATAAGGAATGCTATTCCCTCTATTGTTGGAGATAAAGCTGGTAGCTGAATCAGCTGATGAAGCTCTGGTGTTACGACTTTGACTTTAGTTGGCATGTGATAAAAATCTAACTTGCTAGGTTTAGGGGTTGACACACACAAATGCAATTTTTATTTTCTGCAGAAATCCTTGTGTTTAATTTTCAGATTGTTGTTGGTGATTTGGCTGTCAAGGAAGTCTTCATGACTGACATTGATATAAGCCTCAGTCAACAATGCTTGAAAACGATATGTTTTAATTAGCTACAGAGGTTTAAAACCTTCTGGGAAACTTTTCTGTTGTCGTGTGCATTTTGGTTGCATGGTTTAGATTTTCAATACTGAGAATCTGCAGATGTTTTAAAAATTATTCCTACATGGGTAACATTCTGAAACATTGTTTTCCTCTTGTACAATGTTTTATATCTCTCCCGCAATTGTATTCAGTAGAAACAGGTTATTTTAAAGGCTTTGATTTTCACAGAGGTGGGGTAGTTAGACCTGACTAAACTCTTAGTCTTCTTGTATTGTTCATGGGACAAACTGAGAGCAAAATATGCTTAGCTGCACGATGATGAACACAATTTTTGAGCAGTGTTTTGAATTAATTTGCCTTTCGCATCTGAATTATGAATTAACTTGTTGAGCCGCATTGCAACATTCCACTAATTCTACTACTGGTAGTCCTCGACTTACCACCGTTCATTTAGTGACCATTCAAAGTTGCAATCCGACTGAAAAAAGTGACTTGTGACCCATTTTTCACACTTAATGACTGTTGCAGCATCCCTGTGGCCATGTGATCAAAATTCAGATGCTTGGCAACTGGCTCGCATGGGGTCATGTGATCAGCTTTTGCAAATTTCTGAGAAGCAAAGTCAAGGGGGAAACCAGATTCACTTAACCATGTCCCTAACTGCAGTGGTACACTTAGTAAATGTGGTAAGAAAGGCCGTAAAATGGGACAAGATTTATTTAACAAATGTTTTACTTAGCAACAGAATTGTTTGGCTCAATTGTGGTCATAAGTCGAGGACTACCTGTATTGCTTGTTGTGGGAAATCCAGATCTTGAGCATTCCCAGCCAATTTCTATCTAGTCAGGAAAGAAAATCCCATTATTTCTCTAATAATTAGCTCACTGATAATTTAAAACAGTTCCTTTTAATAATTTAAACAATACAGCCAAACAACTAATAGAGGTAGATGCAAGTGTTTTGTATTGACTCACCAGTATTACAATAACAGTATTATAATAACAGAGTTAAAATCAGCCTCAAATATAAGATCTAGCAAGAGCATTAATTAAGCCTTAGTTAAATCACTGATAATTGCCAATCCATTTGATGTACAGGTAGTCCTTGATTTACAACTACAATTGAGCTCAAAATTTCTGTTGCCAAGTAAGAAGGACATTTAGTGAATTTTGCCCCATTTTATGACCCTTCTTACCACAGTTCTTAAGTGAATCACTACAATTGTAAAGTTAGCAACACGGTTGTTAAGTGAATGTGGCTTCCCCATTGACTTTGCTTGTCAGAAGGTTGCAAAAAAGGATCACGTGACGCTGGGACACTGCAACCGTCATAAATATGTGTCAGTTGCCAAGTGTCTTAATTTTGATCAGGTGACCATGGGGATGTTGCAATGGTCATGTGAAAAACAGTCATAAGTCACATTTTTCAGTTCTTTGTAACTTTGAATGGTCACTAAATTAACTGTGGTTAGTTGTGGATTACCTGTACTGTCTAGCTTTCCCGTTGTAAACCGGAGTGATGAAAAGCGGATTCTAATAAACATCCAGAGGGTATAAATTGCACTTCTGATGAACTGACTGACAAGAACTATATATAGGAATTTACACTTATCTTTTCTAGGAATTGCAGCTATTGAAAAGGCTTACTTCTCCCCTTTTCAGTTCATTCTCAGTTTTCTTTATTACCATGTTGGCTTGTCTGGTTTAGGCATTGATTTCGTAACCATACCAGGTTAATTCTTTTTGTGTTCCTGACTTCAGGAAGGTTTATTTATCTTTCCTGTTTTCTAGGTGCGACTGTTCTGTGCCTTTTGATTGCTTTCAGTTGTTGATTCTCGGGGAGCGATTTCTACATACCTCTTCCCAAAACTTTCAAACGATTCGAATGTCAAACAAACTGTTCTTGTCCTGAAAGTTTATATAGATGTTGTGGAAGCAAAGGTTATTTCCACACTGAGAGGTGAAATGGAAAAATTTTCTCAACTAGCAAAAATTTGGGTTGGGGTGGGAAAAGAGGTGCCAACTGGAGCATTTAGCAGCTGGACTCTCTGCAAGAATTCCAGCATGTAAGAAAAAAAAAAATTACAGATCGTATTGAATATTTACCAGAATGTGTAACTAATGTTGAAAATGAGCTTGCAAAAATTACTCATCTACAGAAATACTTACCAGCTCAGGCCTGCATCCCCTTCTAAGCGGAATGAAGGCAGGACACTCTTCTTCCAAGCTAGTATGCTATCCACAAAAAAGCAAAGTGCTGCAGTTTGGTTTAGTGCAGAGCTATCAAACTCAAAGCCTGCAGGCTGCATCTGGCCCTTGGGGTGCTTAGATCTGGCCCGTGGGGCCACACTGGAGGCAGCGAAGGACCAGCCTGCGGTGCCCCTGCCAGCAAAAATGGAGCTCAGGAGGGCCGCGCACAGCCCTCCTGAGCTCCATTTTCCCCAGCAGAGGGTTGCAGGAAGCCGTCACAGCCGAAAATGGAGCTCGTGAACCCATTTTCGCTGACAAAATGCTCAGGCCACCACAGGCATCCCCGACACGGGTGACGTTGAGCTGGCCATGCCTACCCTGGCCATGTGCACCCCGGCCCCTGAGGTCAAACACAACACTGATGTGGCCCTCAATGAAATCGAGTTTGACATTCCTGGTCTAGTAGTTAAGACACCAGGCTAAAAAGTGGGAGACTGTGAGTTCAAGTCCTGCCTTAGCCGTGAAAACCAGTTGGGTGACTTTGGGCCAATCATCGGGAGACTTGGACTTCTAGTCCTGCCATGGGCATAAAAGGCGCTGGATGACTTTAGGCCAATCATTCTAGGAAAAATGAGAGTTCTAGGCTTGCCTTAGGCACGAAAGCTTCTTGAGAAATTATGCGCCAGTCCCTCTCTCTCAGCCCAACCCACCTCCACAGGGTTGTTGTTGTGGGGAAAATAGGAGAAGGAAGGTGTGTGGGATATATTCACCACCTTGTAAAAATAATAAAGGTGGGACATAAATAATTTGGTACTTCATTTATTCACGTGCTTGGATTTCTTTATTCCTGTGTTGATCTTTATCTGAGTTCCCTCCCACCTTCACGTTGTGTAACTCCTATGTAACCAGGTTAAAACCAAGACTGGGGTTACTAGATACTGGGCAGAGCAAGTCCTGCCTTTAATCTCCTCAGGTGAATTTGAATTCTGATTTTTTTTTTTTTTTAAAAGAAAACTTTGGGACACTTGCAGTGCTGTGGAGAACCAGCAATAACATGAACAATAAAAATCTGTGAACAATAACATGTTTGCTTAAGGAATGGGGTGGATAAACTGATTCTAAAGCAGGGTGTTTCACCCTTGGCAACTGTAAATCTGAAAGTTGCTAAGGTTGAGGAATATTGTTCTAAACCAAGAGTGTCAAACTCGATTTCATTGAGGGCCGCATCAGGGTTGTGTTTGACCTCGGGGGGGCCCAGGGTGGACCTGGCCAGCTCGACCTCACTTGTGTTGGGTGCGCATGTGATGGCCTTAGTGCTGTACCAGCGAAAACGGGCTCCCAAGCTCCATTTTCGGCTGTGACGGCCTCCTGCAACCTTCTGCTAGTTAAAACGGAGTTCAGGAGGGCTGCGCGTGGCCCTCCAGAGCTCCATTTTCGCTGACAGAGGCGCCGTGGGCTTGTCCTTCACTGTCTCCAGTGTGGCCCCGCAGGCCAGTTCTAAACACCCCACGGGCCAGATCTGGCCTGCAGGCCTTGAGTTTGACAGCCCTGTACTAGACCAAACTGGAGCACTTTTTTGTGAATAGCACACTCCTCATGGCCCGAGCAGTCTGCCAGAGAAAACGGGCTCCCAAGCTCCGTTTTTGGCTGCAACGGCTTCCTGCAACTCTGCCAGTGAAAATAGAGGAGCTCCGTTTTCGCTGACAGAGGCACCGCAGGCCAGTCCTCTGCTGTTTCCAGGGTGGCCCCACAGGCCAGATCTAAGCACCCCGTGGGCCAAATCCTGCCCCCGGGCCTTGAGTTTGACACCCCTGTTCTAAACCAAGCTTTAGATCCTTGGGGCAACCCTCAGTTAGTGCCGTCTTCCACTGATTAGGAATTCTGTGAGTTTAAATATAATTCTTTCCTCCCAATTCTCCCCCCCCCCCACAATTACTTCCCCATGTAGTAATTAATTAGACTAAGAGTTAGTGCATGACCCGTGCTCACTTAATGAACTTCCATAGCTAAGGGTAGACCTTAACTTGGACCTAATCCAGTCCTTCAATATTTACCAATCCCCTGGCATTCTCTTCAACATAATTGTTTACATATGGCATTTTAAAAGATGGGTAAAATTGTTGGAATTTTGAATTCATTCTCGTAGGGCAGGAGTGGGGAAACCTATGGCCTTTTTATGACTTGTGGACTTCAACTCTCGGGATTCCTGAGCCAGCCATGTTGGCTGATGAATTCTGGGAGTTGAAGTCCACAAGTCATAAAGGGGCCATAGTTCCCCACCTCTGTCGTAGGGATGTGCCCCTAAATATCAATAGTGTGCTGAAAGAATACTGAATGGTTAGCAGAACGTCCCAGTGGTGGAATTCAATTTTTTTTTCCTGCCTGTTCTGTGGGCGTGGCTTGGTGGGCGTGGCAGGGGAAGGATACTGCAAAATCTCCATTCCCACCCCACTCCAGGGGAAGGATATTGCAAAATCCCCATTCCTTCCCCACTCCTGGGGGAAGGATATTGCAAAATCTCCATTCCCACCCCACTCTGGGACCAGCCAGAGGTGGCATTTGCTGGTTCTCCGAACCACTCAAAATTTCTGCTACCAGTTCTCCAGAACCTGTCAGATCCTGCTGGATTTCACCCCTGGAACGTCCCATTATAAAGATAACACGTCTTGGATACAGACTACTGTAGGCCCTGAACGCTAACAGACTTTCATTGAATTTGAAGTTGAAGTAGTATATTAAGACGTTTATAAGAATAGAAAAGTTTTTCTTTTATCTAAACCTCATTTTAAAGAGAGGGACTCACAAGAGAGAGTGTGAAGGATAGGATAGTCGTCTTTTGTTTTTTAAACACATTCATTTATAGTAGTGAAAAACAATACAGGAAGTGTGTAAAGACCCTTCTCCTTATTTTTTTTTCACTAATTTGCTTTCAGGTCAAACAACTCAACAGATGCAAAGCGAGGATGCAGTCTCCCACAAAACATGCATTTTCCCTTGAGGTACAAGCACTCCTTGACTTACAACCACTATTGAGGCCAAAATTTCTGTTGCTAAGCGAGACAGTTGTTAAGTGCCCTGTTTTAAGACCTTTCTTGCCACGGTTGTTAAGTGAAGCACTGCAGTTGTTAAGTTAGCAACACAGTTGTTTGAAGTGAATCTGGCTTCCCCGTTGAGTTTGCTGGTCAAAAGTTCATAAAAGGGGATCATATATACCCCGAACACGGCAACCATCATAAATATAAGTCAGTTGCCAAGCATCTGAATTTTGACCATGTGACCATGGGGATGCTACAGCGGTCATAAGTGTGAAAAACAGTCATAAGTCACTTTCTTCAGTGCCGTTGTAACTTCAAACAGTTATTAAACGAACGGTTGTAAGTCCAGGGCTACCTGTATTTGAAAAATATTTGACACCCCCCCCCCCAAAAAAAGATGAAAATTTATTCTTTCTCATTCTAAAGTATAGGATTCAGAACTGGGATCCCAAGTTATAGAAATTGATGGTTTGAAAAAAAACAGGAAGAGCATGTTGGCAGTGGAACCAATGAATCATAGAGAGTGGGCTTACTTTCACTGGAAGTATTCAGGCGAAGGGTAGAACCATCTGCTAAGGATTCTTGAATTTGGGTTACTCATCTGAGCAATGTATTGGATTCAAAGTTTAGATCGGTGGCTTTCAAACTGGCAAGTTTAAAGTATGTGGACTTCAACTACCAGAATTCCCCATGTTGGGGAATTCCCCATGTTGGGGAATTCTGAGACTTGAAGTCCACATATTCTAAAGTTGCCAAATTTGAAAAAAAAAACAAAAAACAGTGGCCTAAATGGCTCTTTTCAATTCTAGGTTGCTGGATTTACTCAAACCTGAGCTGTAGTATAGACCGAAAGATTGTGATGTCAGAGCCTGCAGGCTGTTAGGTATAAAGCAATATCTATTTATGATTGCAGAAACGTTCTTTTTTTCTTGAAAATCTGAGATAGCATGAAGTTCACCAGGATTTTATGGCAATCTACGGCAGTGTTTTTCAATCTCGGGAACGTTAAGATCAGTGGTGGGTTGCTACCGGTTCGCACCGGATCAGGGGAACCGATAGCGGCGGTGGCAGGAGGCTCCGCCCACTCGCCCGGACATCTCTGCACATGCGCAGAAGTGTTGCGTGCGAGCGCGTTGTCCACGAGCGAACTGGTAGCGACGGGATTTGAAACCCACTACTGGTTAAGATGCATGGCGTGCCCAAAAATGAACTTCCAGTTTCAGCCAGCTACTCTTCCGGGTTTCTGGCGCGCATGCATGCAAGACGATCAGCTGGCTGGCACACATGTTCATATAGGAAAACGAAAGACCAGCTCTTCCAGTTTCCAGCACTGCCGCATGCAAAAAGGCCAGCTGATCATCACACGCGCATGCGCACCAGAAACCCGGAAGAGGGACAGGCGACGCCGTGTGTGCCAGGCGACATGGCTCCGCGTGCCACTTCAGGCACACGTGTGCCATAGGTTCGCCATCACGGATCCATAGTAAATTGGTAGGTTTTCTGCAACTAGTAGTGAAATATAAATAACCTTTCCTCTTTGATGTTCTGAGCTGATTTGAAGAATGTGTCAGGCCATTCTGTTTCTGTGCTCAATTTTATCCTAGAATCTATGTCTCAGCTGGTGTAAGTGTAATCTGTCTTCTGCAAGTCTTGTCATTTGCCGTTATCAGATTGATGCATAAATATGAGATTGTAATAAGGTGTTGCTTTTGCTCTGCACTGTGCTTTTTAGAAGAGCATTTAGAGGCAGTCCCTGTGCAGCGTGGTAGCCTAGTGATGAAAGTTCACTATGAAAGGTTGAGAGTTCAATCCTAGGTAGTGAGAGACCTTTATCTCCTAGAGCACAGACAAAAAACATCTGCTGAGAACTCCGAGTAGGCATCAGGAAGGGCATCCGGCCAGTAAAGACTCGGCTCCATCCAGTTGCCCTGACTGTATCCCAAATAGGGACTACAGGGAGTTTTTATTTATTTAGAGGCAGTCCCTAATATGATGCTCACAATGGTTTGTGTAGATGGGAATCATTCATTGAATGGTTTCTGGGGTGTAGTTTGGCTGTACTGTTAGGAGCTTACAGGTAGTCCTTGACTTAAGACTGGTTACTTAGCGACTGCTTGAAGTTTCAACAGACACCAAAAATATACTTACGACGGAGATTCGAAGTTCCAGTGACCGTGTGTCACCCATGGCGCATTCATTAATTCTATTCTGGGCACTGAGCAACAATTACAACTGTTTGCAGTGTCCCATGGTCACACAACCAAAAATTACAACATTTTTTTGCCAGAAACTGTTTACTTCTGGTTTCCAGCAAAAAATGCCCATTGCAGATAATGGGTTTGCTTAACATCCGTGGCATTCGTTTTACCGCCATGTTCACTTAATAACTGCTGCAAAAATTGTTGTAAAATCAGGTGTGGTCACATGATGACCCGCTTAATGACCCCTTATAATGTCATATAACCTTAATGACTTATAACCTTAACTCCAGGCTCAATTATGGTCATAAGTCGAGGACTATTGTGTTTAGTGCTGGGCTCTTTTTTTGATAAAGTAAAAAAATTTAGCAAAACAAGGAAGAAACATTCCCCAAACCTATGTTCTATCCATAGTTTTAAGTAACATTAGAAGACTTTCGGGGTAAGAACTTTAACTGTCGAAGCATGAAAACATGTTCAGGCAAAGCTCTTCAATATCTCTCTTACTGCAGCTTCTTCATCCCTGTGATTCTTCCCCAGTATCCTTTTTACCATTGCATTATTTTATAGCAGAATATTTTGTTGCCCTTTGCCTCTGGTTTGTGTATTTGTGTAATATGGTATTAGCAAATCGAAGGTGAATTATCCAGGTCAGGTGAGTTGCTTTTCAGTTAACCTGCCGAACAAGTTTGAAAACAAACAAATCTTTTTCTCTGAGTGATGACAAGTGTCATCACTCAGAGAAAAAGATTTGTTTGTGGTGTATCTCTTCCCCTTCCCTGCTAGCCTGGAATTGTCTGAGGTAACTTGCCTACGGACGGCCTTCCCCCCCTCCAGTTATACAAGACTCAGTTTCAACCTGTTGTATCTTCACCTATGACAGGAAGCCATGATTTTCTCTTACTGGAAGCCATATTATTCTATACTAATGGCAAATCATGTATTAGTGTGATAAACAATCCATTGTAATAATTGCCTTGGACAGTGATGGCGAACCTTTTCGACACTGGGTGCTGAAAAGGTGCAGAAATATCGCGCGCACGTGCTCGTCGGGGCCACACTCCAGGAAAGCCAAACCTCGGATTCTAGTGTGCATGCGCGGCCAATGATCAGCTGGCCGGCATGCATGCACAGGCCGGGTTTCAGCACTGCCGTGTGTGCGAATGGATCACGCTCCAGAAAAGCCAAACCTCTGGGGTCTAGTGTGCATGCGCACCCGACAATCAGCTAGCAGACGTACATGCACACACTGGTTTTCGGCACTGTCGCGCGCGTGAAGGACAGCTGATTATCGCCCACGCATGTGTGCCAGAAACCCAGAAGATAAACAGGCAAGGCCATGCGTGCTGAGCGACATGGCTTCGTGTGCCACTTTGGGCACGCGTGCCATAGATTCGCCATCACCGACCTAAGATGAATTATTTCAGAAGAGCTATGGTACTTATCATTTTTAGACTGTTGATTTTGGCCAGAAATCAAAAAGAATGGCTTTCTATTGGATCGCTCACAGGTGATCGATCAATATTCAGTCAGTGTTCATCAATTCTCACTTGATGAATATTTTAAAGTTACAGTAGGACCAGTAGGGCCTGGTGGCTCAGCAGACTAAAAGCATTGTGATTAACACCAGCTGTCTGCAATTACTGTAAGTTCGAATCTCACCAGGCTCAAGGTTGACTCAGCCTTCCATCCTTTCTAAGGTAGGTAAATTGAGGACCCAGTTTGTGTGGGCAATAAGCTGACTTTGTATAAATATACAAAAGTATGAAGGCTATTGCTTAGCGCATTGTAAGCCGCCCTGAGTCTCCGGAGAAGGGCAGCATATAAATCAAAAAATTTTTTAAAAAAAAAGTAACTTTACAACTGGTCCTCGCATCTAAGTCCATCGCAGCGTCCTGCAGTCATGTGATTACCATTTGCATGTTGTAAGCTTTACAAGCTAAATCAAGCAAGCTGAGTCAATGGAGAAGGCAGAAGTAAAATTGAAAAGTTGTGGTCATGTGACGTTTGGCTTAACAATCACATCGCTTGGCAACAGAGTTGTTGGTCCCAGTTGTTAAGTGAGGACTACCTGTATTTGTCTTTCCATTCAGGATTAAGTTATACAGGTAGTCCACGACTTACAACAGTTAATGACAGTTGCAGTATCCCCATAAGTTATGTGGTCAAAATTCAGACACTTGGCAGTTGACTCATATTTATGATGGTCACAGTGTCCTGGGATCATGGGATTCTCCCTTTGCAACCTTCTGACAAGCAAAGTCAATGGGGAAGCCAGATTGACTTAAAAACCATGCTACTAACTTTACAATTGCAGGGATTCACTTAACAACTGTGGCAAGAAAGGTCATACAATGGGGCAAAACTCACTTAACAAATGTCTCACTTAACAACAGAAATGTTGGGCTCAATCGTGGTCATAAGTCGAGGACTACCTGCAGTATAGTTATACAATCAGCAAATCACCAGATGCACAGTGTAACACCTTATGTCTCTCCAGATTGTGGAACAGCAAGTCTTCCATCTGCTGCTTCCCTTATTTCTGAGTTTTGGACGTACATACAAGGGAAAATAGAAAATTTGGGGGTCGCTAAAATATGTATGTATGTATTATGCATGTATGCATATATGTTAAATTTTAGCAGTGAATTAAAAGTAATAATGTTAATTAGCTTACAGTTGCAAGAAAAAGTATGTGAACCCCTTTGGGATTACGTGGAGTTTTGCATGAATTGGTCATAAAATGTGCTCTGAACTTCATCTAAGTCACAACAATAGAAAAACACAGTCTGCTTAAAATAATACTACACAAACATTAGATGTTGCCATGGTTTAATTGAACATAACATGTAAACATTCACAGTGCAGGGAGGAAAAAGTATGTGAGCCCCTAGCCTAATGACTTCTCCAAGAGCTAATTGGAGCCAGGAGTGAGCCAACCTTGATGACTCCAATCAGTGTGATGATATTGGATGTGTTGCTGACAGCTGTCCTGCCCTTTAAAATCACACACTTGTTTTGGGTTTACTGGTTTCAAGAAGCACTGTCTGATGTGAACCATGCCTTGCAGAAAAGAGCTCTCAGAAGACCTACGATCAAGAATTGTTGACTTGCATGAAGCTGGAAAGGGTTACAAAAGTATCTCCAAAACCTTGATGTTTATGTGTCCACGGTAAGACAGACTATCTACAAATGGAGAAAGTTTAGCACTGTTGCTACTCTCCCTAGGCGTGGTCGTCCTGTAAAAATGACTGCAAGAGCACAGCGCAGAATGCTTCATGAGGTAAAGAAGAATCCTAGAGTGTCAGCTAAAGACCTACAGAAATCTCTGGCACATGCTAACATTTTTGTTGACACATCTACAATAAGGAAAAAATTAAACAAGAATGGAGTACATGGGAGGACACCACGGAGTAAGCCATTGCTGTCCAAAAAACATATTGCAGCACGTTTGAAGTTTGCAAAAGAGCACCTGGATGTTCCACAGCACTACTGGCAAAATATACTGTGGACAGATGAAACCAAAATTGAGTTGTTTGGGAAGAACACACAATATGTGTGGAGAAAAAAAGGCACAGCACACCAACATCAAAACCTCATCCCCACTGTAAAACATGGCGGAGGGAGCATCATGGTTTGGGGCTGCTTTGCTGCCTCAGGGCCTGGACGGATTGTTGTCATTGATGGGAAAATGAATTCCAGAGTTTATCAAGACATTTTGCAGGAGAACGTACGACCATCTGTCCGCCAACTGAAGCTCTGCAGAGGATGGGTGATGCAACAGGACAATGACCCAAAGCATACAAGTAATTCAACAAAAAAAATGGCTTCAACAGCACAGAATACGCCTTCTGGAGTGGCCCAGTCAGAGTCCTGACCTCAACCCGATTGAAATGCTGTGGCATGACCTTAAGAGAGCGATTCCCACCAGACATCCCAAGAATATTGCTACACTTGAAACAGTTTTGTGAAGAGGAGTGGTCCAAAATTACTCCAGATCGTTGTGCAGGTCTGATCTGCAACTACAGGAAACGTTTGGTTGAGGTTATTGCTGCCAAAGGAGGGTCAACCAGTTATTAAGTCCAAAGGTTCACATACTTTTTCCTCCCTGCCCTGTGAATGTTTACATGTTATGTTCAATTAAACCATGGCAACATCTAATGTTTGTGTAGTATTATTTTAAGCAGATTGTGTTTTTCTATTGTTGTGACTTAGATGAAGATCAGAGCACATTTTATGACCAATTCATGCAAAACTCCACGTAATCCCAAAGGGGTTCACATACTTTTTCTTGCAACTGTAGCTTTGGGTTCTCCAACCACTTTTATGTGGCTTGTACAAGTAGTCCTTGATTTGTGACTGTAACGGAGCCTGGAATTTCTATCATAAGTCATGATGATCAAGTCAAGGCAGCCACGTAACTGGACCTGATTTCATTAATTCTTTTGTAGTGGCCACTAAGAGAACATTGCAGTTGTTAAGCGAATGCTGATGTTATTAAGCAAATCAATGTAACTGAGTGTCTTTTGACGGAAATTGGCTGAAAAGTCATAAATCGGTTATAAAAGTGAGCTGGTTGTCAAGCACCCGAAATGCAATCATATGATCTTGGGGGGCCTGTGTAGCCATCGGAACTCCAGAATCAGGTCATAAGTAGCTTTTGATGCATGTGTTGTAACTTTGAATGGTCACTAGGTGAGGTCTATGTGTACCTGCTTTTTCAAATTCAACTATTTGGAGTAATTCTTAACCCAGTAAGAGTTGCACACCTCTGTTTACACTGGCTAGCAAATTTTTCCCGGAATGTTTTGTAAGTCCTGCCACTGAATATTTATCCCTTTTGCAGATGTAGCAATTTCTTGATGGCTGGTAACTTCAGGGAATTATTTGCCGTGGCTACTTCTTGTGGCTTTTCCTCTGCAACCGAGTCCCTATATCCAGGATGGTGAACCTATGGCATACGTGCCACAGGTGGCACATGGAACCATATCTGTGGGCACACGAGCGTTGCCCTAGCTCAGCTCCAGCGCGCATGCGCGCACTGGCCAGCTGATTTTCAGGCCTTAGGGAAAGCCGTTTTCTCCCTCCCCAGGCTCCTAGAAAGGCTCTGGAGCCTGGGGAGGGCAAAAAACATCATTTTCTGTTCCACCGGAAGTTGGGAAACGGGCCATTTCTGGCCTCCGGGAGGGTGGGGAAGGCTGTTTTCGCCCTCCCCAGGCTCCTAGAAAAGCTCTGCAGCCTTGGGCAGGCCCACCATGCCAAAAGCAGTTGGAGCACAGGGGGGTCACGCACGCATGCGCAGGGGGGTGAGGCGCATTGAATTGTGGGTGTGGGCACACGTGTGCGCGACCTCTCCGCACTCCCCTCGCTTTTGGCACGTGACGGCAAAAAGGTTCGCCATCACTGCCCTATATACATACCTAAGAAGAATATACCGAATTAAAAGTGAAGGATTTACAAGTAGAAGATGATGTGTTGCTTTATGAATTTGCAATGGAGGCATGATGATTGATTTGATTTTTTTTTTAAAAAATGGATCTGGAAACAAGCCAAGTCCGTTTTGCCAGTAGGTTGATGAGGCCACTTGGGTGTAAGATAAGATTTGCTGTGAAATACATTTAATTTTTCTCTTCCTCTGTTTTTTTTTTTTTGTTTGTTTCTATCCTACCTTCTTTTAATTGCCTTTGCATGTTATGACCTATATGCTATTTCCTAAGAATACTTACAAACAGTCCCAAAATGTAGGCCATTTAACAGATGAAGCTGAGCAAAGGAAATATGGCTTTTATGTGCGTCGATAGGCAAGAAAACCTTTGCAGTAAAACCAGCACATCAAAAATCTGAACAGAACTAATTCTACTGAGGCTCTTCCTCGTAGCCACATTAATCTGTTTTCCTTCTGTCCTCGGCAATTTCAGGCAGCCTGTTTATTATCTCAATTTACATGGCAGCCCATCTCAAATTCATAACTCTGGGCTACTGACAATGTTTAAAGACACTTTTGTATTTAAACCTTCCGTTCAGTCGAATGTTTGATTCTCAGAGGCTGCCCGGAGAAGTAAGTCCCTGCGGTTTTCTTGGCAAAGCTTTTCAGAAGTGGATTGTCACTGTTTCCTCTTTAGGGCTGAGAGAAAGTGACTGGGCCATGGCAGGGGTGAAATGTAAAATTTGTTACTACCGGTTCTGTGGGCGTGGCTTGATGGGGGTGGGTGGGTGGGTAATGTGACTGGGTGGGCGTGGCCAACTTTTTTTTTTTTTTTTAACTTTTCAAAGTTAAACTTTTCAGCCTTCCATCCTTCCGAGGTAGGTAAATTGAGGACCCGGATTGTGGGGGCAATAAGCTGACTTTGTAGAAACACCGCTTATGGGGGGGCCAAAAGCCCTAATAAGCAGGTATATTCAAAAAGAATGAAGGCTATTGCTATAAGTGCATTGTAAGCCGCCCTGAGTCTTCGGAGAAGGGCGGCATATAAATTGAACAAACAAACAAACAAATAAATAAATAAAGCATTTTTTCAGATCCCAGCTGAGTTGCCTGATCGGCAGAGAGGTATAGGTATTAGGGGACGATTAATCCCCTAATCGTCTTTGTTGCTCTTCTCTGCACTCTTTCTAGAGTCTCAATATATTTTTTATAACATGGCAATCAAAACTGAATGCAGTATTACAAGTGTGGTTTTACCAAGGCATTATAAAGCAGTCTTAACACTTCACATGATCTTGATTCTATACCTCTGTTAATGCAGCCTAGGACTGCGTTGGCTTTTTTGGCAGCTGCAGCACATTGCTGGCTCATATTTATGTGATTGTCCACTAGGAATCCATGATCCCTCTCACAGTTACTACTATTGAGGGAGGTAACACCTATACTGTACCTGTGCATTTGGTTTTTCTTGCCTAAATGCACGGGTGGGCTGCTGGGTGTTCGCAGGGGTTCGGGAGAACCTCTAGCTAAGATTCTGTGCAGTTCAGAGAACCCCCAAATCCCGCTCCTGGCTGGCTCCTCCTACCCCACTCTGCCCCTCCCAGGAGTTCCTACGCAGCCCGTTTTAGATGCAGGTAAGTGCAGGGCGCGTGAGGAGACTTGGGGAGGGCAAAAAACGGGTCTGCCAGAAGTTCAGGAAGGCCTCCAGAGGGCCTCCGGAGCCTGGGGAGAGCGTTTTTGCCCTCCCAGAGGCTCAAGGAAAGCCTCCAGAGCCTGGGGAGGGCAATAATGCTCCCCTCCCGCTGTGGTGCAGGAGGCCGACTAGGCCATGCCCACCATGGTCATGCCCACCCAGCAACCAGGCAGAGAACCCCTTGCTAAAATTTTTGAAGCCCACCCCTAAATGTAGAACCTTACTTTTTTCTCCACTGAATTTCATTTTGTTAGATAGCGCCCAATGTTCAAGTCTGTCAAGATCCTTCTGTACCTTGGGCCTATGTTCTGGACAAACAAGAAAAAGTGAGAAGGAAACTCAAGATTGCCCCAACTTGATTCTCTTTGGTATAAGAAGGAGGGAAGAGGAAACACTGTCAGTTTTCCTGATATTTTTGGTGGCCAGGCCTTCCTGACCTGGCCTGCTTGGAAGGTCTGACACTGGATGACTTTATCGACAAATTGTTGGGCGGAAATATCTCAGCTGTTTTCCTGGTAGGGCATTCTTTATCCTAAAGAAGACAGCTGGTTGACAGCCAACTAACTCAGGTTAGAGAAATAAGAGTCAAATGACAATAAATATTGTCATTTGACAGTAAATAGTGTCACTCCATTGATTTTGGATCTGGATCTTTGAAACAAAACTCAAAACGTTTTCTATTTTCAGCATCTCATGCCGCTGCTTTTTTTCTTCAAGAAATAGCAAGAGATAATAACTTATGTTGTCAGCTTTCAGGAATGCATTGGACGTTTAAATAACACTAATGGCAGCCTTGGAAGGAAGTGTCAGAATTCAACAGCAACTTGACAAAATGGAATGAAACAACTAATTCTTTATATATTAAGATGTTCATTGTATAATGAAAGGCTTGATGACATCAGGATGGCTGCAAAACTATATTTTTGTGCCAGCATCTTCCAGAAGGCCTCTTTTGTAATAGTAGATAGAAAAATCAGAATGAGAATTGGAAATTACCTGGTTGTAAACCAAAGTGAATATCTACTGCAGTCCATATATTTGTGGACTTCGACTCCCAGAATTCCCCAGCCAGCATGGACTTTGTGGACAGAATGGACATTTGTGGACTTCAAATCCCAGAATTCCCTAGCCATGCTCCTAGCAAGTCCTTACAATTAGTCCTGGACTTACAATCGTTTGTTTAATGGCGGTTCATAGTTGCAGCAAAAAAAATTAAATTACAACCTGTCCTTGCAAATATGACTCGTACACCCCCTACGGTCACTTGATCCCAGTTCAAGCCCTTGGCAACCAGCTTGCACTTACAACTGGTTGCAGCCTTCTCCCAGTGGTCATGTGATCATGATTTGCAACCTTCCCAACTGGTTTTCCTGCAAAATATATCAATTGAGAAAGCTGGTTTCGCTTAACAACCACACGGTTCACTTAATGAGTGTAGTGAATTGCTTTACGACCGTGGTAAAATGGAATAAAATTGACTTACGACCACACTGGCTTAAGGCAGAAATTCCGATTCCAATTGTGGTCATAAGTCGAGACTACCTGTACATCTTTAAAGTTGCCAAGTTTGAAAAACACTGAATTAAGGAGTACTGTTATGGTATATAGATAGTCCTCAACTTACAACAGTTCATTTAGTGACCATTCAAGGTTACAACGGCACTGAAAAAAGTGACTTATGACCTTTCTCATAGTGACGACTTTAGTTATAGTCATGTGATTGAAATTCAGATGTTTGGCAACTGGTTCATATTTATGACGTTTGCTGTGTCCCCAGAGTCATATAATCACTTTTTGAGACCTTCTGACATGCAAAGTCAATGGGGAAGCCAGATTCACTCCACCACTGTGTTACTAACTTAACAACTGCAGTGGTTCACTTAACAACTGTGGCGAGACAGGTCATAAAATGGGGGAATGCTCACTTAACAAATGCCTCATTTAACAACAGAAATTTTGGGCTCAATTGTGGTCGTAAGTTGAGGACTACATGTATTTGTCCTGCTTATGGTCTTCCCTGTGGCCCCACCCCACACATGCTCACGCGGACCCCCGCATGAACCCACCCCCTGTGCATACACACATGGCCTTCTCATGTGCCCCGCCCCATGCATGCACATGCAACCCCTCCACATTCACCTTGTCCCCCGCGCATGCGCGGCAGAGACCTGAAGACCAGCAGGCGGGCGGCATACACACATGCGTGGCAGAGCTGAGCTGGGGCGATGGCTCACGTGCCCACAGAGAGGGCTCTGCGTGCCACCTGTGGCACGCATGCCATAGGTTCGCCACCACGGCCCTATACCAGTGGTGGGTTGCTCCCGGTTCGGCCCGGTTCGGCCGAGCCAGTAGCGGTGATGCTATTATGTCACCGAACCGGTTCTCTTTCTTCGGGAGCTGGGCCCTCCCGCCCCCGCGCTATTCCGACCTTATATTTCTTCTTTTTTCGCCCAGCTGAGAGGTGCGGCAGAGCGGATTGCCACACCTCATCTGGGCAGATTCGCAACGTGCTTGCGCAAAGTGCAAGTTTGGTGCGCAGGTGAGCGAAGTGAGCATGAGTGCAGTGATCACACGCAAAGCGCGCGACCGAAAAGGCAATTGCGCGCAAAGCGCGCGCACAAAGAGAACCGGTAGTAAAGCCGGTTAGAACCCACCCCTGCCCTATACCATTTCAGACAAACGGCTATCCAGTCTCTTCTTCAAAACCTCCAGTGATGAAGCACCCACAACTTCTGAAGGCAATCTCTTCCACTGGTTAATTGTCATCCCTGTTAGGAAGTTTCTCCTTAATTCCAGGTTGCTTCTCTCCTGCATTAGTCTCCATCCATT
This sequence comes from Pantherophis guttatus, assembly GCF_059756535.1. NCBI lineage: Eukaryota > Metazoa > Chordata > Lepidosauria > Squamata > Colubridae > Pantherophis > Pantherophis guttatus. The sequence goes on from NC_142063.1 coordinate 16,059,780, forward strand.
GTTTCTTGTCCTGTCCTCTCTGGTGCTTTGGAAAATAAGTTGACCCCCTCTTCTTTGTGGCAACCTCTCAAATACTGAAATACTGCTATCATGTCCCATCCCCCCCAGTCCTTCTTTTCTCTAGACTGGCCAAACTTCCAAATTATTTTCGTGTGCAAAACCTGAGAATGAAAGTCCTATTTTGTCTGATAGGAGCAAATTCAGCAGAGTTTGGGTGCGTACGAAGAGAATACCAAAAATATACAATTTAAAGGAAGGGCTGTTAAGACACCACTATTTAAACAGCCCCCTCCCACCCTTCCTCTGAAGTTTAATTGCAGCTGCCTTCTTGGGTTACTTTATTTTTTAGGTCAGGAGTGCTTGCCTAATCTCACTGGGACAGGCCGACGTAGACAAACAGCTTCTATAATCTCCACTTGGACTGGCCCAGCTTCAAGTAACAAGAGCCGCTTTGTTGATTTGTCAAACCACTGAGCGATTTACGAGGGGTTCCGCTTTGGAGAAGTTGGTTGAAAAACCTCTCAGTACAAAGCTGCATTCAAGCAAGGAAGGTATGTTTATTTTATTTTTAAAAAATTCCTATGCTTGCTTTCACATTTTGTTTCTTCATCTTGAATTATTGGGAGGTGCCTGTCTTCTGGGATAGGAAGGAATCATTAATGTATGATACAGGTAGTCCTCGACTTATGACCACAATCCAGCCCAAAAGCATTTATCTTGCTAAGCAAGACATTTGTTAAGTGAGTTTTGCCCCATTTTACGACCTTTCTCACCGCAGTTGTTAAGTGAATCGCCTGCAGTTGTTAAGTTAGTAACACGGTTGTGAAGTAAATCTGGCTTCCCCCATTGACTTCGTTTGTCAGAAAGTCACTAAAGGTAAATCACATTATCTCGGGACACTGCAACCGTCTTAATTAGGAGTAATTTGCCAAGTCTCTGAATTTTGATCATGTGACCGTGGGGATGCTGCGACAGTCATAAGTCGGAAAATTGGTCATAAGTCACTTTTTTCCGATGACGTAACTTTGCATGGCCATTAATTAAAATGTTGTAAATCTAGGACTTTCTGTATGCATTAAATTATTATCTTCATTTATTTATTTATTTATTTATTTATTTATTTATTTATTTATTTATTTTTTATTTGTTTGTTTGTTTGTTTGTTTGTTTGTTTATTTATTTATTTATTTATTTATTTATTTTATATACCGCCCTATTCCTGAGGGACTCAGGGCAGTGAACAGCGAACGATAAAAATACATGTAATACAAACGTTAAATATATATATATATATATATCCTGCCTGTTATGGAGTAAACAGTACAGGGGAAATAAATTAACAGCAAACAATTTAAAAGCCAGTGGGGCTGGTCTTTCATTTCTGAGGGGCATTCAACTCTCACCCAAATTTCTCTTCTTCCCTTGGCAGAGGTTGATTTAAAGCAGGGGTCTCCAACCTTGGCAACTTTAAGACTTGCGGACTTCAACTCCCAGAATTCCTCAGCCAGCTTTGCTGGCTGAGGAACTCTGGGAGTTGAAGTCCGCAAGTCTTAAAGTTGCCAAGGTTGGAGATCACTGATTTAAAGGGCTTTGTTTTGGTAGATCGGGTAGCATTCCCAGTGCCCGGTTTAGGAGGAAGATCTGTTGAGGTAAGTGTGTGTAGCTAGTCCTCAACATACAAATAGTGATTGTTCGAAGTAACAACAGCATTGAAAAAAGTGACTTACAACCATTATTCACACTTACAACCATTGTAGCATCCCCATGGTCGCGAGATCAAAATTTAGATATTTGGTAACTGGTTCATATGCAATATAGTCGCTATGTCGCAGGCAGGGGTGGGTTCTAAAATTTTTTACTACCGGTTCTGTGGGTGTGGCTTATTTTGTGGGTGTGGCTTGATGGTCATGTGACAATTCTTTAGGATTTAGCAGAGGTACTGGTCTACCAGGCTTTTAACTGCTTGCAGAACTGTACCGGTCTACCCATTTATTTTTGCAGGCACCGGTCTACTCATTTGTTTTTGGAGGCACCGGTCTACCACCACACTGCCTTTTACCATTGATCAGCTGTAGGGCGGCCTTTTGAAGCCCTGCGGCAAGAGTTTAAACAGTTTTTTCCCTTCTAGCTGATCAGCTGGGACTCGGAAGGCAGCAATAGATTGGGGGCGGGGCCAAATAAAAGGTAAGAATAATGCAGGGGGGGGCGGGAGGGCCCAGCTCCTGAACAAAGAGAACCGGTTCGGTGATGTCATATCGTCACCGCTACCGGCTCGACCGAACCAGGCCGAACCGGGAGGAACCCACTATTGATCCCGGGGTCATGTGATCCCTTTTTGCGACCTTCTGACAAGCAAAGTCAATGCAGAAGCCAGATTCACTTCACAACCGTGTGACTAACTTTACAACTGCAGGGATTCGCTTAACAATTGTGGCGAGAAAGGTCGTAAAATGGGGCAAAACTCCCCTAACAACTGTCTCGCGTAGCAACGGACATTTTGGGCACCGTTCTGGTCATAAGTCAAGGACTACCTGTAGCATTTTGCTCCTTAGGGCAGAGAGAATTCTTTGATAACCTTAAAAATGGTTAGAAATTTCCCTTGGCTTTCCATATCCTTTCCTTGAAGATTAGATGCAGGCATCAAATGCAGGCAGTGTTCCAGTATCTCAGGGGCTGCCACAAAGAAGAGGGAGTCAAACTGTTCTCCAAAGTACCTGAGGGCAGGACAAGAAGCAATGGGTGGAAACTAATCAAGGAGAGAAGCAACTTAGAACTAAGGAGAAATTTCCTTAGAACAATTAATCAGTGGAACAACTTGCCTCCAGAAGTTGTGGATGCTCCAACACTGGAAGCTTTTAAGAAGATGTTGGATAACCATTTGTCTGAAGTGGTGTAGGTGTAAGTTGTGCCTGGGCAGGGGGTTGGACTAGAAGACCTCCAAGGTCCCTTCCAACTCTGTTATTCTATTCTAATTATTATGTTTTGGACACATTATCTGAAGTTTCTAATGCTGGGAAAGGTAGAAGGAAAAAGAAGAAGAAGCGCAAGGTGAATGGACTCGGTTACCATGGTGATGGGTAGGCCCTTGGAAAACCTGAAGGAGCAGGTTGTCCTGGAGAAAATCTATCTTTATGGATCCAGCACCAACGTAATGGTTATGAATGTGGGAACTGTTGGTTATGAATGAGGGAATACACTGCAGAGGTGTCAAACTCTATTTCATTGAGGGCCGCATCAGGGCTGTGTTTGACTTCAGGGTGTGTGTGTGGCTGCTGAGGGCATGGCCAGGGTGGGTGTGGCCAGCTCGACATCACTCGTGGCAGGGGCGCCTGTGGCGGTCCAAGCGCTTTGCCAGCGAAAACGGGCTCCCAAGCTCTGTTTTCGGCTGCGACGGCCTCCTGCAATCCTCTGCCAGCAAAAATGGAGCTCGGGAGGGGCACATGTGGTCCTCCCGAGCTCCATATTCACTGGCACAGACACCTCGGGCTGGTTCTTCACTGTTTTCGGGGCGGCCCTGTGAGCCAGATCTAAACACCCCACAGGCCGGATCCGGTCCACAGGCCTTGAGTTTGACACCCCTGGAATACAGGTAGTCCTTGACTTACAACCATTTAGCGACCATTTGAAGCTCCATCCGAAATGAAAAAAGTGGCTTAAAACCGGTCCTCACACTTGTAACCCTCATAGCATCCACACAATTACATCATCAAAATGTGGGTGCTTGGCATGTCAAGGCTCCGACTTATCAGCCCAAGTAAATCAGAACTCCGAGGCTTTCGTTTTCCTCAAAGAATTCCTTTATTGGGCACATCGTCTCAGCACACTTAGTGTAAAATCAACTCTGACTCTTTCGCGTGGTTTCAGCATAATTCAAACCAGCAACAACCAGCGGTGAAATGCTCCCGGTTCAGACCGGATCGCCCGATCCGGTAGCGATGGCGGCGGGTGGTTCGGAGAACCGGTAGCAAAAATCCCTGCGCAGCCGCCCCCCCCCCCATTGCCCAGCTAAGCCGCACGATCATCAGAGGCTTTTTTTTTTTTTACTTTTAAAAGCATTTTTTCTACAACCCCTTCCGATGAAAAAATGCTTTTAAAAGTAAAAAAAAAAAAAAAAGCCTCTGATGATCGCGCGGCTCAGCTGGGATCGTCAGAGGCTTTTCAAAGCATTTTTTTCTGCAACCTCTTCGGCCAAAGAGGTGGTTAAAAAAAATGCTTTGAAAAGCCTCTGACGATCCCAGCTGAGTTCCCTGATCGGCACAGAGGCATTTTTTAAAGAGCATCTCTGACGATCCCAGCTGAGTTCCCTGATCGCCAGAGGCTTTTCAAAGCATTAGAAAAAAATGCTTTGAAAAGTTTTAAAAAATTTAAAAAGTTGGCCACGCCCACCCAGTCACATTACACCCACCACCACCAAGCCACGCCCACAGAACCGGTAGTAACAAACTTTACATTTCACCCCTGACAACAACCCTTCCCCCCAAGTGTCACTTGTCACGTTGGGCAATTAGCTTGGTTGGCTATGTTTTTTTTTCCTTATCTTTGAACTTCCTAACAGATTCCTACCAGACATTTCTCCCTTGCCCTGCCTTATGGAGGAAGGCGTAAAGGAACATTTGTAATCTGACAGCTGTTCATTCCAAATCCCTCATAGCCAGAAATAAACTAGAATGAAAAAAAGGGATACAGAAGAAGGGATAATTCTCCAGTCAAATTCCTTGTTGCAAAACAAGTTACAAGTACAGAAGTGAATGGTCGAAAAAGAACTACCTAACCTGAGGTGTGCTAGGTTGCATCCATGATTATGTAAAGTTCTCCTTAAATTTACATTACAGGTAGTCCTCGACTTACAACAGTTCATTTAGTGACCATTCAAAGTTACACTACACCGAATAAAGTGTTTTTCACGCTTACAACCGTTGCAGTGTCCTGTAATCAAAATCCGGACACTTGGCAACTGACTCCTATTTATGACGGTTGCAATGTCCCAAGGTCATGTGATTCCCTTTTACGACCCTCTGACCAGCAAACTCAACGGGGAATCCAGATTCACTTAACAACCATATGACTAACTGAACCACAGCAGCGCTTCAGCTAACAAGTGTGGCAAGGAAGGTTGTAACGTGGGACAAAACTCATTTAACAGACGTCTCACTTAGCAACACAGCAATTTGGGGCTCAATTGTGGCCGTAAACTGAGGACTACCTGTATGGTTTTAGTGTATTGTTTTTCTTTTGTTTTTAATTGTTACCACTCAGACATGCATTTGGGTTACTATGCAAATTTAATAAATATTGTGCTTTTTTTAGGGTGGGGGGAAACAGACCGGAGGGCTAACAGTGCAAATAAGCAGATGGAGGAGACAGTGAAAAATGGAGCAATTGAAACAGATCAGTCAGATTGGGTTTTTTTTAAAAGTTTCATATTTTGAAAAATGAATGTTAACGTTTTCTTTCTCTCCTCTTCTTCTTCCCAGGAGGCTCAGTTCTCTTCCTAGCTAGCTTCTGAGCTTGGTATGGATAATGGTAGAGCGGTGGAAGGTCAAGTAGGCTTAAAACAGAATGATGCGGAGATCAGAGTCCATGGACGTATTCTTCCAGAGGTGAGCAGTTTGTGTCTTGCTGTGTCATAATGGTAGTTGGCCATGAAACAAGACAATGCAGCTAATCCTCGACTTATAACAATTTGTTCGGTAACCATTCGAAGTTACAGTGACACTGAAAACATGACTTAGACCCATGATGGCGAACCTATGGCGCGCATGCCCGAAATGGCATGCAGAGCCATCTCACCTGGCACGTGTGGCGGCACCTGTTCCTCTTCTGGGTTTCTGGCATGCATGCGCGCACGATGTTCAGCTGGCCTTTGTGCTTGCATAAGAACTGGTCTTCCATTTTCCAGCGTGAGCACCTGCGCTGGCCAGCCAACTGATTGGCGCGAGTGCCTGCATGGCAGTAACCTGAAGACTTGCTGGCTAGTGCACGCCAGAAACCAGAGTACATTTTCCAGCACGTGCTTCGCCACCTGATCGGTGCATGTGAATGCGCAGCAGTAATCTGAAGACTTGCCAGGAGTAAAGAATAAGAAACCGCAGTTAAGAAGAAGAATCCTGAAGAAACTGCAACAGAGGTGTGATATTCAGCAGGTTCTGACCAGTTCTGCAGAACTGGTAGCAGAAATTTTGAGTAGTTCGGAGAACCCGTAAATACCACCTCTGACTGGCCCAGTGGTGGGTTCCTCCCGGTTTGGCCAAACCAGTAGCGGTGACAATATGACGTCACCGAACCGGTTCTCTTTGTTCGGGAGCTGGGCCCTCCCGCCCCCCCCTCCCCGCGTTATTCTTACCTTTTATTTGGCCCCGCCCCCAATCTATTGCTGCCTCCCGAGTCCCAGCTGATCGGCTAGAAGGAAAAAAACTATTTAAACTCTTGCCACGGGGCTTCAAAGGGCCGCCCTACAGCTGATCAGTGTTAAAAGGCAAATGAGTAGACCAGTACCTCCAAAAACAAATGAGTAGACTGGTACAGTTCTGCAAGCAGTTGAAAGCCTGGTAGACCAGTACCTCTGCTAAATCCTAAAGAATTGTCACATGACCATCAAGCCATGCCCACAAAATAAGCCACGCCCACATAACCAGTAGTAAAAAAAATTTGAGAACCCACCCCTGGATTGCCCCCCCCCCATCTATTCTCTGCCTCCCAAGTCCCAGCTGATCAGGAGGAAATGGGGATTTTGCAGTAACCTTCCCCTAGAGTGGGGTGGGAATGAATGTTTTTACAATATCCTTCCCCTGCCATGCCCAGCAAGCCACACCCACCAAGCCATGCCCACAGAACTGGTAGTAAAAGTTTTTGAATCCCACCACTGAACTGCAAGTACATTCTCTGTTGCGCGCCCACCTCCTGTTCCTGGTCTTGGCGCAGACAAGCACGCACAGTGCTCCCTTTTCGGCACTCGGTGCCGAAAAGGTTTGCCATCACTGACTTAAGACTGTTTTTCACACTTACGACCATTGCAGCATCCCCATGGTCACCTGATCAAAATTTCAGACCCTTGGCAATTGACTCATCTTTATGACAGTTGCAGTGCTCCAGGATCTTGTGATCCACCTTTTGCGACCTTCTGACAAGCAAAGTCAATGGGGAAAGCCAGATTCACTTCACAATGGTGTTAGTAGCCTAGCAACTTCAGCGATTCGCGTAAGAACTATGGGAAAGGCAAGTTGTAAAATATGGCAAAACTCATTTAACAAATGTCTCACTTAGCAACAGAAATTATGTGCTCAATTGTGATTGTAAATTCAAGGATTCCTTGTAAAAAGTCAAATGAGCAACAAGCTTAAAAGTAGCAGCAAAATAACTTTTTTTTATAAAAAAGTCAGTATTTCTCCCTTAATACTATATGCAGGGTTTATTACCATTGCTTAACAGACAGCACATAAAGAAACAGGTGTTTTATGCAATTTATGCCTTGGGAAATAAACGTTTCAGTGCTTTCATTACTGAAAAGGCTTTGTGGAAATTAATAGTGTTGACATCCAAAAGGCAGCATTGCAACATGGAACATGGCTCCTGAACAAAGAGACTACCAAAGCCAAAGCTCCTATACAGGTAGTCCTCGACTTATGACCACAATTGAGCCCAACATTTCTGTGGCTAAGTGAGACATTACTTAAGTGAGTTTTGCCCCCATTTTATGACCTTTCTTGCCACAGTTGTTAAGTGAATCACTGCAGTTGATAAGTTAGTAACACAGTTATTAAATGAATCTGGCTTCCCCACTGACTTTGCTTGTTGGAAGGTTATAAAATGTGAACACGGGACCTGGGGACACTGCAACTGTCATAAATATGAATCAGTTACCAAGTATCTACATTTTTATCATGTGACCCATAGGGACGCTTCATTGGTCCTAAGTACGAAAAACAATCATAAGTGGCTTTTTTTCAGTGCCATTGTAATTTTCAACGGTCATTAAATGAACTGTTGTAAGTCAAGGCCTACCTGTATGTCCTCTTCTCTTGTTCCTCTCTTATGAGTTGAATCACATGGGAACAAGTTGGAATCTGACACTTACTCTACATTGGGGTCTCCAACAAGGGTGAAATGCTCCTGGTTTGGACCACCCGATCTGGTAGAGATGGCGGCGGGTGGTTCGGAGAACCGGTAGCAAAAATCCCTGCGGCCCCCCCCCCCCACCATGCCCAGCTGAGCCACATGATCATCAGAGGCTTTTTTTTTTAACTTTTAAAAGCATTTTTTCTACAACCTCTTCCGACAAAAAAAAATGCTTTTAAAAGTAAAAACAAAAAAGCCTCTGATGATCGCGCGGCTCAGCTGGGATCGTCAGAGGCTTTTGAAAGCATTTTTTTCTGCAACCTCTTGTCCGAAGAGGTGGTAAAAAAAATGCTTTGAAAAGCCTCTGACGATCCCAGCTGAGTTGCCTGATCGGCAGAGGCTTTTCAAAGCATTAGAAAAAATGCTTTGAAAAGTTTTTTTTTTTAAAAAAGTTGACCATGCCCACCCAGTCACATTCCCCCCCCCACCAAGCCACGCCCACAGAACCGGTAGTAACAAATTTGACATTTCACCCCTGGTCTCCAACCTTAGCAACTTTAAGACTTGTGGCCTTCCAATTCCCAGAATTCCCCAGCCAGCATAGCTGACTAAGGAATTCTGGGAGTTGAAGTCCACAAGTCTTAAAGTTGCCAAGTTTGGAGACCCCTGTTCTATATGAATGACTCTCTGAGTTTGTTCTCACTTTTTTTGTTGTTGTTGTTGTGCATCCCAATCCTGCTGAAGACTCAGACTCAGGTCAGTTGAAGACTTACTGGCTGCATTCATGTCATATGCAAAGCTTGTTTGGGTTATCCTTGATTAGGTATTTTGTGGCTTAGCATGCTGAACAAAACTTGCCTGTGTCATTATAATTCATTAATCCAGTGGGAAGTCTTTGTGTAAATGATTAAGTATCCCCCATTAGAAAATATTGCATGAAGTTCTCTTACCAGCGTAAACGCAAAGGAAACCCTATCACTTATTTCCATTTTAAAAAATTGTCTACCATTGCTTATGAGAGAAAAAGCCCCTGCTGCTATTTTTTTCTGTTGCATGATTCGATCTCTTAAAAATGTTCTGCTTTTTGTTTCCAGAGTCCTGAAGAGAGAAAAAGTGTGATCAACTCCTTGGTGTCTGGGGCATTGGCTGGCGCTGTGGCCAAAACAGCCGTGGCACCGTTGGACAGGACGAAAATCATTTTCCAAGGTAGGCATGAGAGTAGGGGGGAGAAATGGGGGAGTCTCCCTATCTTTCTCACTTATGGAAGCAATCCTAGTTTCTGTTGTGACCCAGGCCCAAGTAGTTGTATTAAATATAAACAGTTCGAAAACAAACAGACTTTATTAGAACAGCATAGTCCAAACTAAATTAAAGCAAATTCTTCAAAACACCATTTCCACAGTTTATCACCTGACTTTGGGATAATTAGGCAAACTGCCAAAGGCTTTTCTTGGCAAAAGTTCAGAAGCAGAAGACGCCGACAAGAAATGAATACAGTGAAACAAGAAGCAATTCTCTCAACGTTGTTTTCCGGCAAAGAGGCCAAGAGCCATTGCTGGTCTTTTAAGCCTTATGGGAGGGGCCAATCATCTCTTGGCCTTACTCCCAAGTCGTCCTCTCTGCTTTATCTGCTCCTGCCTTCTGGCAGCTCTTCTCATACGTGCACTAGGAACAGGCTCCTCCTGTTCCTCTGCCTCTCTACTGTCAGCCTCTGGAGGCTCCGAAGTCCGCACATCACTCCCCGATGTCCCTGGCCCCATCTCTGCCTCAGACGCAGAGCCCTCATCCGGGCCTTCCCCAGCCTCCAGGACTGGCCCATGTTCTTCCTCAGCCTCATTGCTGTCCGACTCCGCTGCCAGCTCCACAGGCTGCTGGCGGACCACAACAGTTTCCTGTAGATCAGGGGTGTCAAACTTAAGGCCCAGTGGCCGGATCTGGCTTGTGGGGTGCTTAGATATGGCCCGCAGGACCGCCCTGAAAACAGCGAAGGACCGGCCTGTGGTGCCTCTGCCAGCAAAATTGGAGCTTGGGAGGCATTCTCTGGCAGAGGGTTGCAGGAGGCCGTCGCAACCGAAAACAGAGCTCGGGAGCCCATTTTCATTGGCAAAGTGCTCAGGCCACCACAGGCGCCCCCGACATGAGTGACGTCGAGCTGGCCACACCCACCCTGGCCCCCGAGATTAAACACAACCCTGATGCAGCCCTCAATTAAATCGAGTTTGACACCCCTGCTCTAGGTCAGTGTTTTTCAAATTTGACAACTTTAAGATGTGTGGACTTCAACTCCCATAATTCCCTAGCCATCATGCTGGCTAGGGAATTCTGGGAGTTGAAGTCCACACATCTTAAGGTTGCCAAGTTTGAAAAACACTGATGTAGATGGATGGACTTCAATTCCCAGAATTCTCAGTGGTAGTCTGGTGGTTGAGGAATTCTGGGATTTGGAATCTGTAGATCTGCACGGACCCAAATTTGGACAAACAACCGCATTTATTCCTGGCTTGTCATTGCTCTAACCATCTTGGAAGCCAGATTTGACTGCTGCCTCTGAAGTCTGGCTTGATAATGAAACTAAATGGCAGGATTTGGAAAGTCTGCATGCTTTTCTTTTTTCTTTTTTTAAAATCCTGGCTAATTTGTAATTAGTTTGTTCAACCATCTTTGCAGAAGGCCTTTGACAAGCCAGGAATAAGAAGATTTGAGGTGTAATGGTTTGTGGAAGCAAGGCCAGCATATTCTTTAAAGGCATTTAGATTCTTCATTCAAATGCTTGAGAGCCGAGGTGGGGAACCTTGGCCCCTTTGGTCCACCCTGTAGACTTCAACTCCCAGAATTCCCGAGCCAGCATGGTTCCCCTGCATTAGAGCATATCTAATAATGTTGCTTCCTGTTATTTTGGACATGCGGTGATAGTTTATAATTCACAGCAGGGATGGGTTCTACTTACCTTTATTACCGGTTCGCATCACATCACACATGCGCAGATCACCTATGATGATGTCCGGGTCAGTGGGTGGAGCCTCCCGCCGGTTCTACTACCGGGTCCGAACCGGGGGCAACTCACCCCTGTTTCACAGTCTTCTTTGGATCCACTTCTTTGGTTTCTTTTTTCTAATATTCAGATAAAACTTTCTTTCCTATACCTTAAATCGATTATTCGCTAGCCTGCATTGTGGGATGGTACAGAAGGAGTAAAGACCTCTTCTTATGTCATCCTTTTAGGGATTTGAAGAATGTCCTCTTAAGACTAAATGTTCTCACTTCCTTCAATCTATTTGCAGGACTTGGTTTTTGATCTCTTCTATTCTCTCAATCTGTTCTAGTTGTCTGACTCCTCCTTAAAATATGGAAACCAGAGTTGGACATACTGTTTGAGATGGGATTCTGATTAATGTGGAACAGAGACAAATTTGAATTCCTCCCGTCATTGATAAGCATGTCCCTCCATCTTCTCATCTTGGCTCGTAATAAAAAAGTTGAAGAGCACAGGGCTAAGGATTGGGTCTTATTGCAGCCTACACCAATGTTTCTTAGTGTTCTGTCCCCAACCACACGCACACACACCAACAGACGTTCAAGAGTTAAAGACCAAACCAGCCGGCAAAATCCTTTTCCTTAAGATAACGGAACTTGGCAACAACCTAGTGGCTGCCTGCCAAGAGTTTATTATTTATGAAGAGGAGAGATAACTTCTCCCCACTTCTGATACATCAAAAGAAACAGCTCAATAATTACGGAGTTAGTCAAGTCCAGAGATAATCCAGCTAAGTCTTATAGCAAAAGTCCGGCAATGCAGAATGGCGTGGAAGCTTTCAGCTTTGTTCGTCACAAGGTTTGACTGGCCACCACACTCCCTTTTATATCCTGTGGGGTGTGGTCCAGTGACTCAGCCTAATCTCGGGCACGCCTTTTCTTCTGTTGCGCGCGCTTATCTCTGCGACGCTGGCGTGGATCCAGCCAAGACTCATTACCTTCATCACTGTCCATCTGTGGCTGCGTGGACGTGCTTGGCCCCGGCCCTATCTCTTGCCCTTTGGCGGACACCGAAGGCATTGCCAGAGAGGAGGGTCCTGGAGAGGGAGGCCTTGCCAACTCCTCTTCTTCACTCTCGGAGTCCTCTCCTGCTGATGATACAGGCTCAGGTAACGGAGCCACAACACTTAGCCTTGGTAACTTTAAGATGTGTGGACTTCAGTTCACAGGTGGGCTCCTGGGGGTTCGGCAGGGTTCGGGCAATCCTCTAGCCAAGGATTGCCGGAGTTTGGAGAACCCCCAAATGCCACCCCTGGCTGTCCATACCCACCCCACCTTGCCCCTCCCAAGAGTCTCCATGCGGCCCGTTCATCATTCCAAGTAAGTGCAGGGGCCGTGTGGAGGGTCTGGGAGGGCAAAAAACAGGCCTAATGGAGGTTCCGGAAGTCCGGAAACGGGCCTATTTCTGGCCTCTGGACCCCAGGGAAAGCTGTTTTTGCCCCCCTGGAGGCTCGAGGAAAGCCTCCGGAGCCTGGGGAGGGTGAAAAACGTCACCACTACCCCGCCATAGTGCAGGCGGCTGACTAAGCCACGCCCACCATGGCCACACCCACCCAGCAACGGGGCAGCGAACCCGTTGCTAAAGGATCTGAAGCCCACCCCTGCTTCAATTCCCAGAATTCCCCAGCCAGCATTCTGGGAGTTGAACTCCACACATGTTAAAAGTTGTCAAGGTTGAGAAACACTGGCCTACACCATCCCTCCCTCCAGGCTAATGCGGTCCTGTTGAGACAGTAGGTGCCAATTCGCAAAGGCAGCCAAGATGGTTCTCTTCCTTGGTTGGGGTGTCCCAAACCAGAGACTGCCTGAGTGCAAAGATGCTGGTTTGTGGCATGGATTAGTCTGCCCATAGATTTCTCAGTTGCAGTGCTGATGTGTGTATGACTTCTTTTTTTTTTCTCTCTCTCTTTTCAGTGTCGTCGAATAGATTTTCTGCTAAGGTAAAGTGAAACCTCCTTCTCTTTTCTAAGCTTCATTGCAGGTTGAGGGAAGGATTTAATCTCACTGAATTGCTCCCATGGGTTGCTCTCACCTTTATTATTATTATTATTATTATTATTTATTCAATTTATATCCCGCCCTTCTCCTAGTGGACTCAGGGCGGTGCACAGCCAGAACTAAAACACATATCAATACAAAATTTAAAATTATTAAAAGAATTAAATAACTGTGGCCCAAAAATTTAAAACATTGAAAACTAAAAACCATTTGACAATTTAAAAAGCTAAAAAAGACTAAAAAAAAAAAAGGGGGGGGGGGTTTTCACGCCAGCCCTGCTTGATGGAAAAGAAAAGTTTTTAGGGCACGGCGAAAGACCCGGAGATCCGATATCCTTCGTATCTCCGGGGGCAAATAGTTCCAGAGGGCAGGAGCTGCCACAGAGAAGGCCCTCCCCCTGGGGGTCGCCAGCCGACATTGCCTGGCTGACGGCACCCTGAGGAGTCCCTCTCTGTGGGAGCGTACTGGTGGGTGGGAGGCTATCGGCGGCAGAAGGCGGTCCTGCAAATACCCAGGTCCCATGCCATGGAGCGCTTTAAAGGTGGTGACCAACACCTTGAAGCGCACCCGAAAGACCACCTTAACACCCCTCTCCTTTGTCCCTCCTTCTAACCTCTTAAGAGCCAATGAAAATTAGTCAAAACAGAACTACTTTTAAATGGTAGGCACATGGATGTGCCGTGGTGGCGCAGTGGTTAGAATGCAGTCCCTGCAGGCTACTTCTGCTGACTGCCAGCTGCCAGCAGTTTGGCAGTTCGAGTCTGACCGGCTCAAGGTTGACTCAGCCTTCCATCCTTCCGAGGTGGGTAAAATGAGGACCAGGATTGTTGGAGGGCCAGAGGCTGACTCTGTAAATTGCTTAGAGAAGGCTGTAAAAGCACTATGAAGCGGTATATAAGTCTAAGTGCTATTGCTATGTGCCAATTGAAGTATAATCCTGGGGCAAAATTCCAGCAAAAGAATAGACATTCAAAGAGGAACTCAAGCCTCATAAGGAGGCTGTGTAGCTGGTTGCTAACACCAACACAGAGAAAAAGTAGCCTTTGTTCTGTGTAAGGAGGCAGATAGTTGGGTGTGCCATTGACTTATCCTATAGTAGCATCTGAGGGGTCTTTGGGGCAAAAATCTTTCCTTCTCGCTTAGTTGCCCCTCTTCCATCAAAAGAAAGGAACCCAATGGTTCCCAATATTTCTGCTGGACTCTGGCACTGGGTTCTACTCTCCTGTTTTACACGCTCTCTCTCTCTCTCTCCACTGTGGTTTAAAGGAATACTTATTGTCAGATATTTCTTCTTCTTCTCCTCCTCTTCTTCCTCCTCCTTCTTTTTCTCCTCCTCTTCCTTCTCCTTCTCCTCCTCCTTCTCCTCCTCCTCCTTCTCCTCCTCCTTCTTCTCCTCCTCCTCCTCCTCCTTCTTTTTCTCCTCCTCCTTCTCCTCCTCCTCCTTCTCCTCCTCCTCCTTCTCCTTCTCCTCCTCCTTCTCCTCCTCCTTCTTCTCCTCCTCCTTCTTCTCCTCTTCCTCCTTCTCCTCCTGCTTCTTTTTCTCGTCCTCCTTCTCCTTCTCCTCCTCCTTCTCCTCCTCCTCCTCCTCCTCCTTCTCTTCTTCCTTCTTCTTTGCCTTCTTCTCCTCTTCCTCCTCCTCCTCCTCCTGCTTCTTTTTCTTGTCCTCCTCCTCCTCTTCCTCCTTCTCCTCCTCCTCCTCCTCCTCCTCCTCCTCCTTCCTCTTCTTGAGAACTGTGGGCAAGAAGTAAAGCAGAGACATATTCTTTCTGGAGCAAATTATTTCTGAAAGGTCCCTCAGTCTTGGCATCTGCGTTTCTGGGTTTACCATGGTCCCAACAGTCTTGTTGCGGTTTCTGCATCATCTGGGGGCCTCACATGTATTGCCATCAATGAAAGAAAGGCAGATACCAACCCATTCTGTGGGAAGCTTGGTTAGGATCAACAGGAACATTTTGAGGGGACACCCATGAGTTTGTAATCTGAAAACGCCCTACATCCTGCCTGCCCTAGCCCCAACCTCCCCTCTCCAAATTCCCTCATAAAAGGTTCACAGCTCTTTTGTCTTTCAACTGTGTCGCATCTAATCCAGCCCCTCTTCTACCTAGGAGGCCTACCGGCTGATCTATCGTACCTACCTCAGGGAAGGCTTCTTCAGCCTATGGCGAGGCAACTCGGCCACCATGGTTCGGGTGATCCCCTACGCTGCCATCCAGTTCTCCGCGCATGAGCAATATAAGCACCTTTTGGGCAGCTACTATGGCTTCCAGGGAAAGTAAGTTGCTATGGAGCCTCAATCTGACTCAGTCTCGGCCCCAGGGCCGGATTTAGATGAAAAGAGGCCCTAGGCTATTCCACTTATGAGGCCCTTTCACCTATAGTGAAAGTGTAATTTTAATTTTACTAACAATTTGAATGTAGGCCCCTCTTGATCTTGAGGCCCTAGGCTGAAGCCTAGTTAGCCTATAGGAAAATCCGGCCCTGCTCGGCCCTTAAAAGTCTCGACCTGAGCATGTGGGGAAGACACTGTCAAGGGCCAGAAGCCAGGAACCAGGAGAATTTTCAAAAGAGTTCAGATTTACTTCATGCTTCCTCTACACAAGAATCTGAACTCCTCGCAAGGCAAATTTGTGCCAGAGAACCGTCAACAGGACTTCAGAGGGGGATGGACTTGGGTCGTTGTGGTTTATAAATCTTGATTCATTGCTTAGCCTGATGTAGGAATCCTGCCAACTGTACTTTTGTGGCAAGGCAACACAGCCAGAGTTTTGGAATGAACAGTGTTCAGTTTGGAAGCTCTTTTGCCCAGTCTGAGAGATGTTTAGGATCTACCGTGTTTCCCCAAAAATAAAACCGGGTCTTGTTTTAATTTTTGCTCCAAAATAACACTTTAGGGCTTATTTTCTGGTTAGGTCTTATTTTGGGGGAAATACGGTACTAAATGCATCCATCTGGCTGACAATCTTAACGGGGGCTTATTTTTGGGGGGGTAGGGCTTATATTATGAGCAGCCTGAAAAGTCATGCTAGGACTTATTTTCCGGTTGGGTGCTATTTTAGGGGAAAACAGGGTAGTTAGCCAACAACCAAAGAAATTCTCCTTTTCAAATATTACTTTTGTTTTAGAGCGCTCACCCCTCTGCCCAGATTTATCGCGGGCTCTCTGGCAGGGATCACAGCTGCCATGTTGACATACCCCCTGGACCTGGTCCGTGCCCGTATGGCAGTAACACCGAAGGAAATGTAAGTAGTTAGGCAGGGACATGTGAGGTGTATTCTTTAACTATTATTGTTCCTGAAAACCTACAGGTTGGCGCACAAACCCTCATCCAAATGAAGACTTGCTTTGATCACTCTCGAAGCCAAGAAAGTTTTGCCAAAGTTATGACAAAAATCCTTCCACTCCAGGATTGTAATTGGTTCAATAACGCATTCATCCATAAAATGGTTTGCTTGTGCATAGTTTACTTTTGGCGAACCCATAAAATACCTTGGGGATCTACTAATCACAGTGACCCCAAAAAAAAAAAAAAATTGACAAGACTGTAGTGGAATGTAATCTGGATTCCCAGGAGGGCGGGATAAGGGATGCTTTTGTGGTTTACCACAATCCCCCACCTCTTGTGAGAGTACGCACAAAAGATTCAGCCTACCCCAATATAAACGAAGATGACAAACATGGCCAACACATTTAAATTCCCCACCCTTGGGAGACTCCCTAAAATAGCGGTACATATCCTGGGACAGCCATAGATCCTTAGGACTTTCTCTGTCAACCGTCCCATTGGCATATGCAGAAAAAGAAGATCACTGTGATGGTGAACCTATGGCACGCGTGCCACAGGTGGCACACAGAGACCTCTCTGCGGGCACGCCAGCCATCGCCCCAGTCCAGCTCCACCGCGCATGCCCACCAGGGGTGGGTCCTAAATTTTTGTTACTACCGGTTCTGTGGGAGTGGCTTATTTTGTGGGCATGGCTTGATGGTCATGTGACAATTCTTTAGGATTTAGCAGTGGTACTGGTCTACCAGGCTTTTAACTGGTTGCAGAGCTGTACCGGTCTACTCATTTGTTTTTGGAGGCACTGCTCTACCCATTTGTTTTTGGAGGCACCAGTCTACTCATTTGTTTTTGGAGGCATCGGTCTACTCATTTGTTTTTGGAGGCACTGCTCTACCCATTTGTTTTTGGAGGCACCGGTCTACTCATTTGTTTTTGGAGGCATCGGTCTACTCATTTGTTTTTGGAGGCACTGCTCTACCCATTTGTTTTTGGAGGCACCGGTCTACTCATTTGTTTTTGGAGGCACCGGTCTACTCATTTGTTTTTGGAGGCACCGGTCTACTCATTTGTTATTGGAGGCACCAGTCTACTCATTTGTTTTTGGAGGCACTGCTCTACCCATTTGTTTTTGGAGGCACCAGTCTACTCATTTGTTTTTGGAGGCATCGGTCTACTCATTTGTTTTTGGAGGCACTGCTCTACCCATTTGTTTTTGGAGGCACCGGTCTACTCATTTGTTTTTGGAGGCACCGGTCTACTCATTTGTTATTGGAGGCACCGGTCTACTCATTTGTTATTGGAGGCACCAGTCTACTCATTTGTTTTTGGAGGCACTGCTCTACCCATTTGTTTTTGGAGGCACCGGTCTACTCATTTGTTTTTGGAGGCACCGGTCTACTCATTTGTTTTTGGAGGCACTGCTCTACCCATTTGTTTTTGGAGGCACCGGTCTACTCATTTGTTTTTGGAGGCACCGGTCTACTCATTTGTTTTTGGAGGCACCGGTCTACTCATTTGTTATTGGAGGCACCAGTCTACTCATTTGTTTTTGGAGGCACTGCTCTACCCATTTGTTTTTGGAGGCACCGGTCTACTCATTTGTTTTTGGAGGCACTGGTCTACCCATTTGTTTTTGGAGGCACTGGTCTACCCATTTGTTTTTGGAGGCACTGCTCTACCCATTTGTTTTTGGAGGCACCGGTCTACTCATTTGTTTTTGGAGGCACTGCTCTACCCATTTGTTTTTGGAAGCACCGGTCTACTCATTTGTTTTTGGAGGCACCGGTCTACTCATTTGTTTTTGGAGGCACTGGTCTACTCATTTGTTTTTGGAGGCACTGGTCTACTCATTTGTTTTTGGAGGCACCGGTCTACTCATTTGTTTTTGGAGGCACCGGTCTACTCATTTGTTTTTGGAGGCACCGGTCTACTCATTTGTTATTGGAGGCACCAGTCTACTCATTTGTTTTTGGAGGCACTGCTCTACCCATTTGTTTTTGGAGGCACCGGTCTACTCATTTGTTTTTGGAGGCACTGGTCTACCCATTTGTTTTTGGAGGCACTGGTCTACCCATTTGTTTTTGGAGGCACTGCTCTACCCATTTGTTTTTGGAGGCACCGGTCTACTCATTTGTTTTTGGAGGCACTGCTCTACCCATTTGTTTTTGGAAGCACCGGTCTACTCATTTGTTTTTGGAGGCACCGGTCTACTCATTTGTTTTTGGAGGCACTGGTCTACTCATTTGTTTTTGGAGGCACTGGTCTACTCATTTGTTTTTGGAGGCACCGGTCTACTCATTTGTTTTTGGAAGCACCGGTCTACTCATTTGTTTTTGGAGGCACTGGTCTACTCATTTGTTTTTGGAGGCACCGGTCTACTCATTTGTTTTTGGAGGCACTGGTCTACTCATTTGTTATTGGAGGCACCAGTCTACTCATTTGTTTTTGGAGGCACCAGTCTACCCATTTGTTTTTCGAGCGCCCTGGTCTACCACCATACTGCCTTTTAACACTGATCAGCTGTAGGGCAGCCCTTTGAAGCCCCGCGGCAAGAATTTAAACAGTTTTTTTCCTTCTAGCTGATCAGCTGGGACTTGGGAGGCAGCGAATAGATAGAATAGAATAAAAGGTAAGAATAACAGGGGGGCAGGAGGGCCCACCTCCCGAACAAAGAGAACCGGTTCGGTGATGTCATATCATCACCGCTACCGGCTCGGCCAAACCAGGCTGAACCGGAAGGAACCCACCACTGATGGCCACGCTCCTCCCGCCGGCTAGCTGGTCTTTGGGTCTCTGCCGCGGATGCAGGGGGGATGGAGCGCATGCGTGGGGGTGCTCGCATTGTATTTTGGGGGAAGGTGCGCGTGCATGTATCCCCCTGTGCCTCATTTTGGGCCTGGAAGGCCTCCTGCACCAACCTGGAAGCCAAACGGGGCACAGGAATGCCGCGCAAGGCCCCCCCACGCTCCGATTTGGGCCTGGAAAGCCTCCTGAACCAACCAAAAATTGGCAGGGGGGGCACATGTGCGGAGGGCACTCGCATTGTATTTTGGAAGTTCCGGCATGCGCATTTGCGTGAGCGGGTGCGCACTTTGGGCACTTGGCACCAAAAAGGTTAACCATCCCTGTCCTAGGACATTATTTTATCAAGAGTATAACTTTACTGATAAATCCATATAGGCACACTAGAAAACAAAGCCAGCCCTGACTTTTAGTGAGAAAAACTGCATAGATAAAATCCCCCTTTTCCCCCCTGGGCCACCCACCGTCCAGTGTGTCCACTAATCCAGTGCCATCTCTTTGGGAAACAGCAGGGGTGAAATGTAAAATTTGTTACTACCGGTTCTGTGGGCGTGGCTTGGTGGGGGTGGTGGGGGTAATGTGACTGGATGGGCGTGGCCAACTTTTTTTTTATTTAACTTTTCAAAGCATTTTTTCTAATGCTTTGAAAAGCCTCTGCCGATCAGGATCGGGATCGTCAGAGACTTTTCAAAGCATTTTTTTTACCACCTCTTCGGCCAAAGAAGTTGCAGAAAAAAATGCTTTGAAAAGCCTCTGACGATCACAGTTGAGCCGCGCAATCATCAGAGGCTTTTTTAAAAAAAATTTTAAAAGCATTTTTTCGGAAGAGGTTGTAGAAAAAATGCTTCAAAATTTTTTTTTAAAAAAAAGCCTCTGATGATCGTGCGGCTCAGCTGGGCATGGTGGTGGTGGTGGGGCGCTCAGGGATTTTTGTTACCGGTTCTCCGAACCACCCGCCGCCATCGCTACCAGATCGGGCGATCCGGTCTGAACCGGGAGCATTTCACCCCTTGGAAACAGTCTGCTTGGCTCAAAAGTTTCTCATCGTTTGACCTTGAATTGTCGAGATTGTCCCAGGCCATAGACGGTGCACATGAATTCCTTAATTCCTTCCCATACATCCCAATCATTCCTTTGCCACCTTCCCTTGTTTCTGTTGTCTGGCTGTGAGCGAAAGTGCAGAGCGAGTCGGCCTTAACATTCTCCCTGCAAACTTCTTCCTAACTTTTGTTTGATGGTGTCAGGATTCTAGTCCACAATGCAACCTATTCCATTTTTCCTTGGCAGGTACAGCAACATAATTCACGTATTTATGCGGATATCTCACGAGGAAGGATTGAAGACCCTGTACAGGGGCTTCTCACCTACCATTTTAGGGGTGATCCCTTATGCTGGATTGAGCTTTTTCACTTATGAGACACTGAAGAAGCTGCATGCAGGTAAGGACAATCAAGCCGATACTAATATATGCACGTAGTCCTCAACTTGCAACCGTTTGTCTTAATGTCCATTCAAAATTAACAACAGCAGTGGAAAAAAATTGATTTACAACCAGTCTTTGCACTTATGGCCATCCCAGCATCCCCATAAACATGAAAACATAGTATGCAAACCAGCATTTGCATTTCCTGCGTCGGATGAGGACAGCACATCTTTCTCCTTCTGTCCTGGCCATTTTTTACAGAGACACGATTGAGAGCGTGTTTACAAACTGTTTGGTGGCAACAGTGCCTCAGATAGAAAGTCCATACAGAGAGTGGTGAGGACAGCGGAGATTATAGGAAGCTCACTTTTTGCAACCTTCCGACAAGCAAAGTGAATGGGAAAACCAGATTCACTTAACACCTATAACACTAACCTAACAACAACAGAGGCAAGAAAGGTCGTAAAATGGGGCAAAATTCACTTAAAAAATGTCTCATTTAACAACATTGGGTTCACCAGAAGTTGGCAAACAGGCCGTTTTTGGACTCCGTAGGGCCTCCGGGGGAAGTGGGGGAGGCCATTTTCGCCCTCCCCAGACTCCTAGAAAGACTCTGGAGCCTAGTGGGAAAAACTGGCCTACTGGGCCATTGCGTGCCAGGAGCGTGGGGGGGTGGGGTGGGAAGAGCATGGGGGGGTTGCGTGCACATGTGAGGGGGTGGGGTGCATAGAATTATGGGTGTGGACACGCGCACGCGTGACCCACCCCCGCTTCTGGCACGCGATGGCCAAAAGGTTAGCCATCACTGCACTAAACCAAGCTGGCTCTTTATTTCTGGAGAAGCACATTCTAAGGCAGTGATGGCAAATCTTTTCGGCACCAAGTGCCAAAAAAGAAGCGCATGCGCGAAAATGGAGGAGCTGCCCAGGGCGCATGCGCATTCCCGAAAATAAACTTCCGGTTTCAGCTACTGAACTTCCGGTTTCAGCCAGCTACTCTTCCGGGTTTCACGAGCGTGCGCACGTGACAATCAGCTGGACGGCGCGCATGCTCACGTAGGAGAATGGAAAACCAGCTCTTCTAGTTTCTAGCACTGCCACATGCAAACAGGCCAGCTGATCTTTGCACATGCACACCAGAAACCTGGAAGAGGAATGGGCAACACCACACGTGTGAGGTGACAGGGCTCCGTGTGCCACTTCGGTCACGTGTGCCATAGGTTCGCCATCACGGGTTTAGTGGTTAAGACACTAATCTGGAAACTATAGGAGTGTTCTGTCCCCGTCCCCACACACACACACAAACAGCCAGCCAGGGGTTAAAGAATTACTTGGCACACACAAGGTTCGTTATCAGGAACTTGGCAGCAATACGATAACTGTCTGCCAAATGCTTTACTTCAAGAAGAGGGAGTTCTCCTCCAGCAGATAAACACCAACAAATACACACAGTTTTCAAAAACAGTCCAGCTCAAACAGAAACCTTCAGCAGATTCAGGCGTTGTACAAAGTGACTAGCCAGAAGTTAGCTTTGTCCATCAGAGTCTAAATGGCCACCACACTCTCTTATATAGCCTGTGGGGTGTGGTCCAGTGACTCAGCTTAATCCCTGGCACGCTTCCTTATCTGCTGCAAACGTTTATCTCGCCTTCGTTGGCGTGGATCCAGGAACGACGTATCACCGTCATCGCTGTCATTGGAGACACCTGGCTCCTGGCCAATCTCCTCTCCCTCGGCAGACACCTGAGGCATTGCCAGAGAGGAGGGGCCTGGAGAGGGAGGCCTGTCCGGCTCCTCTCCTTCATGTTCGGAGCCTTCTTCCTCCGATAAAATGGGCTCGGGGGTCGGAGCCACAACAAGGAGACTGTGAGTTCTAGTCCTGCCTTAGGTATGACAGACAGACAGACAGACAGACAGACAGAGACAAAGACAAGCATCTGTTTGTTGTCTTTCTAAGCATCTCCACCCTGCCTCCTTTTCTTTCTGTCTCTTCTCCAGATCACAGCGGGAGGAGAGAACCCTACCCCTTGGAAAGGCTTGTGTTTGGGGCTTGTGCAGGCCTGATCGGGCAGTCGGCCTCTTACCCTCTGGACGTGGTCCGTCGACGGATGCAGACCGCAGGGGCGCTGGGCTACTCCTACGGGTCTATCTTCCTCACCATGAGGGACATCATTCGGGAAGAGGGACTCGTCCGAGGCTTGTACAAAGGGCTCAGCATGAACTGGGTCAAGGGTCCCATCGCCGTGGGCATCAGTTTCACCACCTTTGATCTCATGCAGATTCTCCTCCGAAAATGGGGACACAGCATGGACGTGCAGAGGTAACGCCAACCCTGCCGCCCAGGGGTTCCTTGCGGAGTGGGAGTGACCACCACGGTGGCGCCAGTCAGTGCTGACGAACGAGGATGGACAAATCCTCCTTTTTTTTTTTAAACCCCCTTCCCTTGATCCCAGATGAGATTCTCACGGTAGATCTGAATGTGACCTCGGAGAATTCGGTTTCAGACACACAGATTCCTCTAACTGCGGCCATCTCCCCTCCGGTTTCCAGATAACGAATGTGCAAAGAAATAATAGTAGAAATCAGTGCAGGATTTTCATTGTTTTTACGATGTGATCGACATACCCCGGAATTCTCCGAATAGGGGAGAAAAGGGGCCTCTTTCACTGCTAGCCTCATAACTGGAGGCAGCAGCTGATGTGGTTTTATCTGTGTCAAACATTTCCCCCCCCCACAAACTCTTCCCATTCCCCTTTTATTTTATTTTTTAAAATTTGTCCACAACTCTCCTCGCCTATCATTTACCTCTCGGAAGTGCAGTGCCAGATTGGGGTGGGAATATTTTTCCATAGAGTTGACTTAAAAAAGAAGGACGCTTCCTCTGGCATTTTTTGGGGTTGCTGGAAACCAGGAGATCTTAAATCGACAGCGTTTCAGGTTGTTACTTTCCAGAGCAGCATTTAAAATAAAGGATTTTGTGTTTTATTTTGTTTTTCAAAGAAAAAAAAAAGCAGCAAGAACAACAACTACTACTACTACCAGATAGTTTTTTTCCCTTTTCCATTGGAGATGATTCTGGGGAAAACATTATCAGTGCACAGTGTTAACTGGAAACTCTTGCCGTCTTGATATGCTATCCGTTTTCATTTCTTCAGTATTATCCATATTATTTCCGCAGTAGGAAAAGCGTAGAGAATGGATGTCATAAGTGTTTGGTTGGTTGATTGGAAGGAACGTGAAGGGATTATGAGCGCCTGAGAATCTCCTCTTCCTATTTAATATTAACTTGTTGGGTTCTCAGATTGAATGAAGAGCCCTCCCCTGCTTTGTGCGTTTTTAAGATCTTGCTCGCTTGAAAATGGAGGAAACACACCTGTTGGCAAAACCGGCAGTCTCATGTTGTAGCCTCCTTCCTAAATAATATAATTTCACTACTTATTTTCCTTTTTCCTCCGTCCCTTTGCTGCTGCTTGTCAGAGTGGAGAATACCATTGTGCCATGTTAGGCAAGCTTCCTGTGGCAGCTTATATATTTCCTGCATTTAGGTCTCTCTGGATAGTTTTTTGCTGCTTTTTGCTCTTTTTCTCTTTGCCTGTTTTTCTCCTTCATTCAACTTCATTCACTTTGATTAGGGGTGGGGGAGGATAGCAACAGATTACCCCGATGTGATTCTCAAGTCCTTCCCTTCTGGCTTGGGGAACTGTGGCCCTTTTATGACATGCGGACTTCATCTCCCAGAATTCCTGAGCCAGCATGGCTCAGCTCAGCATGGCTGGCTCAGGTATTCTGGGAGTTGAAGCCCACAAGTCATAAAAGGGCCATAGTTTCCCACTCCTGGGCTAAAGGAAGAAAGAAGGAATGGTGTATGTTACAGGAAAAAATCTGTGTCTGTGGCAAGGCTAAAAGACACTCGCTTGTGAACTGACATGGATCCTTCCCCACATTTTGTACAACAGGCTGGAAACTGACTCTGACATTTTGTGGGCCACAAAATATTTTGTGGCAATCTACACTACGCCTCTCCACACACACACACACAGAGCATCCTAATTGTTCTTTATATGATCCTGGAAATTCTACAACTTCCCCTTGTTTGATTCTTTGCAACCTCGCTAATCGAATTGATTTCTGCAGAGGGGCTCAGAATCCAACGGAAGCTTTTGCTGTCGTAAAGCGTTTTCTGCAATTGAGATGCTGTAAGTGCCCACCCCCAGAAAGCATATTTTTTAAGAAGCAGAATCCAGAATGTGATGCGTAGGTGTTGTGCAGACAAAACATGTTGACCGTGAAGGAAGATACGTGATGAGCAGCCTCAAGGTTGCTTAGCTGCCAACGTGCACAAGTCAAATCACAAATCAATAAATGTGAAAGATGTCTCAAATTGAGACTTATTAAATATGAAATATGAAACTCAGCTCTTAGAAGAAGGCTTTTCTCCCGGTTTTAGAATTTTTTAGATTCCCTTCCCTCCCCACCCCATCCACTGCTTAAGCTTGGTTGCCAATCTAGCTTGTGTTTTTTTTTAAAACCTGCTTTATATACTTAAACACTGCACCACTTACCTTATGGTCTTGCATAGAGCCTCTTGGCCAGAAATGTTAGACACTATCACAAAACATCCCCTGGTCATTGTAATCAAATCAAATTCATTGGGGGTGTATTGGACATTTAGCTGGGGGAACCTGCTATAATGGGGATTTGTGGGGAGCTAAAATGGGTCTCCCTTTTGTTCCCCAATATTAACTCAGCTGGAGATCTTTACCAAGGCAAGTTCAGTGTGTTTTTCTCTTGTCTGCACATTCCTAAGGTAGAGAGTGAAAATTTGGCCAACTTTTAAGTCCTGTGGACTTCAACTCCCAGAATTCCCATGGCTGGTTGAGGAATTCTGGGAGCTGAAGTCCACAAAACTTAAAAAAGTTGCCAAATTTGAGGATCCCCGGCCTAGAGCAGAAGTGGTGAACGAAGGCCCCTTTATGACTTTTGGACTTCAGCTCCCAGAACGCCTGAATTCTGCAAATTGAAGTCCACAAATCATAAAAGGGCCATCATTTCCCCACCCTTGGTCTAGAGTCGTTTTTCAAACCCGGCAACTTTAAAATGCTTGGATTTCAACTCCCAGAATTCTCCAGCCAGCATGCTGGAGTCCACACATCTTAAAATCGCCCAGTTTGAAAAACACCGCTCTAGAGTAAGAATAGTTCAAGGGCAGGTTGGCCTTCCCTACTTGGAACCTAGCCAGGGTTTTCCTTGGTCTAATAATAATAATAATTCGAAAAGGTCAATACAAGCCGGGCGGCCCTAAACGGCACCTTTCCTGTCGCTGCCAACCTTCTTGAGCTGAGCAAGGTGATTTTTTAGCAAACCCTCAATGCTGTTTTTCCAGGGTTAACAGGTCAGTTAGTTGACTGGAGTCTTTGCTGTAATTTGAATGTGCCTTTAAAAGGTGCTGTGTTGGCCTCCAAACACAACAGGAGTGTTCTTGTAGGACAAGGGGAACTATTTTTTTGACAAGTGAATCAGTGGGGAAACAGGATCCCTTTCCTTGCAGGGGTTCCTAACTTTTTCCCCTTACAGAGCTCTTCTCCAGGGATTGTCTGGAGAAGCCACCCTTGATGTAGGAAAATCTGTGGTGCGTTCCAGGCAGGGCTGTTCCTCGTAGCTTTGTGCAAACGGAGTATACGATTGCAAAGCCACCCACAACATGTTTCCCCTGAGAGGGTTGTGGGCCCACAAGCAGCGTTTTGAAGGAAAGTGAGCTAGCCACTCAAGAATTTGGCACCACCGCACAGTCAAGTATTATAAAGGGTGACTTTGGAGAGCTACCCCAGCCTTGGGGGGAACGACGGCGTTAATATGGCGCGACGCATTTGTGTAGAATGTTGAACGCAACGGCCTCAGCTGACGAGAGGTTCTCCTCTGCATTGTGGCTTTTTATCTGGCCAACGATACTTTTGTTTTATATAGATGTTTATAGTGACAAAATTATAAAGATCTGTGCCAAGGGAGGAGGTATATTTAATAATAAAAATGAATTATCCAGTTCGTGGTGTATGCCGTGTCTTTCTTTTTTGTCTAATTGTATAGAATTAGACGGCATTATTAATACAAGTATCCCCAAACCTTTTTGATGACCTGGCTATTAAAAGAATAACAGAATTGGAGACCTTAGAGGTCTTCTAGTCCAACCCTCTGCTCAAACAGGAAACCCTATATCTGTGATGGCTAACCTTTTTGCCGTCGTGTGCCAAAAGCGGGGGGCCACGGGGGGGTCGCAGGTACGTGTGCCCACATCCATAATTCAATGTGCATGCGCACGTGACCCCCTCCCCACAATTCCCCCTGCTTTTGGCACGCAATGGCACAGTAGGCCCGTTTTTCCCCCTCCCCAGGCTCCAGAGGCTTTCTAGGAGCCTGGGGAGGGCAAAAACAGCCTTCCCCAACTCCCCAGAGGCCTTCAGGAGGCCAGAAACAGCCAGTTTCCCAACTTCCGGTGGGACCGGAAGGCCTGTAAATCAGTTGGCCGGTGCGCGCATGCGCGCTGGAGCTGAGCTAGGGCAACACTCGCGTGCCCACCAATATGGCTCTGTGTGCCACCTGTGGCACCCATGCCATAGGTTCGCCATCACAGCCCTATATCCATGATGGCGAACCTATGGCACACGTGCCACAGGTGGCATGCAAAGCCATATCGGTGAGCACGCGAGCATTGCCCTACCTCAGCTGCAGCACACATGCGCACACCGTCCAGCTGATTTTCGGGCCTTCCGGGCCCACCGGAAGTTGGGAAACAGGCTGTTTCCAGCCTCCGGGGGGTGGGGAAGGCCATTTTCGCCCTCCCCAGGCTCCTAAAAAGCCCTGGAGCCTGGGGAGAGCCAAAAACGGGCCTACCGGGCCCATCATATGCCAAAAGCAGGGGGAGCGCAGTGGGGGGGATCGCAAGTACATGCATGGGGGGCAGGGCACATTGAATTATGGGTATGGGTATGTGTGTGCGTGACCCCGTTTTTGGCACACAATGGCAAAAAGATTAGCCATCACGGCATTATCATTTCAGACAAATGGCTGTCCAATTTCTTCCTTAAAAGCCTCCAGTGATGGAGCATCCACAACTTCTGGAGACAAGTCGTTCCATTGATTAATTGTTCTCACTATTGGGAAATTTCTCCTTATTTCTAGGTTGGTTCCCTCCTTAGTTTCCTTCCATTGCTTCTTGTTCTGCCTATTGAAAGGGGGCACGCCAAAAACTCTTCCTTCCCCAGTGGGTGACGATACTCCACCAATTCATAGCTGAATTATTGATCGGCTCCACACAATGTGTTAAACCATAAATGCAAGTAATCCTCAACGTATGTTCATAATGGAACCTGCCCATTGCGGTCATATATCGTGACAGTTGTAAAAAAGGTGACCGCCCTGATTTTACAACTTTTTTTTGCAGTGGTCAACAAGCGAATGCAGCAGTCATAAAACAAACACAACAAATCTGACAGCTGTTGCTAGGGGGACCTTTGCACAGGTTCGCCTGGCGCACCAATTGCGACCCTACTTGGATCAGGAGGCTCTCCTCACAGTCACTCATGCCCTTGTCACCTCGCGGTTAGATTATGGCAACACGCTCTACATGGGGCTACCCTTGAAAAGTGTTTGGAACTACAGTTGGTCCAGAATGCAGCCGCGTGAGCTGTCGTGGGTGCACCTAGGTACACCCACATTACAACAATTCTCCGCGAGCTGCACTGGCTTCCTATTGGTCTCTGGTCATAATTCAAGGTGTTGGTTATTACCTTTAAAACCCTACATGGCTCAGGGCCAGGCTATCTTCGAGACCGCCTACTACCGCATAGCTCCCAGCGACTGGTAAGATCCCACAGAGTTGGTCTCCTCCGGATCCCGTCAGCTAAACAGTGCCGGCTGGCGAGCCCGCAGGGGAGGGCCTTCTCTGTGGCTGCCCCAGCTCTCTGGAACTAGTTACCTCCTGAGATCCGGACCATCCCCCACCCCTATTGGCCTTCCGGAAAGCGGTGAAGACCTGGCTTTTCCGGCAGGCCTGGGGCCGTTGATCTTGCTGTTGCGATTTGGCGAGATCCGGCCATGAATGGTGTGAATGAGTTTTAATTGTTTTTAATGTTTTAATTTTTAATGTTTTTATATATGGTTTTTAAATGCATTGTAAGTCGCCTTGAGTCTTTGGAGAAAGGTGGCATACAAGTTGAATGAATGAATGAATGAATGAATGAATGAATGAATGAATGAATGAATGAACAAACACCGCAGTCATTAAACGAATGCCACTTTCATTAAGTGCACCCATTCTTCGTTCTGGCATGGCTTTGCTGAAAACTGGAAGTAACCTCTCGTTTTCACAAAATTCTTATAAAATGCAGTCATGTGGCTGAGCACTCTGTAGGTCATAACTGCAGGGATGCTAAGCGATTGGTTGTAAGTCGAGGACTAGCTTTATGTTCTGTCTGTTGAATGTGGCATGTAAAGCAGGCCCAATCATTTGTGGCTTACTCAGTGACCAAAATTAAGCAAGCCACACAATCATCCTTCAGCTACAGTTCTCTCCAATTATCCCAAAGGTGCTTTTTTCCAGAGGCAACTGGACTTCAGTTTCACTTCACATCCAAGAAGCTTCTTCAGTTCGAAACGTCTTCAAGAAAAAACAAAGGAAGTCCAGTTGCCTCTTGAAAAAGCACCTTTGGGACAATCACGACCTGGATGACCGAGAATCTCTCTAGACTTTCTCTCCCATTAGATTTGTCTCTCTGGATCCATGGCAGGGGCGTCAAAACTCAAGGCCCGGGGGCTGGATCCAGCACGCGGGGTGCTTAGATCTGGCCCAGGGGGCTGCCCTGGAAACAACGGATTGGCCCGCGGTGCCTCTGCCAGCTAAAAGGGACCTCGGGAGGGCCGCATTCGGCTCTCCTGAGCTCCACTTTTGTTGGCAGAGGGTTGCAGGAGGCCATGGCAGCTAGAAATGCAACTCGGGAGCCCGTTTTCGCTGGCAGAGCGCTCTGGCCGCCACAGGCGTCTCTGACACGAGTGATGGGTTGGCCACGCCCACCTACCCATACAACCAGAGGCGGGATTCACTTAGCTTCCCTACTGGTTCGCAAATGTGAGTGCGCCCCTTCCATGCATGCTCTTTGTTTGCGTGCACGCCTTCCGCACATGTGTGCGACCTCCAAAACGTGGCAAAATAGGACGGCATTACATCCAGGGAGGAGGGCAGGGCCTACCACAATCGCCGCTACCGATTCATACAAACCGGCTGAATCCCACCACTGCCTACAACCCTAATGTAGCTCTCAATGAAATTGAGTTTGACACCCCCGATCCATGGCGTGCGAATCATACTAGGTTTTGGCTTCAAATAGCTCTCCTCTCCTCCATGGGTTTTAATTCCTGGCTTAAATTCAGATATAATATTAGGCTTAACCGTCTCATAACCAACGGTGGCAACTTGGCTGATCCTGGAAGCTAAGTGGGACTTGGTCAGAATTTAGATGAATGACCTCTAGGGAAATTGCAGGGCTGGACTTTAACTGGGAAGTTAAAAAGAAGAAAAACCCAAGAGAAGGTGATCCTTGACAATTTCTGTATTTCTTGGAGGTGTCACCACGGAGTCAAATATAACTAGGGACGTGCTCTTTAGGGTCTGATCATGCCGTGGTTTAAGCCCCTTGTGTGAAACAAACTACGACGTTCTTCTGAACCTCAGGCTACAGATAGACCTCGACTTATGACCGCAGCTGATCCCCCATATTTCTATTGCTAAGCAAAGCAGTTAAGCAAATTATGCCTTAATGTTGTGATCTTTTTTTGCCACAGTTGTTAAGTTCATCTCTGAAGTGGTTCAGTGAATCATGCAGTCGTTAAGCGAATTTGGCTTCCCCCATTGACTTTTGCTTGTCAGAACCTGGCTGGGAAGGTCACAAATGGTGATCAGGTGATCAGGTTGACTTTGGGCCAATCACCAGGAGTCAGTGAATTCTAGTCGCGCCTTAGCTATGAAAGCCGGCTGGTTGACTTTGGGCCAATCACCAGGAGACCGTGAGTTCTAGTCCTACCTTAGCCATGAAAGCCAGGTGGGTGACTTTGGGCCAATCACCAGGAGACCGTGAGTTCTAGTCCTACCTTAGGCCTAAAAGCCGGCTGGGTGACCTTGGGCTGGTTCTTCTCTCTCAGCCCAACCTACCTCACAGGATTGTTGTGGGGAAAATAGGAGGATGAAGGAGTATTGGGTATGTTCGCTGCCTTAAAATATACAAATAATAAAGGCCGAAGTTTTTTTTTTTTTTTTTTAAATCTAAACTCTGGAAAAAAAATTGCTAAGCAAAGGAGACGTGAAAGGTAATGCCATTGTCCAAATTTCAACCTTGCTCCTGAATGCTTTTAAGCCATTAAGAACTGGAAAAAAAAATTTTTTTTAATCAAAGCTGATCAGAACATTCCTTTTTTTAACCTCTTTTGGGATAGTGTGCAAGATGTGTATCCAGTCCACTGTGATTGGTCTAAAAAAAAAATAGTACTTGAATCCGGCTGGTTTCTTCTCAGAGATGTCACAAGAAAGGCTTTCCTCAAGGATGACAACCCGGCATTGCAAACCCTCAAGAGAAATCCATATTCTGGCACTTAAACACACTCTGGACCCAAAATGTCTCACTCCGAGAGCCAAAGGAGAGCTGCTCACTTAGGACACAGCCAAGTGCTGATGGAAATAGAGGCCAAAGAAGACGGAAACGACTTGGCAGGCCGCAATCCACCAGACATAGAAAGAGAACAGCCCCCGGTAGAAAAGAGGAGTGAAGACGGTGCCCAAGGCACTAAGAGATGCGGTGATCTGTTCTACTGCGGCCTGGATATCTTCTTTCCCAGAGTCCTCGGAGGGGGCGGCCTGGTGAACCAGAATGGCATCAGGTGCTGGAGATGTTAGTGCAGGCTCAGGATAAAGGCCCCAGGAATATTCACCTTTTGGGGAGAGAAAGGAATAGGGGAGAGGTTACATGCACCAAAATTCTTTTATCAACCTGGTATATTTATTTATTTATTGGTTCGATTTATATGCCGCCCTTTTCCAGAGACCCAGGGTGGCTTACAATGCGTTAAGCAATAGCCTTCATACTTTTGTATATACCTGCTCAGTAGGGCTTTCGCGCCCCCCCCAACGGTGTTCTTTTTTATACAAAGTCAGCTTATTGCCCCCACAAACCGGGTCCTCATTTTACCTACCTTCGAAAGGATGGAAGGCTGAGTCAACCTTGAGCCTGGTGAGATTTGAACTTGCAATAATTGCAGGCAGCTGGTGTTACTTTAACAGTGCTTTAGTCTGCTGCGCCACCAAGGCTCTCTCATTTTTATATATATATAAATGCAGTGGTGGGATCCTGCCAGTTTAAAAACCGGTTCGGTAATTGCATTCGCACACACCCGCGGATGTGCAGTTTTAACAAAACTAAATTTCCGCGTTACTTCTGGGAAGTAACACAGCCGAGGTGCGGCAATCCTCACTTTTCGAGAAAGTTGCATAACATTCTCAGAGACTCTTCCCATCCTGCTTACAATCTTTTTGGACTGTTGCCTTCTGGCAGAAGATACAGAACAATTAAAACTCGGACCAGACGTTTTCTGAATAGTTTTTACCCCAGAGCTATAATTGCACTCAACAATGAACTAAAGGGCCACCATCAGTGAGCTGTTGGACAGCATTACTTGGTCTGTTGTGTGGATGTTTGGGTGGTTTAGGGGTGGGGAATTGTGGTGGGTGGGAGTGTGTTTGGGGATTGTTATGTGTGTTGGACCTGGTCTTTGGGTTTTATGTGAATTTCGTTGTATGGGTATACTGTGTATACACGTACAATGACAATAAAGTTATTATTATCCGCTATGCCGTGCGAATCAGCTGAGAGGATAAAGGTATGTAAAGCGCGCAGGGTCGGGCGGATGGGCCCACCTGATTGTCGGAGTGAACCGGTTCGCTCCCAGCTGATCGTTGAAGCTACCGGTACACCTGAACTGGTCCGAACCGGCTGAATCCCTCCCCTGTATAAACACATATAAAAAATCCAGGTGCACCCTTCCTTCCTTTGGATAAAGTTGAAAGCGATGCATTTTTATTTAGCTTAACCAATGTTCAACTAATGAGGCAGCATAAAAGCAAAATTATTTAAATGACACATTTTGGGAGGGAAAATTACAGAGGGAAATAGGGAGTTCTTAATTTACAACCACAATTGAGACCAGAATTTCTGTTGCTAAGCGAGGCAGTTGGTTCAGTTTGTTGCTCCCAATTTTATCACCTTTTTTGCTACGGTTGTTCAGTGAAATACTACAACTGTTAAGGGAAGTATGTGGTAATTAAATGAATTGGACTTTCCCCCAGGGGTGAAATCCAGCAGGTTCTGACAGGTTCTGGAGAACCGGTAGCGGAAATTTTGAGTAGTTTGGAGAACCGGAAGCGAAAATTTTGAGTAGTTCAGAGAACCGGCAAATGCCACCTCTAGCTGGCCCCAGAGTGGGGTGGGAATGGAGATTTTGCAATATCCTTCCCCTGGAGTGGGGTGGGAATGGAGATTTTTCAGTAATCCTCCTCTGGAGTGAGCTGAATGGAGATTTTGCAGTATCCTTCCCCTGCCATGCCCACCATGCCACGCCCACCAAGCCACGCCCATAGAACCGGTAGTAAAAAAATTTGGATTTCACCACTGCTTTCCCCATTGACTTCGTTTGGACCCAGCCCATACAAGTGGTGGATGAGCGGGAACCAGTGGTGGGTTGCCCCCGGTTCGGACCGGTTCACAAGAACCGGTAGTAAAACCAGTGGGAGGCTCCACCCACTGACCCGGACGTCATCAGAAGTGATCTGTGCATGCACGGGCCTGATGCAAACTGGTAGTAAAGGTAAGTAGAACCCACCCCTGGCGGGCAGGCGGGCACAGCCCCATCAAGTGATGGGCACTTTGCACAAGCGGTGGGCACACAGATATGCACACACATCTGCTCACACACAACCATCCCTTAGCGCTCCCTCACTGGTCTACTAAGCCAGAAAGGTTGGGGGACCGCTGCTCTAGACACTTGACTGAAGAATACTTTACCAAGAGTTTTGAGGATGAGGGTGCAGTGCAGGGTGAGAAAGATTGGCGCCAGGTATTGGAGGCTGACCACTGTTACATAGCAGTAGATTCTGGTGATCTGGAAATAAAATAAAAATTAAAAAAAAGGAACAATGAAGAATGAGAATTGAGATCTGGTCATCTAAAGTCTTAAGTAGCAACCCAGATACAGGTAGCCCTCCACTTATGATCAAAACTGAGCCCAAAAATTTCCGTTGCTCAGCAAGACAGTTGCTAAGTGAGTTTTGCTCCATTTTACGACCTTTCTTGCCACAGTTGTTAAATGAATCACTGCAGCTATCTATCTATCTATCTATCTATCTATCTATCTATTTATCTATCTATCTATTTATCTATTTATTTATTTATTTATTTATTGGTTCGATTTATATGCCGCCCTTCTCCGGAGATTCAGGGCGGCTTACAATGCTCCAGGTCCTCATTTTACCTCCCTCGAAAGGATGGAAGGCTGAGTCAACCTTGAGCCTGGTGAGATTTGAACTTGCAGTAATTGCAGGCAGCTGGTGTTACTTAACAGCACTTTAGTCTGCTGCGCTACCAAGGCTCTTTATCACTGTTGTACTATCCCCGTGAGCACCTGATCAAAATTTGGAGGCTTGGCCACTGGCATGTATTTATGACAGTTATAAACATTTATGCATTGATGTATTAAGTATTTATGACATTTATAAACAGAAGCATGGAATCAAAATCACGTGAAGTACCCTGTTTCCCCGAAAATAAGACATCCCCTGATAATAAGCCCAATCAGGCTTTTGAACACATGCACTAAAGTAAGCCTCCCCTTGAAAATAAGCCCCCCCCCAATATTTAAACGCATCCAGTTTTGGTCACATTACAAAAAAGACGTTGAGGCTTTGGAAAAAGTGCAAAGAAGAGCAACTAGGATGATTAAAGGTCTGCGGACTAAAACATATGAAGAATGGTGGCAGGATTTGGGTATGGCTAGTTTAGAGAAAAGATAGACTAAAGGTGACATGATAGCAGTATTCCAGTGTTAGAGGGGCTGCCACAAAGAAGAGGGAGGGTTAACTTATTTTCCAAAGCACCAAGAAGAGCCTTGGTGGCACAGCAGACTAAAGTGCTGTTAAGTAACACCAGCTGCCTGCAATTACTGCGAGTTCAAATCTCACTAGGCTCAAAGTTGACTCAGCCTTCCATCCTTTCGAGGTAGGTAAAATGAGGACCCGGATTGTGGGGGCAATAAGCTGACTTTGTATAAAAAAGAACCCCGCTTAGGGGGGCCCTGAAAGCCCTACTAAGCAGGTATATACAAAAGTATGAAGGCTATTGCTTAACGCATTGTAAGCCGCCCTGAGTCTCCGGACGGCATATAAATCGAACCAATAAACAATAAACCAATAATAAAGAACAAGGGATGGACAAGGAACAAGAGATGGAAACTAATCAAGATGAAAAGCAACATGGAATTAAGGAGAAACTTCCTAACACTGAGGAGAATTAACCAGGGGAAGGCCATTTTCGCCCTCCCCAGGCTCCTAGAAAGCCTCTGGAGCCTGGAGAGGGCGAAAAACGGGCCTACCACGCCCACCGGGCCATCACGTGCCAAAAGCGTGAGGAGCATGGGGGGGTTGTGTGCGCATGCGCAGGGGGCATTGAATTATGAGTGTGGACACACGCGCGATCCCTGCTTTTGGCATGCAACGGCAAAAAGGTTACCCATCACTGCTATAGGGGGGTCTCCTGCCTGAGCAGAGGGTTTGACTAGAAAACCTCCAAGGTCCCTTCCAGCTCTATTCTGATTGATTGATTGATTGATTGATTGATTATGGTCGCAGTGTCCCAGGGTCATGTAATCACCCTTTGCAACTTTCTGACAAGCAAAGTCAATGGGGAAGCCAGATTCACTGAACAACTGCGTTACTAACTTAACAACTGCAGCGATTCGCTTAACAACTGTGGCAAGAAAGGGCGTAAAATGGGGCAACGCTCACTTAACAACGGAAATTTTGGATTCAATTGTGGTCATAAGTTGTGGACTACCTGTAAATGGTTTGCCTCACCTTGCCCTGTTTGCTGTGAACCATCTAGGGCCTACCTTCCGCTGAATCTCCAGCACGGTGATGCGGCCGGCCTCCCGTTTCATTTGCTCCACCCAACGCTCAGCCAGATTCAGATACGCCTGGAGATGGTAGCGGATGACAGCCAGGCGTAGCACACAGAACGCTACAATCGTCCACAGGCGTACAGAATTGTAGGTGGTGTCCGACATGCTGTCACAAAGAGGAAGGAAACACCGCTTAGGGCCCCCCGAAAAAGCTCTACTAAGCAGGTATATACAAAAGTGTGAAGGCTATTGCTTAACGCATTGTAAGCTGCCCTGAGTCTCTGGAGAAGGGCGGCATATAAATCGAACCAATAAATAAATAAATAAATAAATTCATTAGCTCTCTGAGGAGGAGGAAGGACGTCTTTCAAATGCTGAGCTGCCAAGCAACAGCCTGAGAATCTAGGGCTTGATTCCCAACCTCCCTTTTGAATCTAAGTTACTAAGCCTCATGGATGCAGGGATGCTAAAAGGAATGCCAACCCCCCCCAAAAATTAAGCAGAAATTACTTGAATTATTTATTTATTTATTTTATTTATTTGTTAAGCACGTATTAGATTTTATATATATATATGCATGAATTGAATACATAAAATGAATACAATTAAAGGGAACATTAGGACAGGGACGGTAGGCATGTTGGTGCTCTTATGCACGCCCCTTACAGACCTCTTAGGAATGGGGTGAAGTCAACAGTAGCCAGCCTAAGGTTAAAATTTGGGGGGGTTTGGGATGAAACCACAGATTCAGATAGTGCATTCCAGGCATTGACCACTCTGTTGCTGAAGTCGTATTTTCTGCAATCGGGTTTGGAGCGGTTCACTTTAAGTTTGTATCTATTGTGTGCTCATGTATTGTTGTGGTTGAAGCTGAAGTAGGTAGGACAGGTAGGACATTGTAGCAGATAATTTTATAAGCTATGCTTAGGACATATCAATGGCAGCTTAGTTCTAAATTTTCTAAGCCCCAAATTTCAAGTCTGGTGGCATAAGGTATTTTTTGTTGCAAGCGGAGGAGTGGAGGACTCTTCTTGTGAAATATTTCTGGGCACGTTCAATTGTATTAATGTCTGATATGTAGTGCGGGTTCCAGACAGATGAGTTGTATTCGAGAATTGGTCTAGCAAATGTTTTGTATGGTCTGGTTAGTAGTGTAATATTACTGGAGAAGAAGTTACGCAAGATTAGGTTTGCAACCTTTAATGCCTTTTTGGCAATGTTGTTACAGTGGGCTTTGGCACTTAGATTATAGCTCAAAAGGAAACATTTAAAAAAAAAAAAAGGAAATCACAGCCGGAATGCAACTCCCCCCCCGCACTAACTTACATCTGGACCTTCTCCTTGCCCATGGGGGCCTGCAGCAGGAGGTCTCGCGAAATGGGCTTGATCCACATCAGAACCACGATCACGGGAGCAAGAAAACTGGCATGCAGAAGGAGTCTGTGGGATGGGAAGAGGGAGGTTTGTTCTGTGTTAGGCTGATTCTCCAGACTTTGAGGGCCTGGAAACGTGTATCTGGCAACACCCACCCACCCACCCCCAACACACACACACACACAAATAAGCTTTTAAGTAAGGATTAACAGCGTCCAAAGGGCAGGGTCAAAAAAGTCAAGCTCCACAAAGGTGTGATCAAAATTCCACCTGGTTTTTATGTGCATCTCATTAAAAAAATTGGAGCATCGGACTGTATTTATATCTATATATCTACTTATATCTACCTATATTTACCTACCTACCAATCTATATCTCTATCCATCCATCCATTCTATCTATCATCTCTCTCTCTCTCCATCCATCCATCCATCCATCCATCATCTTATAGTCATTCATTCATTCATTCATTCAGTCTGTCTATCAATCATCTTATTTATCTACCTACCATTTTAATAATTTTCAACCATATAAAATACAGCTTTTACTGGTTGAAGGATCACCTTTGTCCTTTGAACAATATGGTGCAGCCCAACTGATTCAACTTGCATTTCCCTTCCCTTCCCTTCCCACATCCTGCTCATATATTCCTGGCTGGGGAGTTCTGGGAATTGAAGTCCATATATCCTAAGGCTGCTAAGGCTGAGAAACACTATCCTACAGCAACTGCTCCACCTAAAAAAATAGCTTTTTTTTTTGGTGCTGTTACACAATTAATCAATGTCTTGCCATTCCCCACCCTAGAAGGCATGAGCTCTCTCTCCCTAAGGATCTTGCAAGTTTTGTATGCATTTACAATACAGATAGTCCTTGATTTATGACCACAGTTGGGACTGGAACTTCCATTGCTAGGTGAGATGGCCCATTTTAAATCCATTTTTGCCACGGTTGCTAAGCGAATCACTGCAGTTATTAAGTGACTCGTGCAGTTGTTAAGCGAAGCTGGCTTCTCTTACTGACTTTCCTTTGTCATAAACAAATGATGATCACATGAACACAGGAAGCTGCAACTATCATAAATACATTCCTATTGCCAGGTGCCTGAATTCTGATCATGGGACTGTGGGGTGCTGCGATAGTCACAAGTGCAAGTCAAGTTGGTTGTAAGTCAAGGACTAGCTTATAAACAAATCAAATTCAAGGGAAGTATGTCAGACCTATTTTAAGGTTCTGTAGATATTCTGAAGTATCATGCTCCTTTCTTGATTTTACCTTCTAATGTTATTTCTGGAACCGTGTCTATGAATCACTGCCTCAATCTTTCACCTATCAATTGTCCTAATTAAGTTGATTCCACATCATAAGGACACTTAGGCCCCTATATTTTAGAAGAAGGTGAGGTAGGTCTTTCTTCAATTCTCAGGACTTATGGGGCTCTTTCTAGGTTCTATCATATTTCAAGACCTAAAATGGACACCCAACATCAAAAATGTAATCAAAAAAGCACAACAAAGAATGTTTTTTCTGCGCCAACCCAGGAAGCTCAAACTGCCCAAGGAGCTGCTGATCCAGTTCTACAGAGGAATTATTGAGTCTGTCATCTGCACCTCTATAACTTTCTGGTTTGGCTCTGCAACCCAACAAGACAGACACCGACTTCAGAGGATAATTAGAACTGCAGAAAAAAAAACAATTGCTACCAACCTGCCTTCCACTGAGGACCTGTATACTGCACCAGTCAAAAAGAGGGCTGTGAAAATATTTACAGACCCCTCGCATCCTGGACATAAATTGTTTCAACTCCTACCCTCAAAACAATGCTTTAGAGCACTGCACACCAGAACAACTAGACACAAGAACAGTTTTTTTTCCCCCGAACGCCATCACTCTGCTAAACAAATAATTCCCTCAACACTGTCAAACTATTCACTAAGTCTGCATTACTATTAATCTTCTCATCATTTCTATCACCCATCACTTCCCACTTATGACTGTATGACTGTAACTTTGTTGCTGGTATCCTTATGATTTATATTGTTTCCTAGTATGATTTGAATGCTTATTTCTACCCTAGGACTATCCTTAAGTCTTGTACCTTATGATTCTTGATGAACGTATCTTTTCTTTTTATGTACACTGAGAGCATATGAACCAAAGACAAATTCCTTGTGTGTCCAATCACACTTGGCCAATAAAGAATTCTATTCTATTCTATTTTAGGGCTAAGCAATAAGCTGGAACGTAACTGGATCTTTGGCTGGTTGGCCACCATCTTGAGCGCATCCAACTGAGTCTGGGCCAGCCGTAGGCCTGGGAAAGTCAAGCAGGCACCAATGAACGAACAGAGGCCCACGAGGCCCACTTTAATTCCGAGTTTTGTCACCGGGATCCTGGAGGGAAGAAACAAATGCCCCATAAAGCCAACCGTGAACCCTGGGCAGAAATCTTCAAAGTTTTTTTTCAGAGGAGAGAAGTTTTTGGTGTTAAGTGAAGGGAGGCAATCAGTTTGCTTACACCTTGGCCAAACTGGTCAGAGCCAGTTTGGTGTAGTGGTTAAGAAGCTGACCTAGAAACCAGGAGACTGTGAGTTCTAGTCCTGCCTTAGGTGTAAAACCAGCTGGGTGACTTGGAGCCAATTACCAGGAGATGGTGAATTCTAGTCCGCCTTAGGCATGAAAGCTGGTTGGGTGATTTGGGGCCAGGGGTGGGCTGCTGGGGGTTCACAGGGGTTCGGGAGAACCTCTAACTAAGATTCTGTCCAGTTCGGAGAACCCCCAAATCCCACTCCTGGCTGGCCCCACCCACCCCACTCCACCCTTCCCAGGAGTCCCCACACGGCCCATTTTGGATGCAGGTAAGTGAAGGGCACGCGTGGAGGCTCTGGGAGGGTGAAAAACGGGCCTACCAGAAGTTTGGGAAGGGCTCCGGAGCCTGGGAGGCTGTTTTCGCCCTCCTGGAGGCTCGAGGAAAGCCTCCGGAGTCCGTGGAGAGCAAAAACGCCCATCCGCCGTGGTGCAGGAGGCTGACTAGGCCACGCCCACCATGGCCACGCCCACCCAGCAACCAGGCAAAGAACCCCTTGCTAAAATTTTTGAAGCCCACCCCTGCTCGGGGCCCAACCCACCTCACAAGGTTGTTGTGGGGAAAAAGAGGAGGAAGAAGCAGTCTTATGAAGGTTCTCTGCCTTGAGTTTCTTATAAAGTAATAAAAATCGAATAAATAAAAACCTATTTTAAAAATGGAATGACATCCTTATTTCCTTATTTATTATTGTCTTTAGAGCCCGACTTTCTCCTGAGGGTTCAAACCCAACACCATAACTACTGGGGGGGGGGGGCGGTGTCCCACTGCCAATAGCAGCAAAAGTTGGGTCTAAACTAGAAGAGGATCAAAAGTCAATAAGCAAAAACTTACATCCATTCCCATCCTTGGTCCATGAAGAAGACCTCCAAATTGTTATGGACGCTGGTTAGTCCTGGACAGGGGAGAGAGCTGATCAAGGGAGTGCAAAGGGCTTAATTTGGCCAGCCAAGGTGGCAAGGGTGCCCAGCTATGGCCCATGCCCGAGGTCACTCACCTGCATTGAGCCCAAATTCGAGGTAATCTTCCCTGACCACCAAAACCACCATTGCGATCAGAAGGAAGAGGAAGGCGAAGGAGAGGCAGACAGAACGCTCACCTCCCTCCTTGGAGCGGAAATAATGACGCATCACCATAACAAAAATTTTGCTGAAGCTGGTGCTAAGGGCATAACGTCAACCATTCTGGACCAAAGGTCTTTTCTCAAGAGGCAACTAGACTTTCTGTTTTTTCTTTGAAGATGTTTCACTTCTCATCCAAGAAGCTTCTTCACCTCTATTCACAACAGAGCTCAAGAAGCTTCCCAGATGAGAAGCGAAACGTCTTCAAAGAAAAACCAGACAGTCCAGAAGCTTCTTCACCTCTATTCACAACAGAGCTGAAGAAGCTTCCCGGATGAGAAGCGAAACGTCTTCAAAGAAAAACCAGACAGTCCAGAAGCTTCTTCACCTCTATTCACAACAGAGCTGAAGAAGCTTCCCGGATGAAAAGCGAAACGTCTTCAAAGAAAAACCAGAAAGTCCAGAAGCTTCTTCACCTCTATTCACAACAGAGCTGAAGAAGCTTCCCAGATGAGAAGTGAAACATCTTCAAAGAAAAATCAGAAAGTCCAGTTGCCTCTTGAAAAAGGACCTTGGGGACAACCATGACCTAGATGACTGAAAATCTCCACAGACATCAACCATTCTGCTTCCAGTCTTTGAAAAGGAAAAGACCGTATTTTAAAATTTGTACAGGTAGTCCTGGAATTACGACATTCAGGTCATTTAGTGACCGAAGTTTCAATGGCACTGAAAAAAGGGACTTATGATCGTTTTTCACACTTATGACCTTTGCAGCCTCCCCAGGGTCACATGATCAAAATTCAGAAGCTTGACAACTGACTCATTTTATGACGGTTAGAGTGTTCCGGGATCATGTAATCACTACTGCAACCTTCTGACAAACAAAATCAAGAGGGGGAAGCCAGATTCACTTAACAACCGTGTTACTAACTGAACAACTGACATGATTCACTTAACAGCTGTGGAAAGAAAGGTCATAAAATGGGTCGCAAAATTAGCTGAATAACTATCCTGCTTAGGAACAGAAATGTTGGGCTCGATTGTGATCGTAATCGAGGGTTACCTGTATGGTATAAAGGTGGATGCAAAAGGGAAGGGTGAAGGTCCCTGGTTGCAAAGGATACACAGAGAATATGGCTGTCAGAAGGCACCAGAGGATTCCAATGTTGGTTTCTTTCTGGGGATCAACGAGGCAATAGTAACCTTCAGTGAAAAGGTAGACCAGAGTGGAATATCCTGCGAAGTCCACATACCACTGATATTCCAGGAAATAGCATAGAACTAAAAAGAAAACAAAAATGCTTAGCAGCCCATCTCAGCTTTGATCTAGTTCAGTGATGGCTAATCTTTTTGCCATTGCGTGCCGGGGGGTGGGTGGGTGTCGCGCGCGTGCACGCGCCCACACCCATAATTCTATGCGCCCCGCCCCCACGCATGCAACCCCCCTCCACGCTCCGTATGCTCCTGGCACACAATGGCACGGTAGGCCCATTTTTTTGCTCTCTCCAGCCTCCAGAGCCTTTCTAGGAGTCTGGGGAGGGCAAAAATGGCCTTCCACACCCACTTGGAGGTCCTCTGGAGGCCGGAAACGGCCCATTTGCCAACTTCCGGTGGGACCGGAAGGTCTGTTTTTGCTCTCCTCAACATCCAGAGATCCACTTGAGGTTGGAAAAGGGACTGTTTCCGGCCTCCAGAGGGCCTCCGGCGGGTGGGGAAGGCCGTTTTCACCCACCCCAGACTCCTAGAAAGGCTCTGGAAGAGCAAAAAACAGGCCTTCCTCACCAGCCCCTGAGGCCCTCCGGAGGCAGGAAACAGTCTGTTTCCCTACTTCTGGTGGGCCCAGAAGGCCCGAAAATCAGCTGGCGTTGGGCTCGCATTCCCACCGATATGGCTACGCATGCCACCTG
This sequence comes from Pantherophis guttatus, assembly GCF_059756535.1. Taxonomy (NCBI): domain Eukaryota; kingdom Metazoa; phylum Chordata; class Lepidosauria; order Squamata; family Colubridae; genus Pantherophis; species Pantherophis guttatus. Next base: position 16,102,502 of record NC_142063.1, read on the forward strand.
TGGCATGCGTGCCATAGGTTCGCCATCACGGATCTAGTTCAACGCTGTACAGGTAGTCCTTGATTTACAACAGTTCATTTAGTGACCGTTCAAAGTTACACCACCACTGACAAAGGTGACTTATGACCATTTTTCACAGTTACAATCTTTGTATCATTCCCCATGGTCACGTGATCAAAATTTGGAGGCCTGGCAACTGACTCATATTTATGACGGTCGCAGTCATGTGGGTCATGTGATCCCCTTTGTCGATCTTCTGAAAAGCAAAGTCAATGGGGAAGCCAGATTAATTTAAGAGCCGTGTTCCTAATTTATCAACTGCAGTGGTTCACTTAACAACTGTGGCAAGCAAGGTCATAAAATGGGGCAAAACTCACTTAACAAATGTCTCCTTTAACAACAGAAATTGGGGCTCAATTGTGATCGTAAATCGAGGACTTACCCCTTCGTTTCCCCCAAATTAAAATCAGAAGTATAACTCTTAGTGGTGCAGGTGGACCTTGACTTACAACCGTTCTTTAATTAACCGTTCAAAGTTATAATAGCATGGAAAAAAGGACTTATGACACACTTACGACCTTTGTAGCATCCCTGTGGTCACATGATCAAAATTCAGAGGCTTGGCAACTGACTCATATTTATGACTGCAATGTCCTAGGGTCATGTAATCCCCTTTTGCATCCTTCTGACAAGCAAAGTCAATGGGGAAGCCAGATTCATTTAACAACGGTGTTACTAACTTAACAACTGAAGTGATTCACTTTAACAAGTGTGGCAAGAAAGGTCGTAAAATGGGGCAAAATCCACTTTACAACTGTCTTGCTTAGCAATGGAAATTTTGCTGCCGTAAGAGAGTACACTCTGTGTTTCTGAATTTGGAGCATCCTTATGAGATGACGGCCTTCCTGGACCACTCCGTATGATAAACATGTAGCTAAGAAAGTCCAACTTCCACATATTTACCCAGAGCATCCACTGTCCGGATAGGACTACTCTCCAGTTGCAGATCAATATCTCGGGGAACGGTCGAAGGTTTCCCATCGGTCACTCCATTGATCCTCCTGCTGCAAAGAAACAACCAACATCCCTGGTTACTGCTTAACTTGGTTTAGGTTTGGTGTAACTGGAAAATAGATCAAGTTCCCCCATCAAGCATTTTCTCTAAAAAAAGGTGCTATCTGCAAACCTTCCACTCTCCGATTGCCAAATGCTTATCCATCTGAGCGAACAAAAACCATTATTATTTTTACCCAATTCTTTAGCATTTTTTATTGAGTTTTAGAGTATTGTAAAATACAAAATAGAAAAGTAAATAGAAGAACAACGAGGGGGGAGGGGAAAGGGGGAAGAGAAGTGAGGAAAGAGCGGGGGAGAAAAAAGAAAAAGAAGCATTGACTTCTGACTCTCTCAATTACAGTAAAACGGGGGTGTCAAACTCAAGGCCCGGGGGCCGGATCCGGCCCGCGAAATACTTAGATCTGGCCCGTGGAGCCTCCCTGGAAACAGCGAAGGACTGACCCGCGGTGCTTCTGCCAGCAAAAACAGGCTCCCGAGCTCCGTTTTCTCTGGCAGAGGGTTGCAGGAGGCCAAAAATGGTGCTTGAGAGCCCATTTGCACTGACAGAGCGCTTGAGCCACCACAGGCGCCAACTTGAGTGATGTTGAGCTGGCCACGCCCACCCTGACCACGCCCTCAGGTCAAACACAACCCTGATGCGGCCATCAATGAAATCGAGTTTGACACCCGTGCAGTAAAATAAGGCATTAACATAAATCACAACTTTTTGCTTTTCCATAAGGGTATGAACAAGCCATTTCTATAAAGATCTATCAATCTAATCTAAAAAAAACCAAAGTCAGAGTTTCATTCTTTTTCACATCGAGCACGAAGTTCAGAAGCAGTCTCCGTGTGGAAACAAAAGTACTTAGGTTCTTTTCTTTAAACAAAGTACTCAGTTTTGCCATTTCAGCCAACTCCATCAACTTCTGCAACCTTTCTTCCATGCCAGGAATCGAAGTGTCCTTCCATTTTTGTGCATACAATAGTTTTGCTGCTGTCAACATATATAGCGTGATGGCGAACCTGTGGCACGCGTGCCAGAGGTGGCACACAACACCCTCTCTGATGGCACACAAGCTGTCACCTCAGTTCAGCTCCGCTGTGCATGCGCTTGTGCCTCCTGCCGGCCAGCTGGTCTCCAGGTCTCTGCAGTGCATGCGCGGGGGTAGGGCGCATACACGGGGCATGCATGCGTGGGGCCGCGTGCACATTGCATTTTGGAGGTTCAGGCGTGCATACACGTGCTTTGAACACTCAGTCCGGAAAAGGTTAGCCATCACTGATATATAGTAACAAAGTTCCAAATTTTTTGTCTAGTTCTTTTTCCATTAAACCCCAAAACGAAAAGTTCTGATTTCATATATATATATATATATATATATATATATATATGTATATGTATATGTATGTGTATGTGTATGTGTATGTGTATGTATATGTATATGTATATGTATATGTATATGTATATGTATATGTATATATATATATATATATATATATATATATATATATATATATATATAATATATATAATAAATAAATTATATATATATATATATATATATATATATATATATATATATATATATATATATATAATTTATTTATTTTATATACCGCCCTTCTCCCAAAGGGACTCAGGGCTGTGTACTGCCAACATAAAACACACAAATATAAAATTTAAAAACAGTTTAAAAATATTAAATAGTTTGGCCCATATCTAATTAAAATAAAACTATCCGATTTAAATGTTTAAAAAATTAAGAATTGACAATTAATAAATTTAAAAAATTAGGCCAGCCTGGCTTGTTGAAATAAAAGCATCTTGAGGGCCCGGCGGAAGGTGCGTAAGTCGGGAATCCTCCACATCTCAGGGGGCAATTCGTTCCAGAAGGCAGGAGCCCTCCATTTATCTCCATTTTCAAAATTTTCTGTATTCTGTAGCCCAGTGTTTCTCAACCTTGATAACTTTTGAGATATGTGGACTTCAACTCCCAGAATTTCCCTGAAATTCAGTGACTGAATTTCTTGTATTTTTTTCCCCAGCCGTTAGTTAGAGATGCACAAGAAGCTACTTAATTCAAGGTCACTCTTTCCTTATAGAGATACTGCAGAAGTTGCAATTACTTACAAAGCTTCATGATGGCAATGTATGTAACACAGTGCAAAAGTCCAACGATGGAGAATGTGGATTCTCCATTCTCTTAAGTTTTAAAAAGAGACTGGGTATAGCATCTCTTACAGATGGTTTCCATGGTTTTCCTGCACAGGGCAGAAGGTTGGACCAGAGGATCTTTGTGGTTCTCTCCAATATCACAACTCTATGATATTATGTACTACCTTAATTTTAACTGAACAATCTAGGACAATGTTTCTCAACCTTGGCAACTTGAAATATACGGACTTCAACTCCCAGAATTCCTTCTGGGAGTTGAAGTCCGCATATCTTAACCAGTGGTGGGATTCAAATAATTTAACAACGGATTCTCTGCCCTAATGATAGGCTGGGTGGGTGTGGCCATGGTGGGCGTGGCCAGGGGTGTTTGATAGGAAGCACTCAGTCTCCTGCACCCGCCTGGTAGCAAAAACAGGCTGCCGGGGGAGGGGGATGCGCCAACCTCCCCCCATGCCCCATTTTGGGCCTAATATAAGGTGACCAGACGTCCCGCTTTTGGCGGGACAGTCCCGCTTTTTAGCAATTTGTCCCGCGTCCCGCGGCGTTTCAAAAAAGTCCCGATTTTTCATTCTGCCTCCTCAGTCCCGCTGCCTCTTGAGCCCCAGCTGATGGCTAGAAGAAAAAAAACCTTTTTAAACTCTTGCCCGGGACTTCAAAGGGCCGCCCTACAGGCAATCAGTGTAAAGCAGTTTTTTTTCCCCTAGCTAAACTGCAGAAACGAAACCGAAACCAGGATCTTTGGTGGAACGTGACAAAATGAGGCAGAGAGAGATTTATTTTTATTTTTCCTCCCCAAAAAAGGTAGGTGAAAAACTGCAAACAATGGGAAATTTAGGAGGAGAGTTCAAGATTTTAAAACACAAAAGAAAAAAAAGCTGTATTTAACTAGGGAATTGTAATAATTGAATTGAGATACTATTAATAGTATATTGTGTTGAAAGCAGAAATGTTTAAGTTGTGGTTCAGAGGAATATATGGGGGAAATTATTTGGTTTATTATTATTGGTAAATATAATTAATTGATTTGTAAGAAATTGGATTGCATGGAAATAATTGGAATATTCATGTTCATATTGATTAATATACAAAAAAGATAGTTTTATAACTAATTGATTTATATTAAAATGTTGAATTTGTATTAAACAACTGTATTACATAATTACATAATTAACCAATGTGAGGATGGATATAAAAATAGATGACAATGGAAAGGGGTATAATATAGAATAGAAGGGAAAAATTGAATTTGATTAAGATTAGAGATGAGGATGAAGGGTAATATTGGTTTTTAAAAAAAAATAGATGAGGCATAAATATGGCAAAAAGGAAATATAGAAATTGTAAATTTAATTGAAGTGACTAAACACTGTTTAAATTTGTGAACCGGCCAAATACTCTGTTCAAAGAAAATAAATTGTATGTTTGTATGTGTGTTTCTAATTACTGCTATTTATTCATATTTGTTCTCTTTTATTCTTTAAAGTTTAACCATTCATTCTTTATCTTAATATCTTTATATTTACTTGGGGTTGGCTTTCTTCCCTTTCATCTTTTTTATTGTACAGCAATCTTTCTCCTCAAACCTACCACCTCTCTCTTTTCTTTCCTTCTTACTTTCTCTTCCCCCCCTCTTCTTCTCCTCCCTACTTCCTCTTCCTTTCTCCTTCTCCTCTCTTCCTCCCCCTCTTACCCTCGCTCCTACTCTAATTTCCCTTCCCTTCCTTCATCCCTCTCTATTGCTGTATCCTTTTATGCATATGGACTACTCAGAGGGCTGAAAAAGTTATTTTTGACTGGTCCTCGCACTTTTGACCAGTCATCGAACTTACGACTGTCTTCACATTTTATGTTTTTTGCCCTATTTTATCACCATGGTGAAGAGAAGCAGTTGTGAAATGAGTGACATGGTTGTTAAGGATGCTGCATGGGCATAAATGTGAGGATGGTCATAAGTGTGAGGACCAGTCAAAAGTGCGAGGACCTGTCAGAAATGACTTTTTTCAGCCCTCTGGTTAGTCCTTTTGTGCATATGGACTACTCAGAGGGCTGAAAAAGTTATTTTTGATTGATCCTCGCACTTTTGTCCAGTCCTCAAACTTAGACTGTCCTCACATTTTACATTTTTGCCCTATCTTCTCATCATGGTGAAGAGAAGCAGTTGTGAAATGAGTGACATGGTTGTTAAGAATGCTGCACGGGCATAAATGTGAGGATGGTCATAAGTGTGAGGACCAGTCAAAAGTGCGAGGACCTGTCAGAAATGATTGTTTCAGCCCTCTGGTTAATCCTTTTGTGCATATGGACTACTCAGAGGGCTGAAAAAGTTATTTTTGACTGGTCCTCACACTTTTGACCAGTCCTCGAACTTACGACTGTCCTCACATTTTACGTTTTTGCCCTATCTTGTCACCATGTTGAAGAGAAGCAGTTGTGAAATGAGTGACATGGTTGTTAAGAATACTGCACGGGCATAAATGTGAGGATGGTCATAAGTGTCAGGACCAGTCAAAAGTGCGAGGACCTGTCAGAAATGACTTTTTTCAGCCCTCTGGTTAGTCCTTTTGTGCATATGGACTACTCAGAGGGCTGAAAAAGTTATTTTTGATTGATCCTCGCACTTTTGTCCAGTCCTCGAACTTACGACTGTCCTCACATTTTACGTTTTTGCCCTATCTTGTCACCTTGTTGAAGAGAAGCAGTTGTGAAATGAGTGACATGGTTGTTAAGAATGCTGCACGGGCATAAATGTGAGGATGGTCATAAGTGTGAGGACCAGTCAAAAGTGTGAGGACCTGTCAGAAATGACTTTTCAGCCCTTTGAGTAGTCCCTATACACATAGCCATGGCCACCCGGTCACATGACCAGCTAGCCACGCCCACCCAGTCACATGGCCTCCAAGCCACGCCCACACAATAAGTCACGCCCACAATGGTGTCCTTCTTACCAATGTTAAAATCTGTTCACCTTACCCTATACACATAGCCATGGCCACCCGGTCACATGACCAGCTAGCCACGCCCACCCAGTCACATGACCAGCTAGCCACGCCCACAAAATAAGCCACGCCCACAATGTCCCTCTTTACCAATGTTAAAATCTGGTCACCTTAGCCTAGTAGGCCTCCCTGAAGCCTCCTGGGAGCCAAAATGGGGTGCATGGGGACTCCTGGAAGGGGAGGGGTGGGCTCAGCCAACAATTTAACTACTGATTCGCCCGAACTGGCCTGAACCGGCTGAATCCCACCATTAATCTTAATGTTGCCAAGTAAAAAAACACTGCTTTAGCCAATTTACGTGCCAAGATGATCGGCCTTTTGCTAATGGGACTTACCTGTCCCGCTTACTCTTTGGCTTCTGCTTCCCTGCCAGAGCAAGTAGCTCCTCTTCTGAAGGATGTTTGTAGCGGTGCAAGCTAGCAAAATATAAAACACCAGTTTGAAGCCACATAGAAAGGAAAAACAAGCTGCCATAGATACAGAACCTGTTTGTTAGTCAGTTGATCATTATTTCACCTCTTTATGTTTTTCTGTTGAAAACCGGGGGACAGTGTCTGTGTGGCAGGGAATTTTTTTTAATTTTTATTTATTCAGTTATTAATTTTATATGCCACCCATCTTACTATCAAGCGACTCTGACAAAAATAAGGCGCTCCCTCCTGTGAAAAGTTAGGAGATGTTTGTTTAAGACATTCTGTAGGTCAGTTTACAAAATTCAGGATTTGCACAGAACATGAGGTATCAGAAGCCATGGTGGCGCAGTGGTTAGATTAGAATGCAGTATTGCAGGGTGACTCTGCCCACAGTCAGGAGTTTAATGCTGACTGGCTCAAGGTTGGTTTAGCCTTCCAGTCCTTCTGAGGTCGGTAAAATGAGGACCAAGATTGTTGGGGACAATATGCTGACTCGGTAAACCGCTCAGAGACTCCTGTAAAGCAGGAGTGAAATCCAGCAGGTTCTGACAGGTTCTGGAGAACCGGTAGTGGAAATTTTGAGTAGTTCGGAGAACCGGTTAATACCACCTCTGGCTGGCCCAGAATGGGGTGGGAATGGAGATTTTGCAATATCCTTCCCCCAGGAGTGGGGAGGGAATGGGGATTTTGCAGTATCCTTCCCCTGGAGTGGGGTGGGAATGGAGATTTTGCAGCATCCTTCCCCTGCCACGCCCACCAGGCCACACCACGCCCACCAAGCCATGCCCACAGAACCGGTAGTTTAAAAATTTGGATTTCACCACTGCTGTAAACCACTATGGAGCAGTCTAAGTGCTCTTTCAGTCTAAGTGCTCTTGCTCTTGTTATCAAGAAATTTCTTTTAAATTCTGGGCCCCAGTTGGGATTCTGAAAAAAAAAAAAGGTGTCACAGGGCTTGATGATATTATTTTTAGATTCTTTTAATTTGCAATACAGGAAGCTCTTGCTTCAAGCATCATTTTTCCTTCCAAGAATGCATCTGTCTCCTGAAAACAGACCTCTAAAGTTATTCTTGGAGGATAAAGATGTTCTGGGGTTGGGTAATGCTCAGAGGTGGGTTTCACGGATTTTTACCACGCTTGCTTCGTGTGTGTGTGTGCCTTCCGTGCATGCGCCCGGAAACGGCGCTAAATAGGACAGCATAGCGCCAGGGTGGATGGGGCCACCTGCAATCTCTGTTACCGGTCCATCTGAACCGATACGAACCGGCTGAATACCACCACTGGTAATAATATGTGAGAATGACTTTGGGAGTCAGAAGAAAAGTCAGGTCACAGCCCTGAACCCTACTGGAAAACGGATATACTAATAAAACAGACAAATATAAGCTTATGCACTAAATGATCTTGGAAGGGGAAACAGGGAAGCCATTTCAATCATTTCCCCAGATATTTAGGGACTGGCCACATTCACTGAGGCAGCTAATCTGCGATGGTGCCCATAAGATGCTCTTAGAATTCCAAATCAGCCCCTCCACAGCCAGAGAAGCAAAAAAAGCATTTCTGTTTTTAAGCAAAGCTTTCTCCGATTCATAGTACAGAGTTTTTTTTTCAGTTGCAAAAAAACAAACTTGACTTTTCAGGACATCTGCAGGAGGGCTCAAAAATGTCAAAGTAGCAATCACAACTCTGCAATGAAAACACCACCCCTTTTGAATGAGTCACATGTACAATCATCACCATCATCATCTTTTAATGACCCCATTATCCCTTGTGGAGTGGAGTCTGGGCAACTGAACGGAGCTAGCAGAGTGTTTTAATGGCCAGATGCCCTTCCTGTCGCCAATGCGGAGTTTTGTTCGGCAGATATATTCTCAGTGTGCCCAGAGAGAGAGAAATATCTGCCTCTACTTAGGATCGAACTCACAGCCTCCTGATTGTGAGGCAAGAGTTCCACTTTTAGGCCACCGCACCAATGAGTCACATGTACAATGCACGTTCAAAAAAGGAAGGCCTTCAATCGCTCGGTTGTCAACTCAACTTGTTTGACACACATAGACCCTCTCTGGACCATCCCTGTTCCAGTCTTTGTTGCAAATTTGAGAGGCCATTTTCTCCTCCTAAGGTTGCAGCAAGACGGGATTCGTTGAAGGCTTGCTGAAGAAAATCTGGTGTGCCAGGCTCAAAGAAGGAGCCCCTTTTTGCCTTCCACAGAACAAGCTATGTTTGCTACTACAGAGCGACACGACTGTCTCGTCACAAAGGATGAGGTACCTTCCATTGCAAAGGAGCCATCGAGCGAAGGACCAGTGGGGTGCCATCTTCTGAAAGACGCTGGCTACGAACAAGGAGAACACAAGCTGTATCCCCATCAATGCCTGCCAAGAAGAAAGAGACACATCAGCTCATCAATGCCACAGGCTTCTAACTCCAGCAACCATGACTCATAAATTTCTCTTCCATCCAAGAGAAAACAGCCACTTTTCCCAATTATCTCAGGTGAAGAACTTTGGTTTCTCCATCCTATCAGCCCTCCAGACCAGGGTTTCCCCAGCTAGGATGTATACATTTCAAATGTTTTTATGTGTATGTACGAGTTTGAAATAGTGTTTCTCAATAGTGTTAAAGATGTGTGGACTTCAACTCCCAGAATCCCCACACAGGAGGTGTGGAACTCAAATGCTGGCTGAGGAATTCTGGGAATTGAAGTCCACACACCTTTGAGAGGCCAAGATTGAGAAACACTGCTCTAGATGCATCAGAACGCATCTCAGTTCATCGCAGGCTGGGGATGATGGGATCTACAGCCCTGCATATGGAGGCTCAAAAGGAAGTACACAGCAAATACAATGGAGCCTTTTTAATTTTTTATGTGGAAAGGAGGAGAGAGAGAGGGGAGGGGAGAGGGAGGGGGAGAGAGAGAGAGAGAGAGAGAGAGAGGGAGTGCACTAACTCCATCTTATTCTCTTTTCTGATTTTCAAAAAGGTAATATTGTTACCCAACTGTTACTCAGCATCAGAACGAGTTGATGATATTTATTCTTACATTGATGATGTTACCTAGTTGGGTCATTAAATGTCTGCAAGCAAACAACCAAGCTCAGAGAGCACCAGGGACTCCACAATGATTTATTATTTTCCAACAAAATGTACCTTTTAATTCTGTTTGGAGACATGTCTCGTCCATTTTATTTGCTTCCTTTTTGCATATTTTTCACAACCCCCCCCCACACACACACACACACTCCCGGTCAAATACAAGGAGGCACTGCATTGCTTCAGGGTTGAGCTACAATGTAGACATTTGATAGGGTGGCAAAATGTTGTGATGCCAAACCCTGGTCTATTTTTAAAAGCAGGACACTGATCCGAGAAGAACTTCAGAAAGCATTAGGGGCAGAACTAGCCGAGGAGAAAGAGATGGAAGAAACTGAGGGAAGGCTGTTACCTCAGCCCCATCACTGAGCAACAGAATACGTTTCTTCTCAAAAATATTAATTTCCAGTTAAAAATCTTTTTCCTTCTCTTTTTTTCTGACACCAGAAGAGCCAGCAAACCTGTCTACCACCCGCCAGCACCCTCACCAGTTCAGTAAAAAAAAGTATGTCGGGGAAAAAATTGTCTTATTTCAAGAAATAAGCAGCAACAAGCAAGGTGATAATCCCCACTGCTGAGCTGAGGAAAAAGATTGGATGCTTCCCTTAAAAGGCTCATTGAGCAGCATTTCTAGATGTCAGATTTTCAAACTTGATTTCACACCTGTCCGTGGAAATACAGGTAGTGCTCGACTTATAACAGTTCGCTTAGTGACTGTTTGAAGTTACAACAGCACTGAAAAAAGTGACTTATGATCATTATTCACACTTATGACTACTGCATCATCCCTATGGTCACATTGACATTTGATTTACATTTGGATGCTTGACAGCTGACTCACATTTATGACGGTTGCAATGTCCCTGGGTCATGTAATCCCCTTTTGCAACCTTCTGACAAGCAGAGACAATGGTGAAGCCAGATTCACTGAACAACCATGTTACTAACTTAACAACTGCAGGGATTCACTTAACAACTGTGGCAAGAAAAGTTGTAAAAGGGGACAAAACTCACAAAACTGTCTCATTTAGCAACAGAAATTTTGGGCTCAATTGTTATAAGTTGAGGACTGCCTGTACTGTGTCCAGTCATTTGTTAATTAGAATTGTGAATAAAGGTAGTCCTCAATTTATAAGTATAATTGAGCCCGGAATTATGGGCGTAAACTGTGCCAGTTGTTAAATGAATCATCACAACACCAACTCAATTTTATGGCTTTTTTTTGTGGTGATCATTAAGAAATCCATGGTCATTAAGCAAACCCATTGTCTGCAATTGGCATTTTTTTGCTGGAAATAAGATAAAAAGGCTGCTTAATAAATCACGGCCACATGACTGTGGGAAGCTGCAAATGACCGTAAATGATGTCCAGTTGCTAAGTTCCCAAAATGTAATCATTTGATCACAGGGGCCGGCCATCAGAACGTCAAATTCAGGTTGTAAGTGCATTTCATGGAGTTCATCTTAACTTCCAACGGTTGCTAGGCAATCGGACATAAATAAAAGACTACATGTCGGTAACTTCCTATTATGCAAATACATTTCTTTGGGCCTTTTCAGTCCACACAGGATCTTATATTTGTAGACATACAAATGCAAGGCAAGAATTCAAACCTGCCACCATTTGCTCAAAAAAGCATGATTCAAAGTAACAAGAAGCCATGGATGGGTTCATACAATGCATGATTCCATCTTCCATTTCACACGTTTGTGTTCCAAACCATGTTGGCCAAGGGATGCTACTTGGGTGCATAGGCACAAGGTTTGTTTAAAAACAAACAAACAAACAAACAAGAAAGGATATTATCTCCATGCAGCAAAATATTGCCTGCTCCTCTTGGTGAGATTGTATGGTGGAAGTGTTAAGGGCAGGGGTGAAATGCTCCTGGTTCAGACCGGATCGGGCGATCCAGTAGCGCTTGTGGCATGTGGTTCGGAGAATAGGTAGCAATGGTGGCGCGAGGCTCCGCCCACCCGCCTGGGTGTCGTTACTTCCTGGTTTTAACCTGCTGTGTTTTTTACCCTCTGCACATGCGCAGAAGGTTGTACACTTCCAAACCGGTAAGGAAGGTAAGTAGATTTCACCCCTGGTTAAGAGTTTTGATTTGTATGCCACTGGTCCAACGTCTTGTGAGAAAAGGATCAGGAAGCCACCAAATAAGTATCAGTTAAGAGCTGACACATGAAAAAGTCTGAGTTAGTACAAATTATCGGTCCTTTTGCTGTGTTACGCCTAGTGCCGCATAACAGGGTGATCTTCCGTTACTTGTCCCAGCTTCTGCCAACCTAGCAGTTCGAAAGCAGGTAAAAAATGCAAGTAGAAAAATAGGGACCACCTTTGGTGGGAAGGTAACAGCGTTCCGTGCGCCTTTGGTGTTGAGTCAGGCCGGCCACATGACCACGGAGACGTCTTCGGACAGCGCTGGCTCTTCGGCTTTGAAACGGAGATGAGCACTGCCCCCTAGAGTCGGGACGACTAGCACATATGTGCGAGGGGAACCTTTACCTTTACCTATCGGTCCTTTGTGAGCAAAAATCACAGCCCAGTGCCAGAGCACTTCTTCCCTACATAAAAGATCAGTTCCAAGAATCTCAGACACTGGGTGATATAACAAAGGGTTTTACGAGAAACACACACACAAAAAAAACTTTGTCAATCCAAATAGGTATCTCGGCTTAAACCAGCTAATTATCATACTGTAAAGTGTAAACCAATGTTTTCATCTGCTGTTTATGCTCCATTTCAAGGTAGCCTGCTCCTGACCATGGAAGCTCGATTTAATGCGTCACGATTACCCCAAAGCTTAAGACGTGCGCAGCCGTCTCCTCTAATCAAATTCAATTCGCCTTTAGAAACATTCAAAGTTCTCCATCCATTTCTATGTCAAAGCAAAATACCTGTAAGGAAAGGACACTAAAATAGCATCTTCCCCCACCCGTAATCCTCTTGAAAGGGAGAGGAAGCAGTTTAGCGAAAGCAAATAAAAGCTTAATTAAAATTAAAGGCTCACCATTGTATTGGAGGATCACGATCCGGAAAAATAAAAAAATAAAAGAAAATAAATTCAAAGACCGGGCAAAAAAAGAGAAAGTCAAATACAGCGTGCCTTTCCTTCTAATCCCATAGCCAAAAGGAGGCGTGAAATCCTCTGGACCAATCAAAAGCCGCACCAGCCCACGATCGTCAACCAATGGCAAAAGAAGGAGGCAGGCGGTGATTTCCCTTTTCTTTCCTTGGTGAGAATTCAAGGTCCACCTGCTTCCGCTTTTCAGCTGCCTACCCCGCCGCGTTGCATCTTGGGATATGTAGTCTCCTCCTTGGCGGTGTAAGATTACTGTACTGTACAGCAATGTTACAAAAATGCTTGTTTTTCCTCTGCAAAATCGCTTATGTTTATATAGCAGCAGCAACTATTCTTTTCTTTATCTCTCTCACATATTCTTGTAGGGAAAAGTTATTTATGCTTTGGGCTTGGGCACCAGCGTGAGGAAAAATTAATATTGATATGTGAATATATGCATGTGCATTTACATAAATGAATCGGACCTAGCTATGGATTTGTTCAGGAAGCCAGTGTGAATGGAACATAATGAAACAGGTAACTCTAGGTCAGCTAATGAGTCTCAATCTTATGTGCATTGTATGATTATGCAGTGCATTCTTTCCATATATCTTTATTGCTGCTATTAATGCATTTTATGTAAATGCACTAAATAAATAAATAAACTGAATATATATTGAAGGCAGCTGGGGAGGGTGGAAAATAAGTTGAAACCTGGGGGAAGAAATATCCCAGGCCTCCTCAGGGTGCCGTCCGCCAGACAATGTCGGCTGGCGACCCCCAGGGGGAGAGCCTTCTCTGTGGCGGCGCCTACCCTCTGGAACAACCTCCCCCCAGAGATACGTACAATAACAGACCTCCGGATTTTTCGTTGGGCCCTGAAAACCTATTTATTTCAACTAGCTGGGCTGGCTTGAGCTAAATTTTAAATTGATTTTAAATTGGGTTGTTTTAATTTATGGCCACAATATTTAATTATTTTAAACTGTTTTTAAATTTTGTATGTCCTGTTTTTTACTTTGGCTGTTCACCGCCCTGAGTCCTATTTGGAGAAGGGCGGTATAGAAATTGAAACAAACAAACAAACAAACAAACAAACAAATAAATAAATAAATAAGTAAGTATGGATTATGCTGATTTTACTATTCTAATAGTTGGAAGTTCACTGGAAGTTCTACTAATGAAAATCAAGGAACCAATGAAACAATGGGACTAAAATTAATTGTAAAAGAAGATCAAGTGAATGACAACTGTTAAAACAACCAGCCTCAGAAATACAATGAAGATATCAGAGTGGTGAATAGTTTCTGCCTTTTAGGATCAACCACCAACAATGACGGAACAACAGTCAAGAAATATGTAGCCGACAAGCAATTGATGGGGCAGCTCTGAAGATCCTGGAAAAAAATAATCAGATGCTGTGATGTGTCTTTCCCTATAAAGATAGGAATCAATAAAGGACAATATTTGTAGCTGAGGGGTCCTTGGTGCCTTGTCTGTCTGAGTGGATGGTGGCGGTCTTAGAGATACTTTGGTTGGGCTGTTTACTGATGGCTCTTTGGCAGTTTCTTGATTGAGGTATATATAGATAGGAATCATGTAAGCCATGGTCCTCCGTGTGACTTTCCATGGAAGCAAAATTTGGACTTTGAAGAAGTACGTAGGATAGGAAGAATATTGATGTTTTTGAACTTTTGTGTTGGAGAAGGCACCTGAGAATAACAGAGACAGCCAAGAAAATGGACAAATGGATAATCAAAGAGATCTATCTAGAGTTCTCACTCGAAGCACCAATAAACACATTGTATTAAAAGGCATCCACTTTCATAAACTGTATCTGATGAAGTGAGTTATAATTCACCAATTTTAATAAAACGTGTTAATCAGAAAGGGAGCTACCAAACCTCCTGACACATGACTTACAGTAAGCAAGACACATGTTTGTTTATTTTAGAAGTATGATATTTACATCAACAAGATCTGCTTTGGGTGAATTTAACTCAATGACTGATTAATTTGTGAAGAGCCCAGTTCCTGTCATTTTTATAAAATGGCTTTGCAATTTCCTGCAGCATCAAACATTATAAATGATGGACAAGACCACGATAGACAAATCAGACATGTACTTAATTTATACATTTGCAAAAAATGTGTTCATAATAGCTGCTAGCACAGATGGCCTTTTTTTAAAAAAAGCTCTCCCTAATATTTCCAATTCTTTCTCCTCCATTCTCAGTTTTCCACCGACTCTCTTGTGGCATTCTGACAAGCCGCGGAGTTGTGTCCAAATGAGTCAGCCTCTGGCTGGGATATCCTTGGTTTGAACTGATGGGGAGAGATGTAGGGTTGCCATGGATACCAGTAATGGGAGGTCCTTGCCAATCTTCACCACTAGATGGAGCTTTAATCTTTTTGCTGAGAAATAGAGTTGTGTGCAGTGCACCTTAAAAAATATGAGAAGGGGAGAAGAAAAATGATTGCATAACTACATGCCAACCTCCAGGTATTTAACTGGGATACTCTCAGATGTACAAAAACTATAGATCTCTTGAAATGAACTAAAATGAAATTTTAATATACTTATATTATCCACATCTTTTAATATCAGAATGGTAAACAATAAAGTTTCTGGTCTAAAAAGTGGACAACTGTAGGTTGAGAATTGAGGTAGGTAAATGTACAATATCTAGTTCCACATTCTTTTCATATTTCAGCAAAGAACGCTGGCCAATAATAGATTTGGGACTAATAAAAAGGATTTTTTAAAATCAAATTATTTATTTATTTATTTATTGTTAAATTTGTATATCGCCCTTCTCCCAGAGGACTCAGGGCGGTGAACAGCCAAGTAAAAACATAAACTACAAACATTAAAATACAATTAAAAATATATATATAAATTTGGCCCCATGATTAAAAACAATAACAAACAATTAAAAACATTTTAAAAAAGGTTAGGCCAGCCCAACTTTCTGGAAAAAGGTTTTAAGGGCACGACGGAAGGCACTGAGGTCTTGGATTCTCCTTATCTCTGGGGGCAGCTGATTCCAGAGGGTAGGTGCCCCCACAGAGAAGGCCCTGCCCCTGGGGGTCACCAGCCTACCTTGTTTGGCTGATGGCACCCCGAGGAGGCCCTCTCTGTGGGAGCGCACAGGTCGATGGGAGGCCGTCAGTAGCAGCAGGCGGTCTCGAAGATAACTAGGTCTTATGCCATGGAGTGCTTTAAAGGTGATAACCAACTCCTTGAAGCGCACCCAGAAGACCACTGGGAGCCAGTGCAGCTCACGCAGGAGAGGTGTTGTATGGGAGCGCCATGAGGCTCCCGTGACTACCCACGCGGCCGCATTCTGGACCAGTTGGGGCCTCTGGGTGCTCTTCAAGGGGAGCCCCATGTAGAGAGCATTGCAGTAGTCCAGGCGAGAGGTGACAAGGGCATGAGTGACTGTGCACAGGGAATCCCGATCAAGAAAGGGCCGCAACTGGCGAATCAGGCGAACCTGACAAAAGGTCCCCCTGGCTACAGCCGTCAGATGTTCCTCCAAGGACAGCTGCGTATCCAGGACTCCCAGATTGCGCGCCCTCTCCGCGGGGGCCAAAGACTCGCCCCCGATAGTCAGTGATGGGGTCAACAATTAATTTACATGTTAAAAAGTGTGCTGATAAATGTGCTTTTTTAAAAAAGAATTGTGCCAAATGTCTACAGACAAGGCCTGTTAGCTATGAAAACCAAATTAAAAAGTTAATGATAGAACACCTTGTCTCCATCAAAACTTCTCAGCCTAAATGGACACATTCAGGCAGGTTCCATGGCAACAGGATACAAATAGTTTCCTCGGTACTAGGATTTTCTTTGTAACTTCCCAGGGATCTCCTGGTGGTGTTTTATTCAAGTACCAACAAGGTTTGAACCTGTTTCGCTTCCTAGTCCAGTCTGAAATGAAAACTAAAGAGAGCCTCCATTTTCAGAAGCAGCATGTCATTGAAAATCAATTACTGCATCCAAGAAAAGGCCTGAACAAATGTCTTGTTTAGATAGATAGATGATAGATAGATAGATAGATAGATAGATAGATAGATAGATGATAGATGGATGGATGGATGGATGGATAGATAGATAGATGATAGATGGATGGATGGATGGATAGATAGATAGATGATAGATAGATGATGGATGGATGGATAGGTAGGTAGGCAGGCAGGCAGGCAGGCAGATAGATAGATAGATAGATAGATAGATAGATAGATAGATGATAGATGGATGGATGGATAGGTAGGTAGGTAGGTAGGTAGGTAGATAGGTAGGTAGGTAGATAGATAGATAGATAGATAGATAGATAGATAGATAGATAGATAGATAGATGGAGAAAAAGTAAGGTTCTACATTTAGGCAAAAAAAATGCACAGGTACAGTGTATGTGGTACCTTGCTCAACAGTAGTAACTGTGAGAGGGATCTTGGAGTCCTAGTGGACAACCATTTAAATATGACCCAGCAGTGCGCAGCAGCTGCCAAAAAAGCCAACGAAGTTCTAGGCTGCATAAACAGAGGGATAGAATCAAGATCACGTGAAGTGTTAAATACCACTTTATAATGTCTTGGTAAGGCCACACTTGGAATATTGCATTCAGTTTTGGTCACCACGATGTAAAAAAGATATTGAGACTCTGGAAAGAGTGCAGAGAAGAGCAACAAAGATGTTTAGAGGACTGGAGGCTAAAACATATGAAGAACGGTTGCAGGAACTGGATATGTTTAGTTTAATGAAAAGAAGGACTAGGGGAGATATGATAGCAGTCTTCCAATATCTCAGGGGCTGCCACAAACAAAGCACCTGAGGGTAGGGCAAGAAGCAATGGATGGAAACTAATCAAGGAGAGAAGCAATTTAGAACTAAGGAGAATTTTCCTGACAATTAGAACAATTAATCAGTGGAACAACTTGCCTCCAGAATAGAATAGAATAGAATAGAATAGAATAGAATAGAATAGAATAGAATAGAATAGAATTTTTTATTGGACAAGTGTGATTGGACACACAAGGAATTTTTCTTGGTACATATGCTCTCAGAGTACATAAAAGAAAAGATACGTTCATCAAGAATCATAAGGTACAACACTTAATGATAGTCATAGGGTACAAATGATACAAGCAACAAAATTACAGTCATACTGTCATAAGTGGAAGGAGATGGGTGGTTGAAGGAATTATTTGTTTAGCAGACTGATGGCATTCGGGGAAAAACTGTTCTTGTGTCTAGTTGTTCTGGTGTGCAGTGCTCTATAGCGTCATTTTGAGGGTAGGAATTGAAATAGTTTATGTCCAGGATGCGAGGGGTCTGTGGATATTTTCACAACCCTCTTTTTGACTCGTGCAGTATACAGGTCCTCAATGGAAGTTAGGTTGGTAGCAATTGTTTTTTCTGCAGTTCTAATTATCCTCTGAAGTCTGCGTCTGTCTTGTTGGGTTGCAGAGCCAAACCAGACAGTTATAGAGGTGCAGATGACAGACTCAATCATTCCTCTGTAGAACTGTATCAGCAGCTCCTTGGGCAGTTTGAACTTCCTGAGTTGGTGCAGAAAGAACATTCTTTGTTGTGCTTTTTTGATTACATTTTTGATGTTAACTGCCCATTTTAGAACTTGCAATAAGGTAGAACCTAGAAATTTGAAGGTCTCTACTGTTGATACTGTGTTGTCTAGTATTGTGAGAGGTGGAAGTATGGAAGAGTTTCTCCTAAAGTCTACCACCATTTCTACGGTTTTGAATGTGTTCAGTTCCAGATTGTTCCGGTCGCACCACGAGGCTAGTTGTTCAACCTCCCGTCTGTATGCGGATTCATCATTGTCTCGAATGAGACTGATCACTGTTGTGTCATCTGCGAACTTCAGTAGTTTAACAGATGGATGGTTAGAGATGCAGTCATTGGTATACAGAGAGAAGAAAAGTGGGGAGAGCACACAGCCTGGGGGGGGGGCTGTGCTAATTGTACAGGTATCTGATGTGATTCTGCTTAGCTTCACCTGCTGCTTCCTGTTTGTTAGGAGTTGTGAATGCTCCAACACTGGACGTTTTTAAGAAGATGTTGGATAACCATTTGTCTGAAGTGGTGTAGGGTTTCCTGCCTAAGCAGGAGGTTGGACTAGAAGACCTCCAAGGTCCCTTCCAACTCTGTTATTCTATTCTATTCTATTCTGTTCTGTTCTGTTCTGTTCTATTCTGTTCTATTCTATTCTATTCTATTCTATTCTATTCTATTCTATTCTATTCTATTCTAAATGATAGGTAGATGACAGATGATAAGATAGATTTGTGTATGTGTGTGTGTGAAAGTGATGGTTTTACACATATGTAAGTGATGTGGTTTTTTTTTCTACAGTCAACACAGCTTTTTCCCAGACTTCTCTGGTGCCTCTAACAGCTTTTAGTCTCTGGGAGCTGGGCTGATGGGATTTGGTGTCCCTGGAACTAATCAGAAGGACTTGAGAAACTCCGTCAGTCCTAGACAGTGTCGAATTTTCATTTCATAGACGACAAAAAGCAGAAGATGAATGCGAGTCTTTCCCTTTCTTTCTCCCGTCTCTGCCTCTCCCCACCAGACCTTCTCTGGGCACAGACCCCAAAGCACC
Organism: Pantherophis guttatus; assembly: GCF_059756535.1. NCBI lineage: Eukaryota > Metazoa > Chordata > Lepidosauria > Squamata > Colubridae > Pantherophis > Pantherophis guttatus. The sequence continues at coordinate 16,121,929 of NC_142063.1, forward strand.
CCTTTTCCAAACTGTGCCTGAAGTCTCTCCCCCTCCCCCGTCCCCTTTAAACTCCCCTCCCCATTTTTCTCCTGACTGGGTCATAAATTAACTTCAACATCCAACAGTGCTGGATTCGAAGCAGTACCTTCCCCACTCCGTGGAGTCTCTGTTTTTAAAAGGGAGCTGGAGGAGACGGGACATATATAAAATCTCCTTCCTTCTTTGCCCTTTTGAGAAAAATATCTGTAAAATATGGAGAATCTCGGCTTGTAAAGGGTGGCAGAACCAGAGAAGAGGACGGAGCTATCTAGAGCTGACTGTGAATGCAACCCTGCTCTTAAGCCCAAGTGTTCATTTCTAGCCCAAAACTTTCCAAAACTTTGGTTAGTTGGCAAACATTGTCTGCTAAATTAAAAAAAAACAAATTTGGGAAGCCCTGCAGAGACCAACTTTTGAAATTCCTTCCTCCCCATTTCCCAGCAGGAAAAAAAGTAGGGTCCCCCCAGTGGTGGAATTCAAGTTTTTTTACTACTGGTTCTGTGGGCGTGGCTTGGTGGGCGTGGTGTGGCTTGGTGGGCATGGCAGGGGAAGGATACTGCAAAATCTCCATTCCCACCCCACTCCAGGGGAAGGATACTGTAAAATCTCCATTCCCTCCCCACTCCAGGCGAAGGATATTGCAAAATCTCCATTCCCTCCCCACTCCAGGGGAAGGATACTGCAAATTCTCCATTCCCACCCCACTCTGGGGCCAGCCAGAGGTGGTATTTGCCGGTTCTCCGAACTACTCAAAATTTCCGCTACCGGTTCGTCAGAACCTGCTGGATTTCACCCCTAGTCCCACCCCCTTCTTGTCACATGTTGGGTCTATCCATGTGTGCATGTGTGTGCTTTCTTCCCAAAGAGTAATCAAGGTGGGGTACAGGAGTCCATATATGTGCTTCAGCTCATGCTGGATTGGTGCTTATGCATTCTAGAAAACAAGGATGCCATCTTGACTTTTTTGACACTCCTGGCTGTCCAGAAACCACATGGATGCAACCATCTAGCAGAAGGGAAAATCCACCTTTTGCTGCCTGATTGGTACAGCTGTCGTTCAGGGACAACAAAGCCATTCCCCAGCTGGAGAAACTACTACACCTAGTCCTCAACATAGAATAGAATAGTGTGATTGGACACACAAGGGATTTGTCTTGGTGCATATCCTCTCAGTGTACATAAAAGAAAAGATACGTTCGTCAAGAAACATAAGGTACAACACTTAATGATAGTCATAGGGAAACAGTCAATACCTACGACCACAATGGAGCCCAAAACTACCCTTGCTAAGCAAGACACGTTAAGTGAGTTTTGCCCCATTTTACGTCCTCTCTTGTCCCAGTCATTAAGGAAATCACTCCAGTTGTTAAGTTAGTAACACTGTTGTTAAATGAATCTGGCTTGGCTCCTTGGGTTTGCTTATCAGAAGGTTGCAAAACATGACCCTGGGACACTGTAACCGTCATAAATATGAGTCAGTTGCCAAGCGTGTGAAATTTGTTCATGTGACCATGGGGATGCTGCAAAGGTCGTAAGTGTGAAAAACAGACATAAGTCCTGTTTTTCAGTGCCGTTGAAAATTCGAATCGTCACTAAATGAGGTCGTTTTGTTTTTTTTTAATTTGATTTATATGCCGCTCTTCTCCGGAGACTCAGGGCGGCTTACAATGCGTTAAGCAATAGCCTTCGTACTTTTGTATATTTATACAAAGTCAGCTTATTGCCCCCACAATCCGGGTCTTCATTTTACCTACCTTAGAAAGGATGGAAGGCTGAGTCAACCTTGAGCCTGGCAAGATTCGAACCTGCAGTAATTGCAGGCAGCTGGTCTTACTAACAGGGTGCTTTAGACCACTGTACTACCAAAGCTCTCGTTAAGTTATTAACAGGCTTCAGAGGTGGGTTTCAGCAGGTTCTGACCAGATCTGGAGAACCAGTAGCGAAAATTTTGAGTAGTTCAGAGAACCGGTAGTAAAAATTCTGACTGGCCCCGCCCCCATCTATTCTCTGACTCCCAAGTCCCAGCTGATCGGGAGGAAATGGGGATTTTGCAGTAACCTTCCCTGGATTGGGGAGGGAATGGGGATTTTACAGTATCCTTCCCCTACCATGCCCACCAAGCCACGCCCAGCAAGCCATCCACTCCCACCAAACCACACCCACAGAACCGGTAGTAAAAAAATTTGAAACCCACCACTGAGGTTCAAATCTCACCAGGCTCAAGGTTGACTCAGCCTTCCATCCTTTCAAGGTAGGTAAATTGAGGACCTGGATTGTGGGGCCAATAAGCCAGCTTTGTATAGAACAACACTGCTTAGGGGGGCCCGAAAGCCCTAATAAGCAGGTATATACATAAAAGTATGCAGGCTATTGCTATAAAGCATTGTAAGCCGCCCTGAGTCTACGGAGAAGGGCGGCATATAAATTGGACTAATAAATTCCTACAGTCACATGATCAAAATTTGGGCGCACCTTTGCAATCTTCCCAGAGAAGCAAAATCAATAGGGAAGCCGGATTCACTTAATGACCTCCTGATTCACTTAACGATTGCAATGATTCGCTTAATGACTGTAGGGAAAAAGACTAAAATTGAGTATGACTCATTTAACGGCTAACTACCTTTCTTTGCAACAGAAATTCTGTAAATGTACCGTACTTGTTAAAAAGCTGCTTGGCAAAGAATCTGGTTATCCTCCTCTATAGAAGGATCAATAAAGGAGAATAGAGATAGTCCTCAACTTACAACAGTTCACTGAGTGACCGTTCAAAGTTACAACGGCACTGAAAAAAGTGACATGACCATTTTTCACACTTACGACCTTTGTAGCATCCCCATCAAAATCCAGATGTTTGGCAACGGGTTTGTATTTATGATGATTAGGATCATGGGATCACCTTTTGTGACCTTCCCAATCAGGAACCCAGATTCACTTAATAACTGGGCTACTGATTTAACAACTGCAGTGATTCACTTAACAACTGTGACAAGAAATGTCGTAAAATGGGGCAAAACTCACTTAATAAATGTCTCATTAACAACAGGACTTTTGGGCTCGTAAGTCCAGGACTACCTGTGTTTGTAGTTCAGATTTGAAATGAGGGATCCTTGGTGCTCTATGAGTTTGGTTGTTTTATTGAAGAAATATACTTGGTATAGAACAGTGATGGTTAACCTTTTTCTCTTCGTGTGCCAAAACCGCGCACGTGGGCTGGCACCCATAATGCAATGCGCCCCCACCCCGCACATGCGTGTATAAACTCCCCACGCCCGCCGTGCATGCGCACGTGACTCCCCTGCCCCCCATTTTGGGCCTAGTAGTTCTCCCTACAACCTCCTGGGCCCAAAAATGGGCTTGTGGGGGGCGCACCACAGATTCCCATACCCTGTTTTGGGCCTAGTAGGCCTCCCTGCAGCCTTCTGGGCCCAAAAACGGGCCGTGTGTGTGTGTGTCACACACACACCCACACCCCATTTTGGGCCTAGTAGGCCTCCCTGCAGCCTCTTGGGCCCAAAAACAGGCCGTGGGGGGGGGTGCTGCACCCCCCCGCATTCCCCCACATGTGCCCCACCCCGCGCATCCCAAAAATCAGCTGGCCGGCAGGAGGCACTCGCGCACATGTGTGGTGGAGCTGAGCTGGGCAACAGCTCACTTGCCCGCAGAGGGCTCTGCGTGCGAGCCATGGCACGCGTGCCACAGGTTCGCCATCACGGATATAGAAATATACCAAGATTACTTTTAGTGACAGGTCAAGGCTTTACTGGGAGTAAATGGGCTGCCAGGGAAACTACCGTTGAAGCAAGAAAGGTGAACTGAAGCGCTTAAGTACCAGAATTCATGTTGACAACTGCAGGACAACTTTAGGGAACAATAAATCGATGGAGAAACAGGGCTTTATCGATGTGTGATGCCGCAAGTTTTCTTTCCAATTCCCGTTGAGATTTCAAAACGTTTCGCATTATTGCGGGGACCAAACTCCAGCTGGTGCCAAATCTGGTGTGGAAGTATCTGAACTCTTGAGCCCTTTCCCCCTCTCTGGGTGTGTTTAAAAAGGCTTGAAGGCAGATGATGTGAAAAGCCCATTCAATCGGCCTGCCCTAGGATGCGGGGAAACAAGGGCTAATCTCCAGTCTGAGAGCAGAGGCAGCCAGGAGAAGGGAAGGGGGGCTGGCTGCGTGTGAGAGAGAGAGAGAGAGCCGAGAAGACCTTTGCACCACCGCCCTGAAGTCCAGCTAAATCTTTAAGTCGCTTGTAAGATCTCTTTGCATTTTATACTATATTAGGGATCTTGTATGGCTGACTGCTCTTTCGCTGGGTGGTCCGCAGACAGAGTTAAAGATGGATTAACTCCAGCGATGGCCGGGCTTTGTATGTGGCCAGCCAGCCAAAAGAGAAGAAGCTGTAACCCCATTTTTCCCCCCAGTCTCCCCCTTGAAATGTCTCGGAAACTATCTCCCTCCCGTTGCTCAGCTTCTCCTTCCATGGTTCTGAATATCCTGTAATGCTCGGCCTTTTAAGAAACGTTGCCTAAAGCTTGGGAAATTGCAGCCCAAAGAAATCCATGATGTACCTTATCAGATCAGACCGAGCCTTTAGAGTCCCAGCTAGTCAGAGAGACTCTGGAATGATTAAATTATAAGTGAAGACAACTGACCAGTGGAATGACTTCCCTTCAGATGTTGTGGGCGCTTCTTCACTGGAGGTTTTTAAGAAGAGAATGGACAGTTGTTTGTCTGAAATGGCATAGGACTGTAATGGTGAACCTATGGCACATGTGCTGGAAGTGGTACGCAGAGCCATCTCTCCGGGCACACGAGCCGTCGCCCATTGCTCTTTTTTTTTTTTTTTTATTTGATTTATATGCCGCTCTTCTCCAGAGACTCAGGGCGGCTTACAATGCGTTATGCAATAGCCTTCATACTTTTGTATATTTTATACAAAGTCAGCTTATTGCCCCCACAAACTGGGTCCTCATTTAACCTACCTTAGAAAGGATAGAAGGCTGAGTCAACCTTGAGCCTGGTGAGATTCGAATTTACAGTAATTGCAGACAGCTGGTGTTAATCACAATGCTTTTAGTCTGCTGAGCCACCAGGCCCATTACTTCCGGGTTCCAGCGCGCCAGCCAGCTGGTCTTCACACGCTCAGGACAGAGGTGGGTTTCAGCAGGTTCTGACCAGTTCTGGAGAACCGGTAGCGGAAATTTTGAGTACTTCGAAGAACCAGTAGTAAAAATTATGACTGGCCCCACCACCATCTATTCTCTGCCTCCCAAGTCCCAGCTGATCAGGAGGAAATGGGGATTTTGCAGTAACCTTCCCCTGGATTGGGGACGGAGATTTTACAGTAGCCTTCCCCTGCCACGCCCACCAAGCCACACCCACAGAACCGATAGTAAAAAATTTTGAAACCCACCACTGGCTCAGGAGTGCTGGAAACCAGAAGAGCAGCCGCCTGGTACACATGTGCGTGTCGAGAAGATGATCTTCCGGTTTCCGGCCTGCACACTGGGCACCTGGTCTTCCGGTTTCTGGCACACGTGCACGTGTGAACACCAGCTGGCTGGAAACCGGAAGCTCATTTTTCAGGTGCATGCATGCACACCGGACGGCTGCTGTTCTGGTTTCTGACATGTGCATGCATACCGGCCAGCTGGTTTTCATGTGTGCATGCATGCCACAAACAGGAAAACCATGTAGCTGGTGCACATGCATGTGCTGGGAACCAGAAGATCATCTTCCTGGCGCGCACAGGTACACCGGGCGGCTGCTCTTCCAGTTTCTGGCATGCACACGCGCTCGCGGCACTCAGTGCCGAAAAGGTTCACCAGCAGTGGCATAGGATCACCTGCTTGAGCAGGGGGCTGGACTAGAAGATCTCCAAGACCTCTTCCAGCTCTATTCTGATTCAGTTGATATTCAGGTAGGTAGCCTGCCCCAACCATAGAGGCTCCATTTAGTTCTGCTTGTAGTTGCTGTCTGGTGTTTTGTTTTTTTTAAGGAAAGCAGTACAGGTAATCCTCCAAATTCATTGAGTCATTGGCCCCCACAGAGAGGGCTCGTAACTTGGGCGTCCTCCTGGATGCAGGGCTGTCTTTAGAAGAGCATATGACGGCCGTGGCCAGGGGGGCTTTTTATCAGGTTCTCCTGATAAGCCAGTTGCGCCCCTTTCTGGATTGGGACTCCTTATGCACGGTCACTCATGCCCTTGTTACTTCCCGCTTGGACTACTGTAATGCTCTCTACATGGGGGTCCCCTTGAGGAGCACCCGGAGGCTCCAACTGGTCCAGAATAAAGCCGCGTGGGTGATTATGGGGGCGACATGGCGCTCCCATGTAACACCTCTCCTGCGCGAGCTGCACTGGCTTCCGGTGGTCTTCCGGGTGCGCTTCAAGGTATTGGTTCTCATCTTTAAAGCGCTCCATGGCTTAGGGTCTGGGTATCTACGAGACCACCTTCTGCCACCGATAACCTCCCAGAGAGGATCTCCTCAGGGTGCCGTCGGTCAAGCAATGTCGACTGGTGACCCCCAGGGGGAGAGCCTTCTCTGTGGGGGCACCCGCCCTCTGGAACGAGCTACGTCCAGGGATACGACTGATCCCGGACCTCCATACTTTCCGTCGGGCTCTGAAGACTTTTCTATTTCAGCAAGCCAGGCTGGTTTAAAATTTTTTAATTGGTTAATTTTATGGGTAAGGGGTTTTAAATTGTGGAAGCCAAATTGATTTAATTATTTTTAAATTATTTTAATCTTCATATTGTATGTATTTTAATCTTGGCTGTTCACTGCCCTGAGTCCTTCAGGAGAAGGGCGGTATAAAAATTTAATAAATGAAATGAAATTGCTGCCCTTTTTCTGGTCTCCATTTGAGCTGTGAGAACAGATGGGTAAAAAAAAAAAAATATCGAAATCCAAACACAATTCTTTAGCAAAATTATTATTTGGTTCCCTCAAGTGATTATTGTCGATTGCCAGTCGTTTGAGAAGCAAGCACTGCCCTCCGGACCTCTCTGAGTTACTTTCCTTCTGATTTATAAATATACGCAAAACGAGATTTTTTTTTATTTTAAAAATCCAACTTCTTTTTTATTTGTTTGCTTGGATGTCTATTACAAAGAACACTGTTATAATATTTCCACCTGACTTGTTCCACCAACTTTTTTTTTTTAAAAAAGAAGAGTTAATAAGATTAGCAGCTTCAACGGGAAGGTTTCAGTGCTTAAAGTAAAAAAAAAAGAAGAATTTTTTTCATAACACTTTAAATAAAAAGCATACTTCAAAAGGTGAAATTATAGTGGAGTACCAGCAGAGGTGGGCTTCAGGGCTGGGCTTCAAAAATTTTAGCAAGGGGTTCTCTGCCTGGTTGCTGGGTGGGCGTGGCCATGGTGGCTGTGGCCTAGTCGGCCTCCACGGTGGGGGGGGGCGTTTTTCCCCTCCCCAGGCTCCAGAGGTTTTCCTGGAGCCTCCAGGAGGGCGAAAACAGCCTCCCCAGGCTCCGGAGGCCCTCTGGAGGCTGGAAACGGACTTTCTGAACTTCCTGAACTTCCGGTAGGCCCGTTTTTTGCCCTCCCTGAGCCTCCATGCATGCCCTGCACTTACCTGCATCCAAAACAGGCTGCGTGGGGACTCCTGGGAGGGGCGGAGCCGGGTGGGTGGGCCAACTAGGAGTGGGATTTGGGGGGGTTCTCCGAACTGCACAGAATCTTAACTAGAGGTTCTCCCGAACCCCTGCGAACCCGCAGCAAGCCAACTCTGATTACCAGCATATCCTAGGATGATTTACCCAAATGTCAGTCCCATCAAATTCAACAAATGTTGCCATCCTGTTGGCCCTAGGAAAGGTGCCTTCTCTGTGGTAGCCCTGCCCTGTGATCCCCCTTCCTTTTGAGATTCAGCAGGTCCCGCTGGAAGGCTGTAAAGTGACATCTCTTCCTCCAAACGTTGGGATAGGGTGAAGCTGGAGTTGGAAGATACAAGTAGTCCTTGTTTAGTGACCACAGTTGGGACCTTTAAGGCTTTAACCTTTACAAGCTGAGATTCAAAGAAAGGAAGTGAGAAGCAAAAATAAAGTAAAGAAGAGTAACCAAGATGATTAGGGGACTGGAGGCTAAAACATATGAAGAACGGTTGCAAGAATTGGGTATGTCTAGTTTAATGAAAAGAAGGACTAGGGATGACATGATAGCAGTGTTCCAATATCTCAGGGGCTGCCACAAAGAAGAGGGAGTCAAGCTATTTTCCAAAGCACCTGAGGGCAGGACAAGAAGCAATGGGTGGAAAGTAATCAAAGAGAGAAGCAATCTAGAACTACCGTGTTTCTCCAAAAATAAGACCCTGTCTTATATTTTTTGAACCCCGAAATAAGCACTTGGCCTTATTTTCAGGGAGGTCTTATTATTTTGGGGTGCATGGAGCAAGATGGGTCTCCTCTTGCCGTCTTACCTGATTTCCAGCTCTGTGTTTAAATATTTTCGGGGAGGGCTTATTTTCGGGGGAGGCTTATTTTAGTGCATGCGCTCAAAAGCCCGATTGGGTTTATTATCAGGGGATGTCTTATTTTAGGGGAAACAGGGTAAGGAAAAATTTCCTGGCAGAGCAATTAATCGTGGAACTTTCAGAAGTTGTGGGTGCTCCAATACTGGAGGTTTTTAAGAAGAGATTTGACAACCATTTGTCTGAAACAGTATAGGGCAGGGGCGAAATCCAGCAGGTTCTGACAGGTTCTGGAGAACCGGTAGTGGAAATTTTGAGCAGTTCGGAGAACCGGCAAATACCACCTGTGGCTGGTCCCAGAATGGGGTGGGAATAGAGATTTTGCAATATCCTTCTCCCAGGAATGGGGAGGGAATGGGGATTTTGCAGTATCTTTCCCCTGGAATGGGGTGGAAATGGAGATTTTGCAGTATCCTTCCCCTGGAATGGGGTGGAAATGGAGATTTTGCGGTATCCTTCCCCTGCCACGCCCACCAAGCCACGCCCACCAAGCCAATAGAACCAATAGTAAAAAAATTTGAATTTCACTACTGGTATAGTGCCTCCTGCTTGTGCATAGGGTTGGACTAGAAGACCTCCCAAGGTCTTCTAATCCAACTCTGGTATTCTGGTATTCTGTTAAATGTTATTCCCAAAGCAGTGGCAAAATGTTCCTGCTATCTCTTAGGGCTAATGTTTCTCAACCTTGGCCACTTTAAGAGGAATGGACTTGAAGTCCCAGAATTCCCCAGTCAACCATGATGGTTTGGGAATTCTCGGAGTTGCCAACAATGAGAAACACCATACAAGATTCAAGACTAAATTTGAAAAAAACATAATTGCGGTGTTAATATAACATGTTCTATCCTCCACTCAAATAAACCTTATCATGGTTTAACCTGATGGGCTGGTTCACATCACATGCTGGCACAGTGGCTCAGCTCCTAACGTGCTGCCCTAAAAACTCCCCCATTCAATTTTAACTTGGTTTAGCACTTGGCACAAACTCCGCTTGTGTTGCATTACACGCTCCAAGGGCAGAAAACAAAAACAGAGCTGGTGGTGCAACATGCTGACTTGCTAGTTTGCCTCTCTGTAGGAGAAATTGGGATCTCCGATTCAGCTTGACTGCTCTCAACCTCCCGTGTCCATCTTCACCATAAAAACGATGGCAGAAGCACTTGGAAATATGCTTCCAGAAAGAAGGTAACAGCAGCGAAATCCTGGAGAAAGATTTGCAGGGCCGTTCCCTCTTGAATCTCTTGACTTGTAACCTGTGGATGACAAAAGAGAAGATTTAGTGCCTCTCCCATAGACCGTAATGGTGAAAGGGGAGCATCATTTTTAAATGCTGTGGCATAATCATAGGCTAATCCATGCCAGCACTGATACTAGATTATTAGGCCAAAAGGTGGACTCACTTAGCCTCTCCGTGAGGCAGATTGGCAGCAAAATTGGGAAAGGAGCAAAATTTGCTGAGACGAATAAACAGCATGCTGTATAATTTATTGTTGTTTATTGTAACTGTCATCGTAACAGAGATTGGTCCTTGCGGGTTGTTGTTGTTTGTGCTTCCCAGTTGACACCTTGAGTAGGAAGGACACAGCCTGCTCTTCTAATCGTTGTGGCTGGCCCTGAGCAAGGAGGAAGGTATTGAGGCAGAGGTGGGTTTCAGCAGGTTCTGACCAGTTCTGGAGAACCGGTAGCGGATATTTTGAGTAGTTCGGAGAACCGGTAGCGGAAATTTTGAGTAGTTTGGAGAACCGGTAGTAAAAATTCTGACTGGCCCCACCCCCATCTATTCTCTGCCTCCCAAGTCCCAGCTGATTAGGGAGGGAATGGAGATTTTGCAGTATCCTTCCCCCAGAGTGGGGTGGGAATGGAGATTTTACAGTATCCTTCCCCTGCCACACCCACCAAGCCACGCCCACCAAGCCATGCCGTGCCCACAGAACCGGTAGTAAAAAAATTTGAAACCCACCGCTGGATTGAGGACAAAGATAGATGTCACACTGGAACTGTAATCTCAGGTGCTGGGAACATACACAGCGATACCAATGTTTCTCAACCTTGGCAGTTGTGGACTTCAACTCCCAGAATTCCCTAGCTAACTTTGCTGGCTAGGGAATTCTGGGAGTTGAAGTCCAGGCATCTTAAAGTAGCCTAGGTTGGGAAACCCTGCCATATTGGGATGGCAGTGAATTCTGAAGCTAAACTAGTTTAATAATATCCATTTTTACCATTCTACCAAACACAGTGTCAAGTCCCACACAGTTGGGACAAGACCAAGGAAGCAAGAGTAGACGGATTTCTGGGATAAATAACAACTTTGCAAAACTGTAGCAGGAATTTTCTCATGGAGCTAATCCAAACAGAGTTTCTCTGAAATGCTACTCTCCAGGTGTCTTCCCATCTGGTCTGAGTTTGCCATTTATGATATCAGCAGTCAAAATGGCAGCTGTGGCCCTATGATTAAAGCCCCACCCCTTATTTATAATGCATGCAAAAGGGGTGGGGTTTCAGTGACATGGGCACTGCCTCCATCTTGACTTTTTTGACACACTCCCTTTCCAGCTTCCCCACTGTTTCCCATGCACAATGTGGCAAAAGCAGATAAACTGAGCCCTCAAGGGTGCCATCTGGGCCTGGAAATGGAACTGCATCTACATGGAAGGAAGTATGCAATGGGGTACCCCAAGGCTCTATCTTAGGCCCAGGACTCTAATATCTTCATGGATTATTTAGATAAGGGGATAGATGGGGAACTCATCAAATTTGCAGATGACACCAAATTCGCAGGAATAGACAACACCCCAGAAGACAGGTTTAAGATACAGAATGATCTTGACAGACTTGAACATTGGGCGCTATCTAACAAAACAGGGACGCCCTCCGTACGGTCACTCAGGCTCTCATTATCTCTCGGTTAGATTACTGCAATGCCCTCTACATGGGGCTGCCCTTGGGGTGTACCTGGAGGCTCCAACTGGTCCAGAATGTGGCCACGCGAGTAGTTACGGGTGCGCCCGCTACTCCCATATTACACCACTATTGCGCGAGCTGCACTGGCTGCCGGTGGTCCTCCGGATTTGCTTCAAGGTGCTGGTACTCACATATAAAGCCCTTCATGGCATGGGCCCAGGGTATTTGCAGGATCATCTCCTACCGGCCTCCCACCACCCAGTGCGCTCACATAGGGCTGCCCTCCTCCGGGCCCCCTCAGCTAGACAGTGTCGGCTGGCGGTCCCCAGGATGAGGGCGTTCTCTGTGGCCGCACCGACCCTCTGGAATGGGTTGCCCACCGAGCTCCGGACGGCCCCTGACCTCCGCACCTTCCGCGCCGACCTAAAGACATGGCTCTTCCACCAACTTCCCTGATCTGCCACGGATTTTAATTTGGGTTTTTGGGGATTTTTAATTTGGTTTTAATACTATTTAATTTTTACTTATTGTCGGGTTTTCTATTGTTGTGAGCCGCCCCGAGTCCTATGGGAGAAGGGCGGCATATAAATCTGACTGACTGACTGACTGACTGACTGACTGACTGACTGACTAAATAAATAAATAAATAAATAAATAAATAAAATGAAATTCACTGGTGAAAAAAATAAGGTTCTACATTTAGGCAAAAAAACCCCAAATGCACAGGTATAGTATAGTAGTAACTGTGAGAGGGATCTTGGAGTCCTATTGGACAATCATTTAAATAGGAGCCAGCCGTGTGCTACAGCTGCCAAAAAAGCCAACACAGTTCTAGGCTGCATTAACAGAGGGATAAAATCAAGATCACGTGAAGTGTTAATACCACTTTATAATGCCTTGGTAAGACCACACTTGGAATACTGCATTCAGTTTTGGTCAGCATGAATGTAAAAAAGATGTTGAGACTGGAGGCTAAAACATATAAACACCTGTTGTTGGAATTGGGTATGTCTAGTTTAATGAAAAGAAAGACTGGGGAGACATGATAGCAGTCTTCCAATATTTCAGGGGTTGCCTCAAAGAAGAGGGAGTCAAGCTATTCTCCAAAGCACTTGAGAGTAGGACAAGAAGCAATGGGTGGAAACTAATCAAGGAGAGAAACAACCTAGAAATAAGGAGAAATTTCCTGACAGTTAGAACAATTAATCAGTGGAACAACTTGCCTGCAGAAGCTGTGAATGCTCCAACATTGAGAGTTTTAAAGAAGAGATTCGACAACCATTTGTCTGAAATAGTACAGGGCTTCCTACCCGAGCAAAGGGTTGGACTAGAAGACCTCCAAGTTCCCTTCCAACGCTGTTATCCTGTATTCTGTAATTGTGGTCGTACATTATTATTTTTTTTAATTTTTTTTTAATTTTTAAACAAACCTACATAAAAACATAAAGCCATCTTCAATTACGCACAGTGCGTCGGTTGGTTACAAGTTTTTGGTCTTTTTTGTGGTTGTAGATTGAGGACTACCTGGAATTTGCTCAAACTGTCCAGCCCAGCAAGTGGCAGTGAAAGGGAGAAAATCTGGATATTGCTTTGCAAATGCCCAGCCCACCTTCTCCTCCGCCATCCCAAAGGGCTCAGCCCAGCCTGAGACCTCATTTGCATATTTGCGGCAGGTGGAGGGCCCATCTGCCCCAAGGCGGCCTTGCAGGCAAATTAGCAGCCCCTCCCTTTCAGATGTGCATTTAAATGGCCAAGAAGATCTGCAAGCACATGGCTGACACTAGGCTGGAATTAGAAAGGCCTGTCTGTCTAGGAAGGGGGTGCATGTCTAGATCTCCAGCCCCACCCCTCAATTTATGCTAATTGATGGGAAAGAGATGTCTGTTGTCTGAAAAAGCCGTCCCCAAGTGGCTCACTGGGGCTGGGGCAGCGGAAGGCAATGCAGGCAGCCGAATTGAGGAAGGGGTGAGACAGGCTGCAGACAGCTGAAGCTTTTGGAAAGTCTTGGCCATCTATCTTTCTTGCACCTAGATAGTCCTCGACTTACGACACACCCGAGGCCAGAATTTCTGTTGCTAAGCAAGGCGGTTGTTAAGTGAATCAGCCCAGGAGTGGGCTTCAAAATTTTTAGCAAGGGTTTCTCTGCCCGATTGCTGGGTGGGCGTGGGCATGGTGGGCGTGGCCTAGTCACCATGGTGGGGGAGCGCTTTTGCCCTCCCTGGGCTCCAGAGGCTTTCCTTGAGCCTCCGGGAGAGCGAAAACAGCCTCCCCAGGCTCCGGAGGCCCTCTGGAGGCCGGAAACAGGCCAGGTTCCAGCCTTCCCGAATTTCTGGTAGGTCTGTTTTTTGCCCTCCCTGAGCCTCTGTGTGCGCCCTGCGCTTACCTGCATCCAAAATGGGCCATGTGGGGACTCCTGGGAGGGGCAGGGTGGGAGGGGCAGGACCAGCCAGGAGTGGGATTTGGGGGTTCTCCGAACTGCACAGAATCTTAGCTAGAGGTTCTCCCGAACCCCCAGCAGCCGACCCCTGAATCAGCCCAATATTTATAACTTTTCTTGCCAGAACTGTTAAACGAATCACTGTCGTCGTTAAGGGAATCTCGAGGTCATTAAGTGAATCCAGATTTCCCACCTGCCTTTGCTTGTTGGAAGCCAGCTGGGAAGGTCACAAATGGTCATCACGTGACTGCAAGAACCATCATGTGACCGTGGGGAAGCTGTGACAATTGAGGAGTGTGAGGAGCGTAAGTGTGAGAAACGGTCATAAGTCACTTTTTCAGTGGTGGCGTAACTTCAAATGGTCACTAAATGAATGGTTGTAAGTCAAGGACTGCATGTAGTTAGAAAATTCAATGGAGTAGCCAGAGAGGACAGTGAGAAGCACCGGAGAAGATTAGGGGGAGAGGAAATTCTAAGAATTACAGTAGTTAGAATTTGACTTACAACCAGTGGTGAAATCCAATTTTTTTTACTACCAGTTCTGTGGGCGTGGCTTGGTGGGCGTGGTGTGGCTTGGTGGGCGTGACAGAAGAAGGATACTGCAAAATCCCCATTCCCTCCCCACTCCTGGGAGAAGGATATTGCAAAATCTCCATTCCCACCCCACTCAGGCCAGTCAGAGGTGGTCTTTGCCAGTTCTCCAAACTACTCAAAATTTCCACTACTGCTTCTCCGAACTGCTCAAAATTTCTGCTACCGGTTCTCCAGAACCTGTCAGAACCTGCTGGATTTCACCTCTGCTTACAACCATTTGTTTAATGACCGTTCCAATTTACAACGGCCCTGAAAAAAGTGACTTATGACCAGTCTTCACACTTATGACTGTTGCAAAATTCCTCGCAGTCAGGTGATCATACTTTGGTGCTTATCAACCGGCATGAATTGATGAAGGTTTCAGCACCCCAGGGTCCTGGGATTGTCATTTGCAACCTTCTCAGGTAGCTTCTAACATGCAGAATCAAAGAAGGATGCCAGATTTGCTTAACAACCCGCATGATTCACTTAACAACTTCAGTGATTTGCTTAAAAACCATGGCAAAATACTCGTAAAATGGGACATGACCCCATTAACAACTGTCATGTTGAGTTCAGTCGTGGTTGTAAGCTGAGGATTAACTCATGTAGTCCTCGACGTACGACCACAATTGAGCCCCATGTTTTTGTTGCCAAGCAAGACAGTTGTCCAGTGAGTTTTGCTCCATTTTACAAACATTTCGCCATGGTTGTTAAGCAAATCACTGAAGTTGTTAAGTGAATCATGCAGTCGTTAAGCAACTCTGGCTTCCTCCTTTGACCCTGTTTGTCAGAAGGTCAGGAAAGGGGATCATATGACCCTGGAACACGGCAACCATCATAAATACGAGACAGTTGCCAAGCGTCTGAATTTTGATCACGTGACCATGGGGATGCCACAACCGTTGTAATTGTTCTTATAAAAAGTCACTTTTTTCAGGACCATTGTAATTTCAAATGGTCACTAAATGAACGGCTGTAAGTCAAGGACTACCTGTATTGTGATACTTCCTATCAGGTAGATGGCTTGAGCCAGCTCTTGTAGCAAATGGCTTGAGGCAGCTCTTGTAGCAAGCAAGAGCCTTGATAGTACAGGGGTTTAGTGCACCCTGTTATTAACACAGCTGCCTGCAATTTCTGCTGGTTCGAATCTCTCCAAGGCTCAAGGTTGACTCAGCCTTCCATCCTTTCTAAGGTAGGTGAAATGAGGACCCAGTTTGTGGGGGCAATAAGATGACTTTGTATAAAATATACAAAAGTATGAAGGCTATTGCTTAACGCATTGTAAGCCGCCCTGAGTCTCCGGAGAAGGGGGGCATATAAATCAAATTAAAAAAAAAAAATTGCTGGCTCTTGACATCTATCCCCTCCTCAGCAAGAAAAATCCGACCGTTTCCTGCAAAAACGATGGGAAGGCAAGATTTTTGTTCTCAAGGCAGACCTGTTAATAAGCAACCACTACAATATAAATTTTGCAGACGGAATAGAACAGAATTCTGGGGTGTTTGGGGGTTCTCATTTCTCTTGGGTTGTTCCTTTTTGTTCTCCTTCGAGGTTTGCCGCACAGAAAGAAACCTTTTGCCCCGCCAAACTCGAAAAAGGCCAACGAGGCAGCCGCGGGAAAGCCAGTGAAAGAGCGAGACGGGAGGTGATGGAGAGTCCATAAATATTATATTGTTACTTCTCTGAATTGTAAAGTTGTCTCAGCTAATGGCCCGAGTTAGACAAAGCCTGCCCTGAGCTCTCCGGCTGCGGCCAGACAGTCCAGCTGTTCCAAACGGCTGTGAGAACGGAGGAAGAGAAAAGAGAAAGGCTCCAACGTTCAAGGTCAGAGGTAACTCAGTTCCCCATAAATTATTCAAACGGGCTCCTCCGTTGGTGCCATAAAACCAAAGATGTTAACTTGGATCGTTTGGGGGCAAATATTTTGATTAGGATTGTCAAGGAAAAAAAGACCCCGTTTCTTGGAAAAAGATCCGGAGTTGGCACAAAATATTCCTCCTCCTCCTCCTTCCTGGTCTCTTTCTCCTCTGCCATATCTTTCTCCTCTTAGCATTTAAGCATTTAGACTTATAATATTGTTACTTTCCCCTCCCTTCTCCTCCTTCTCCTCTCCTTCCTTCCCCTCCTCCTCCTCCTCTTTACTGATCTCTTTCTCTGACGAATAGAATAGAATAGAATAACAGAGTTGGAAGGGACCTTGGAGGTCTTCTAGTCCAACCCCCTGCTTAGGCAGGAAACCTGACACCACTTCAGACAAATGGTTATCCAACATCTTCTTAAAAACTCCCAGTGTTGGAGCATTCACAACTTCTGCAGGCAAGTTGTTCCACTGATTAATTGTTCTAACTGTCAGGAAATTTCTCCTTAGTTCTAAATTGCTTCTCTCCTTGATTAGTTTCCACCCATTGCTCCTTGTCCTGCCCTCAGGTGCTTTGGAGAATAGCTTGACTCCCTCTTCTTTGTGGCAGCCCCTGAGATACTGGAACACTGCTATCATGTCACCCCTAGTCCTTCTTTCTCGTCTTACTATATTGTTACTTCCTCTTCCCCTCCTCCCCCTCTTCCATCTTCTCCTCCTTCCTGATCTCCTTCTCCTTCTCTCCTCCTCCTCAGAAGACTGAGTTCTAATCCTGCCTTAGACACAGAATCCAGCTAGAAGAAGCAACCAACAAGCCACTTAGAAAACGTAGCCAAGAAAACTGTGTGGTGGCTTGTCTCTGTATAGAAGCAAACTTTACTCTGGCAAGATTCTGCCTATTAGAAGTAGCAATAGCGCTTATATACCGCTTCACAGTGCTTTACAGCCTCTCTCTCAGCAGTTTACAGAGTCAGCCTATTTCCCCCCCAACAATCTGTCTCCTCATTTTACTGACCTTGGAAGGATGGAAGGCCGAGTCAACCTTGAGCCGTTCGGAATCGAACTGCTGGCAGTCGGCAGAATTAGCTGCAATACTGCATTCTAACCTCTGTGCCAACAATCGCTCTTAGGTGCAAGCAAATAGAGAATTGAACTCCAGTAGATTTCACTGTATTGTCCTTGGTCTTGGGACTAATAATCTATCAATAAAACGGAGACCTGTTGGTGTCTGTTTCCTAACCTGGCCTTCATTAAAAGACTGATGTCAATCATGAGCTCATGTTTTGCTACATAAGTACTTTCTCCAAGGCTGTTGCTGTATTCCTCTACTAGTCCGTTCTGTACTGTTGTGGCTCCGTTACCTGAGCCTGTGTCATCGGCAGGAGAGGACTCCGAGAGTGAAGGAGAGGAGTTGGCAAGGCCTCCCTCTCCCGGACCCTCCTCTCTGGCAATGCCTTCGGTGTCCGCCGAAGGGCAAGAGATAGGGCCAGGGCCAAGCACGTCCACGCAGCCACAGGTGGACAGTGATGAGAGTAATGAGTCTTGGCTGGATCCACGCCAGCGTAGCAGAGATAAGCGCGCACAACAGAAGAAAAGGCGTGCCCGAGATTAGGCTGAGTCACTGGACCACACCCCACAGGGTATAAAAGGGAGCGTGGTGGCCAGTCAAGCTTTGTGATGAACAAAGCTGAAAGCTTCCACGCCATTCTGCATTGCCAGACTTTTGCTATAGACTTTGCTGGATTATCTTTGGACTTGAATTACTCTGTAATTATTGAACATTTTACTTTGATGTACCAGAAGCGGAGAGAAGTTATCTCTTCCCTTCGTAAGTAATAAACTCTTGGCAGGCAGCCACGAGGTTGCTGCCAAGTTCTGTTATCATAAGGAAAAGGATTTTGTCGGCTGCTTTGGTCTTTAACTCTTGGACGTCTGTTGGTGTGTGTGCGTATGGGACGGGGACAGAACATGTACCTTCTGTTTATGTCCCTGTGTTGTTTTTTCATTTGTTATTCATTGAGGGCCCCGGTTCCATTTATCCCTAGAGCCGACCATTGTGTCTAGATGTATCCAGGGCAAACCGGTAGTGGCGACCTGCGGATGGGGGTGGGCCTGCCCCCCCGCCCCGCCCCCGGCACAATGCCATCCTATTTAGCCACGTTTTCTAAGCTGCATGCATGCGTGCAATGAGTACATAAAATGCATAACAAAATGGGGAATGCACATGTGAAAATCCCATTGGGATTCAATGGACATTTTCCTTTAACAGACACCTTTTCCTGCCGTCAGATCATTAAACTAAGGGTTTACTTTTATTTAAGTTAATTTACAATATTCTGTACCTTGCCAAGAGCTTAAGGGCAGTGGTGGGTTTCAAAATTATTTACTATTGGTTCGGTGGGTGTGGCTTGGTGGGTGTGGCAGGGGAAGGATACTGTAAAATCTCCATTCCCTCCCCAATCCAGGAGAAGGTTACTGCAAAATTCCCATTTCCTCCCGATCAGCTGGGACTCGGGAGGCAGAGAATAGATGGGGGCGGGGCCAGTCAGAATTTTTACTACCGGTTCTCTGAACTACTCAAAATTTCCGCTACCGGTTCTCTAGAACTGGTCAGAACCTGTTGAAACCCATCTCTGCCTAAGAGGTGTTCCATAAACCCTCTCCCCTCCCACACAGTTTCCTCTTCAGAACTATTCTGTGAAGTAAATTGGATTAAGAGTGGCTGGCCAAAGTCATCCAATAAGCCTAATTGCAATTTCACTTAGTCTTACATACCACTTTGTAGTGTTTTACAGCCCTCTCTAAGCAATTTACAGAGTCAGCCTATTGCCCCCAACAATCCAGGTCCTCATTTTACTGACCTCAGAAGGATGGAAGGCTGAGTCAACTTTCAGCCAGTCAGGATCGAACTGCTGTCAGTCGGTAGAGTTAGCCTGCAATACTGCATTCTAACAATTGCGCCACCACGGATGTTATCCTATGCATAAGCTTGGTTTCAGTAGAGGACTGAGGACTCTGAGATTTTTAAGATGGTTAGATGCCCATGGCGGAGCACAGATATTTAACTCTACCGATGAATAAATAAGGGTGTAAAGTAGGCAAATCCAGAAAATACCCTGGGAGAACTGGACAAACAATTCTCTATTGTTGGAGTGAATGAATGAATGAGTGAGTGAGTGAAGTCTGCCTAGGAATAAATAAAAATGTAGGCAAGATTGGGAAAGGCAGAAAATACCCTGAAAGAACTGAACAAACAGTTCTGTACCATTGCAATGAATGAATGAATGAATGAATGAATGAATGAATGAACAAACGATACCAAGGAATAAATAAGAGTGTAGGCAATATTGTGAAATCTAGAAAAACACCCTGGAAGAAATGGACAAACAATTCTGTACTAATGCACTGAATGAATGAATGAATGAATGAATGAATGAAGTCTACATCAGCATGTCCCTCGGAATTTCATTTAACTGGATGGAGACATTTCCTTTTCATCTGAGGAAGCTGGAAACTTTCAGCTAGCATTTCAAAATTAAAAGAGATGATGGAGGAAAAATGTTATTCATCTGCAACTGGTGTGAAGGTGCTCAAATGGCCTTTCTGACGGCAACAGAAGACTAGCCCAAACCCGCTTTCATAAATTGGCCATGCCATTCAGGACTTAGCCCCTCCCCAGCGCACTAGGAGCATATATTGAAAAGAGAATAAAATTAAGCTTTAAATATTAAAGAAAATTCTGGATCCAAATGCACCGAACCTGGGGAAACATTGTTTGCAAAAATAAAAATAGAAATAGAAATAGGCATGTATGAGAACGCCTTCATGCAACAAATCCTCCTTGAATTTACACCCTGATGCAGAAATCAGGAGGGGAATTGAACTTGCAACATTGGGCTTGTGAGAAACGGAACAAAAGGATGAAATGGATCAATTCAACCGTCCCACCCCCAGCCAAGAAAAACACACAATGAGATGGGCGGGGGGAGGGGGAGGAGAGGGGAGGGGCAGAGAGAGTGCAATGCACCATTGACTTCAACCAAGCCAGCAACTCATAGGGTGGGTGCTGGTGTAGCCCAAAGAGGAAGATGGACAGCTTAGACAAAGTGATCTAATTCTCGGCGGCCCGAGACGCGGGTTTGGGCCCTTTCTCAGCCAGACACAATAGGGAAGCCCTTTGCCCGCCACTGGAGTGCATTATCCTACTAACTGCAAGCTTCCCTCCCTCCTTCCCCCCACACCCTCCCTTCCTCTTTCAGATAATGGATGCATTAATAAGTGTTTTCCTACAGCCCCGAGATTTTTTCCCCAGAGAAAGAAACTTTGTTAGGCAAGAGTTGGGTGAAAATGCCTTCCGTTGAGGACCTGTATACTGCACGAAGCAGAAAGAGGGCTGAGAAAATATCTACAGAGTCCAGACCCCTCACATCCTGAACATACAAATCGTTTCAACTTCTCCAATCTGGATGCCTCTATAGGGCACTGCATACCTAAACAGCTGGACACAAAGATAAGGTTTTTTTTTCACCATGCCATCACTCTGCTAAAGACATAACTACCGCAGCATTGTATTATGATGCCTAAAGATATTTACCCATGTAGTAGGCTCTGTTGCTATTGTCCTCGTCATCTTCTCACCTTTCTCACCTCCTATTTCCTTCTAGCTTTCCTTCCTATTAGTATCTTTATCCCTTGTTATTTGTATCTTATGATTTATGATTGTATCTTACGATTGATGATCTATGGTTTATCACTTTGTTGTTTGTACGTACAGTGAGAGCTTATGCACGGGGGACAAATTCCTTGTGTGTCCAATCATGCTTGGCCAATAAAGAGTTTTATTCTGTCCTGTCCTGTCCTGTCCTGTCCTGTCCTATCCTATCCTATCCTATCCTATCCTATCCTATCCTATCCTATCCTATCCCTATCCTATCCTATCCTATCCTATCCCTTATCCAGAGTATAGCCAATATGAGGAGAAACCGGCTCTCCTTTCTACGACGTCCTCCTTTTTGCCCTCCGTCCCCACAGTCTTCTCTTCCCCCAAACTCTGGACTTGCCCCCAAACAGCTATAAATATTCAAAGCACGTGTGGAAGGCTGGGGAGCGAGAAAGAAAGCAAAAGCCCAGCTGGAAACTTTTGTTACTTGCAGAGATTGTTTAGTTTTCTGCCTGAGCATTGTTCAGGCCAAACAGACTCCTGACAAATGGCTGGGGAACGGGTTTTTTTTTATTTATTTCCAATCTAACCCCCAACCCACCCCAATTCGGGGAGCGGTGTCTACCAACACCCAGGCCTTCTGAATAGCTTCATAGCAGCATATTGCCTGGCTGGGATTCCAAGGGGAATTTTGTGAGAGGTCCGTAGCCAGCTAGGTGAACGATCAAGGGTTTGCGTTCCCACATGCTGTGCTCAGAACTTGGTTTGTTCAATGTTTAGTTCAGAGGTGGGGTTCAGCAGGTTCTGACCAGTTCTGGAGAACCGGTAGCGGAAATTCTGAGTAGCTCGGAGAACCGGTAGTAAAAATTCTGACTGGCCCCGCCCCTGTCTATCCTCTGCTTCCCAAGTCCCAGCTGATCGGGAAGAAATGGGGATTTTGCAGTAACCTTCCCCCGGAGTGGAGTGGGAATGGAGATTTTACAGTATCCTTCCCCGCCACACCCTCCAAGCCACGCCCACAGAACCGGTAGTAAAAAAATTTGAAACCCACCACTGGTTTAATTGGTTCTGGAATGGATGGGCTGGTGTGCAAACCCAGACTTCCAAATTACTTTGTGGTTCAATATACAGGAAGTCCTTGACTTATGGCCACAACTGAAGCCAAAATTTTAGTTGCTGAGCGGGACACTTTGTTAAGTGAATTTTGCCCCATTTTGCCACCTTTCTTGCCACAGCCGTTAAGTGGATCACTGCAGCTGTTAAGTTAATAACATGGTTGCAAAGGGAATCTGGCTTCCCCATTGACTTTGCCTGTCCGAAGGTCGCAAAAGATGATCATGTGTCCCTGGGACATTGCAACCATCATAAATATGAGTCAGTTGCCAACTGATCTTGATCGTGTGACCATGGGGATGCCGAAATGATCAAAAGTGTGAAAAGCAGTCATAAGTCACTTTTTTCAGTGCCGTTGTAACTTCGCACGGTCACTATATGTTGCAAGTCGAGGACTACCTGTTTTGCTAGGACCCAGAAAAAAAATAGGCCAAGCTTACATATTGTCCAGCTAGGTTCAGATGCATCTGATATCATTTGTTTTCTAGATCCGTTGACATATTAGTGACAGTGGGGGCACTGTTGGGAGAGCTGAATAGCAATAGCAATAGCACTTAGACTTACATACCGCTTCACAGTGCTTTTACAGCCCTCTCTAAGCGGTTTACAGAGTCAGCCTATTGCCCCCAATAATTTGGGTCCTCATTTTACCCACCTTGGAAG
This sequence comes from Pantherophis guttatus, assembly GCF_059756535.1. Taxonomy (NCBI): domain Eukaryota; kingdom Metazoa; phylum Chordata; class Lepidosauria; order Squamata; family Colubridae; genus Pantherophis; species Pantherophis guttatus. The sequence goes on from NC_142063.1 coordinate 16,144,652, forward strand.
GATGGAAGGCTGAGTCAATCTTGAGCCTGGTGGGATTCGAACTGCCAAATTTGCAGGCAGCCGGCAGTCAGCAGAAGTAGCCTGCAGTACTGCACTCTAGCCACTGTGCCACCACAGCTCATGAAGGTCTAGTTTGAGAGCTATCATTCTGAAGAAAATCTATGATACAATAGAAGAGAATATTTGTAACTCAGGATTGAACTGTGATGCTCTCTGAGCTTGGCTGTTTTCTTGCCAAGGTCTCATACTAGCACCGATTACGTTACCTAGTTAGGTAATGAAACATCTGCCAAAAAAAAAAAAAAACGGCCAAGCTCAGGAAGCACCAAGGACTCCAATGGTCTATGATCAACATCTCCTCAGCTTTCAGATGTGTGGATTTCAACTCCCAGAACCCCCCCCCCCAGTCAGTAACTGAATTCTGGGAGTTGAAGTCCACACATCTTAAAAGTTGAGGAGGTTGAGAAATGTTTATCTATATAGTTGCTAAGAGTTGATACTGACTTGATGGCTCCTAGTCAGTCAGTCAGTCAGTCAGTCAGTCAGTCAGTCTGTCTGTCTGTCTGTCTGTCTGTCTGTCTGTCTGTCTGTCTAGCTATTTAGCTATCCACCTATTTAGCTATCTCTATTATCTATCTATCTATCTATCTATCTATCTATCTATCTATCTATCTATCAATCTATCAGTCTATCTATCTATCTATCTTCTATCTTCTATCTATCTATCAATCTATCAATCTATCTATCTTCTATCTATCTATCTATCTATCTATCTATCTATCTATCTTCTATCTATCAATCTATCTATCTATCTATCTATCTTCTATCTATCTATCTATCTATCTATCTATCTATCTATCTATCTATCTATCTATCTATCTATCTTCTATCTAGCTATTTAGCTATTTAGCCATCTCTATTATCTATCTATCTATCTATCTATCTATCTATCTATCTATCTATCTATCTATCTATCTATCTTCTATCTATCTATCGATCATCTATCTATCACAATGGTGAAATGTAACATTTGTTACTACCAGTTCTGTGGGCGTGGCTTGGTGGGGGGGTAATGTGACTGGGTGGGCGTGCCAACTTTTTTTTTTTTTACTTTTAAAAGCATTTTTTTCTACAACCTTAAGAGGTTGCAGAAAAAATGCTTTTAAAAGCCTCTGACGATCAGGTAACTCAGCTGGGATCGTCAGAGGCTTTTAAAAGCATTTTTTTCTACAAAAATGCTTTTAAAAGCCTCTGACGATCCCAGCTGAGCTGTGCGATCATCAGAGGCTTTTTTTTTTACTTTTAAAAGCATTTTTTCGGCCAAAGAGGTTGTAGAAAAAATGCTTTTAAAAGTAAAAAAAAAAAGCCTCTGATGATTGCGTGGCTCAGCTGGGCATGGGGGTGGGGGTGGGCAGGGATTTTTGCTACCGGTTCTCCGAACCACCTGCCACCATCGTTACCAGATTGGGCAATCCGGTCCGAACCGGGAGCATTTCACCCTTGATCTTTCATCTATTTATCTGTGTTCAGGTTTCTTACCATTTCCATTTTCCTGCCTTGGGCATTCCATAGGAACAAAGAAAGAAAGATGAGATACAAATCAGCTACAGGCAGTCCCTGACTTACAACAGTTCGTTTAGTGACAGTTCAAAGTTACAGCAGCACTGGAAACAGTGATTTATGACAGATTTTCACACTTATGACCCTTGCAGGATCCCCGTGGTCACATGATCAAAATTCAGATGCTTGGCTACTGCCTCATATTTACAACGGTTGCAATATCTTGGAGTCGTATGATCACCTTTTGTGACCTTCTGACAAGCAAAATCAACGGGGAAGCCAGACTCACTTAATGACTGTGTTACCAACTTAACAACTGCAATGATTCACTTGACAACCGTAGCAAGAAAGTTGTAAAATGGGACATAGCTCGCTTAACAAATCAATCAATCAGTATAGAGCTGGAAGGGGCCTTGGAGGTCTTCTAGTCCAACCCCCTGTTGAAGCTACTTATTTCAGAAAAATGGTTGTCCGATCTCTGTTAAACACCTCCAGTGATGAAGCATCCAAGACTTCTGAGAGCTACTTCTGTCCCACTGGTTAATTGTTCTCACTGTTAGGACATCTCACTTAGTAACATAAACTTTGGGCTCAATTGTGGTTGTAAGTTGAGGGCTACCTGTAATTACAGGTTAACTACTTACACTTACGACTATCACTTCTCCTGGATTTCTCTTTTATGTTTCATGAAAAATAAGACCTGCTTGTTGATCTTGCTCAGAGCATCTTCTCTTAATAAGAGTGTGTGAACAGAGTTGGAAGGGACCTTGTAGGTCAACTAGTCCAACCATCCTTCCCCTACTCCTAGAAGTAGGAGACCTTACACCATGTCTGACAGATGGCAGTCCAGACTCTTCTTGAAAACCTCCAGTGATGAAGCTCCCACAACTTCCGAAGGCAACTTCTGTTCCATGGGTTGATTGTTCTCACTGTCAGAAAATGTCTCCTTATTTCTAGGTTGAATCTCTCCTTGATCAGTTTTTTCCAGGGGTGAAATCCAGCAGGTTCTGACAGGTTCTGGAGAACCGGTAGCGGAAATTTTAAGTAGTTCGGAGAACTAGCAATTACCACCTCTGGCTGGTCCCAGGAGTGGGGTGGGAATGGAGATTTTGCAATATCCTTCCTCCAGAAGTGGGGAGGGAATGGGGATTTTGCAGTAACCTTCCCCTGCCACGCCCACAAAGCCACGCCATGCCACACCCACAGCGCCATGCCCACAGAACTGGTAGTAAAAAAAATTGGATTTCACCACTGGTTTTTCCTAGGTGCCTTCCTTTGCTCTGAAGCAAAGTTCCATCTTTTTGATCAGTCCCAGGCGAAGATGGTTTTATTCCCAGGCTGCTTAAATTAATTTAGTTTAACTTTTTCCATGAACAGGCTTAAATGCTAGTCTTTGCTCCATTTGATTCCCTTGGCCACACCCTGAATTATTTGCCTGTTGTTTTCTCCTAAAAAGGGTTGCTCGTAGAATTGTGTGTCTGTTTGCGTCTTTGATTATGTGTATTTGGACTGGATATAACAGCAAGGCAGAAAGGTGAAAAAGCCATCCTCCTTCCAGGAAGAGTGAGAGGGAGGGAAGAAGAAAGGATAAAAAAGAAGAAAGGAGGAAGAAGGAAGAGAGGAGGGAGAGAGGGAGGAATGGAATGGAATGGAATAGCCAATCCTCTGGGCCCAGCCTGCTCATGCATTCACCGATCGGGTCATTTCAACCACATCCAACCTCTGTTCAGCATGCAGGAATCCAGATACAAGCCTTCTACATCTTCTGTCCAAACACACCCAATGAAAGAGAATCCCCCATCTCTCTGGGCAACTCCATTTTCCACAGGAAATTCCTTGCATTTGCTGTTCAGAAAACTACAAACTCCCCCAGTGCTAGCTAAATTTTCCTGCATGCCACTGTTGGAAGAAACCACCATTAAACCATCTTTCCAAGCAGTCTCCATGTTTCCAGTGTCTGTTTCCCCACTTGGAGCACAACCCAGAAGGATGTTTCTTCCAACACCACAAAAGGAGAAGTGGTTATTTATTTATTTTTAATCTCCGATTTATATCCCGTGAACACAGCAGCAGAGAGAAATCGTATAATCAATACTTTTTTGTTAGTTGCGAAGTCATGTCCGACCTATCGTGACCCCATGGACAATGTTCCTCCAGGCCTTCCTGTCCTCTACCATCCTCTGGAGTCCATATAAGCTCACGCTGACTGCTTCAGTGATTCCATCCAGCCACCTCGTTCTCTGTCATCCCCTCCTTCTTTTGCCCCCAATCGTTCCCAGCATTAGTCTCTTCTCCAGTGAGTCCTTCCTTCTCATTAGGTGGCCACAGTATTTGAGTTTCATCTTCAGGATCTGGCCTTCTAAAGAGCAGTCAGGGTTGATCTCCTCTAGGACTGACTGGTTTGATCGCCTTGCAGTCCATGGGACTCGCAGGAGTCTTCTCCAGCACCATAGTTCAAAGACCTCAATTCTTTGGCGCTCAGCCTTCCTTATGGTCCAACTTTCACAGCCATACATTGCAACTGGGAAAACCATAGCCTTGACTAATGCAAATTGTAAATGAAATTTCAGGGACTTTTCTGCCCTGGCTCTATTGCCTATTTTGTAAAAGGTGGTCCCGGACCCTAGTCAGAGACCCACAGGAGTGCTGTAGTGTCAAATGGTCATTCCTGGGGCTAGAGACTCAAACCCTATTAAAGACCAATAAACTGACCTCATTTAAACAAAAGAGTTTGTAAAAACAGCAGGGATGTGTGTTTTATGATGGAGCACAAAACGAACAGAGTCAGGATGAACGTAAAACAGTATTTCCCAACCTTGGCTCCTTTAAGACCCATGGACTTCAACTCCCAGAATTCCTTAGCCAGCATATAAATTTCCCCATGCTGGTTGGGGACTTCTGGGAATTACTTCATGTAAGTTTCTCCATGCTGACTGGGGAATTCTGGGAGTTACTTCATGTAAATTTCTCCATGCTGGCTGGGGAATTCTGGGAGTTGAAGTCCACCTGTCTTAAAGTTGCCAAGGTTGACAAGATAATTGTAGATATTTTAAACTAGTGGACATTTTTCATAAATCCCAGAACTTTTTCCTCTTAATATAGCAATGTCCTAATAATCCCATCTCATTCCATCACTCCAAGTATCCCGAGCCAGACATTAAGGAACTGCCATCTTCTGGATCTGATCTTTTTCTCTTTTCACCTACTAGTGGAACAAATCATGATATTAAACCTGAACATGCTCCGTTTTAAGAAATAGCAAATTTCTTTTAGTGATACTGGTCCCATCCTTGCTCTAGCACAGACTAACATACCCAGGAAAAATATTTCTGAACAAAAGAATTCTTGCATGCCAAATAAATGCTTTTTTCACCAAATCCTACCTCTTTCCCAGCCTACTCTTCTTGTCTCTTTTCTGGGGGTGGGTGGGTGAGAGGGGCTTCTTTACCTTGACCTTGATGACGACCTGGCCAGACATTGGGGGGGAGGGAGGAGGGGTTTGCAGGCTGCTGGACACTTTTTGGAGGGGTTCAGGCTGTCTCTGTTTCTCCCCCCCCCTTTTTTTTTCACATTTTGTTTTTGTCCTGCTTCCTTGCCTTGACAAAAGGCGGCGAGGACCGGGAGGGGGAGCTTTGCCAGGCTTAAGCAAATTGACGGTGAAATTAGCGTCACCTCGCCTCTGTGTGCTAAACAAATGCACTCTGAATGAGGACGTGGGCTGGGTATATATTAGCACACGGGGATGACCTCTGTCGAGGGGTGCCTTCGCCACAGCCGCTCCGGCGGGCGTGGGAAAATCGTCCGAGCCTTTTTCACAGCTGTTCTGGCCGGCCAGCCGAGCCAATCGGCAGGCCCTGGAGCCCTCTTTTTGGCCTGCTTCCATTGACTCTTTCAATCGCGTCCTTTCTCTCGCTCCCCACCATCTTTCCAAGAAAAAAAAAGAAAAACCGGCAGCATTGTTCCAATGGGCCCTGGGTTGCATAGAAATCCCGCTCGCCTGGAAAGGATGAGAACAGCAGTGGTGCCCTCAATCAATTCCCCTAGGATGCAAGGGGCCGGCCATGGGGGGGAAGGGTGTGAGCGGAGAAGGGAGCCTGGCCCAGCATCTGAAACAGGGGGACCCAGCCTGGTGTTTCAGGGAAGGGTGCTCGGCTTCCAAAACAGGCAGTCCTCAACTTATGACACAACTGAGCCCAATGTTTCGGTTCCTAAGTGAGACAGTAAGCTGTCTTGCTTCATTTTGCGACCTTTCTTTGCCACATCGGTAAGTGAATTACTGCAGTTGTTAAGTGAACCATTTGGACATTAAACAAATGGTTTCCTCATTAAACATGGCTTCCTCCATGTTGGCCTTCGCTTGACACAAGCCAGCTTGGAAGTTTACAAAGAAGAGGGAGTCAAGCTATTCTCCAAAGCACCTGAGGGCAGGAGAAGAAGCAATGGGTGGAAACTAATCAAGGAGAGAAGCAACTTAGAACTAAGGAGAAATTTCCTGTCAGTGAGAACAATTAATCAGTGGAACGAATTGCCTCCGTAAATTATGAATTCCCCAACACTGGAAGTTTTTAAGAAGACGTTGGAAAACCATTTGTCTGAAGTGGTGTAGGATCTCCTGCCTGAGTAGGGGGTTGGACTAGAAGATCTCTGAGGTCCCTTCCGACTCTGTTATTCTGTTAAATGGTTATCACATGACCCCCAGGACAGTTCAACTGTCATAAATATATGCCAGTTGCCAAACATCTGAATTTTGACCATCACCATGAGGCCACTGCAATGGTCGTAAGCAGGGGTGGGTTCTAAATTTTTTTACTACTGTTTCTGTGGGCGTGGCTTATTTTGTGGGTGTGGCTTGGAGGTCATGTGACTAGGTGGGCATGGCTAGCTGGTCAGAGTCATTTCTGGAAGGCCCTCGCACTTACGACCAGTCCTCGCACTTACGACCCGACTCATTTGTTTGCTTTTAACACTGATCAGCTGTAGGACGGCCCTTTGAAGCCCCGCGGCAAGAGTTTAAACAGTTTTTTTCCCTCTAGTCATCAGCTGGGACTCAGGAGGCAGCAATAGATTGGGGGTGGGGCCAAATAAAAGGTAAGAATAACATGGGTGGGAGGGCGGGGGAGGGGAGAACCGGTTCGGTGATGTCATATCGTCACCGCTACCGGCTCGGCCGAACCGGACCGAACCGGGAGGAACCCACCACTGGTCGTAAGTATGAAAACAGTCATGAGTCACTTTTTTCAGTGCTGTTGTAACTTTGGTCACTAAATCAATGGTCGTAAATCAAAGGCTATCTGTATGGGGCACTGCTCTAAGATACAGTTCTGTGAGATACAGTACATTCAAGCATTAAGCCAAAGGCTATAATGGAATTTGACTATCCATCCCCCTCCCACCCCCCGCAAGTTAGCCAGGCAAAGGTTTAAGTAAATGTTAGTAAATGTTAAGTAAAACTTTAAAAAAAACCAAGAGGTGGGATTTTGGATAGGTCAGGAACAGACTCAAGCCAGAGGGAACCAAACGAGGCTGCCATAAAAATACTCAGATAAAAATAAAAGTTAGGTGTTACACCTACCGTGTTTCCCCGAAAATAAGACCCTGTCTTATATTTTTTTGAACCCTGAAATAAGCGCTTGGCCTTATTGCCATGCGCTCAAAAGCCCGATTGGGCTTATTATCAGGGGATGTCTTATTTTTGGGGAAACAGGATGACCAATCATCCTCCTTTTGGGAGGACAGTCCTTCTTTTGTAAGTTCTGTCCTCTCTCGATAAGTGTCCTCCTACATGTCCTCCTTTTCGATATTTGAAGACTAATCTGTAAATCTCCGTATTCGATCGATGCCGATCCGATCCGTTGCATGTGATGTGATGTATTTGTATTTGACATGACGATTCGTCAAGGCTCGGTACAGTGCGGCGAGATGCGATTATGAGACGCATGCGCTCCGCACAGGAGAATTGTTTTAAGAGAGTGCGCAATGCACAAGTGGCTTTGTTTACTTCTTACTGAAACACGACACGGCACACACGCACGTGTCTTCCTTCTCATTGTAAAAAAAGTTGGTCACCTTACATTTAGCGACCACAAATGAGACCAGCAACATAGTTGTTAAGCAAAAAAGTTACTGAGACATCCTGATGTTAGGATCTGACTTCAGCTTTCTTTTGCTCTATGGACCTGCAAAGGTTGTAAATAGAAAGATTGGTCGGGAATTTACTTTATCATTACCGTTAGACTGCAAACAGTTGCTAAAGGAGATAGTTGCTAAACGAGGACTAGTACCTATATATTTATTATCCTGTTCAAAGCAGTTTGAGTTAGACTATCAATTGCAATCGCCTTGATGTCTTGCTTGCAGGACCCCAATAAGCTAACTCGTTGGCCACTGGAGTTAAGCAGGCCTTTTGTCTGATCTGGAAAAGCTCTTCTTTCAAAACAGTCCTGCGAGGTAGGCTAAACCAATGCTGGCGACTGTCTCAATATCCCAGGAAGAACTATGATTAGGTGACAGCCCATTTGACATAATGGTTAAAGGCACGGGGCTAGAAACTGGGCAATTGTAAATGTTAATTTGGAGCCTCTCCAAATTAAGAAGGCAAAGGCCATCCACCTCTGAACATTTCACTAAGAAAACCCCAGGGACTAGTCACAAAAAACCCAAAACAAAACACTATGGTTAAATAAGAGATTCAAACTTAGATCTGCTCTGTGACTGCAATCGTTAACACATTTATTTGGGAAGTCTAATGTTTATTCCACAGTTAGCATCTGCTGATGGATAAAAACTTGCTTTACCACACCGAATAAATAGCAATAAAGTATCAGCCCCAGAATGTCTATCTACTTGCTTTAGGATCAAAAAGGTTTCCTGTTCTTAAAACACAGATGGCACTGTTAAGTGCCTGAATTCTGATCCTGTGACTATGGGATGCTACAACAGTTGTAAATGCAAGGATATACAACTTAATATTTTCAGTGCCATTGTAACTTGGTATGGTCATTAAATGAATGGTCATAAGTCAAGGACTATCTGTATTCAGACGGATGGCAGAATACGCATGTTTTCTTGGGATTTAGCATGGCTGACTCGGGAAATTGGGTTGTTAACATCCTCATATCTAAGACGTTGTTGAGGTTGAGAATCGTTGATTTAGACAAAAAAGTCATTGCACAAGCTTGTGAAATGGCGGTTCTAGGCCCCTCCCCAAATTTTATTTGTTTTTACTAATTGCCAAATGCTAGTTGTGCTGCAGAATCTACTTCAGTTGCAGATCCTACTTTTAAGTAGGGGGTTGGACTAGATGACCTCCAAGGTACAGCAAGCATCTTAAAATCCTCAGATTCTGATTTCACAGGAATGAGAACATGTAGAAGCAAAATACTGTTGACAGGGGACAGATTTCCCCCCCCCACCTCCTTTATTAATTTTTCACTCTGCCAGCAATTAGTATTCTGAGATAGGTCACAACTCAGACGAGATGTTAGCCAGCATGGCTAAGAGCCAAAAACAGACCTGCCCACTGAGAAAAGCCTTAAATTCTTATTTAAAGGCTCTCTAGTCCAACCCTCTGCTCAGGCAGGAAACCCTATGCCATTTCAGACAAATAGTTGTCCAATCTCTTCTTGAAAACCTCGAGTGTTACAGTATCCACAACTTCTGGAGGCAACTTGTTCCACTGATTAATTGTTCTGTCAGGAAATTTCTCCTTAGTTCTCGGTTGCTTCTTTCCTTGATTAGTTTCCATCTTGTCCTGCCCTCAGGTGCTTTGGAGAATAGTTTGACTCCCTCTTCTTTGTGGCAGCCCCTGAGATATTGGAACACTGCTATCACGTCACCCCTAGGCCTTCTTTTCATTAAACTAGACATACCCAGTTCCTGCAACCGTTCTTCATATGCTTTGGCCTCCAGTCCCCTAATCATCTTTGTTGCTCTTCTCTGCACTCTTTCTAAAGCAGAGGTGTCAAACTGGTGGCCTGTGGGCCAGATGCGTCATGCACAGGCCACATCCACTCCAGCTCCATGAAGGCAAAAAAGTCACAATACATCATGTGCAGTGATGGGTTGCCCCCAGTTCGTACCGGTTCTATAGAACCGGTAGTAAAACCGACGGGCGGCCCCGTCCACCGACCCCGATGTCACCAAAATGCTTCTGCGCATGCGCAGAAGAGCACACGCGGCCCCGTTATGAACCAGTAGTAAAGGTAAGTGTCAACTTGCAAAGCTTTCAAGTTGCCATGAGCAGGAGAGAGGGAGAACTGATAGAGCTGATTGACTTCCCTAACTGAAGTGCATTCCATACATTCTTCCTGATCACAATCAGGAGGGTGTTGGATTTCACAGCCAGCCAAAGTGGTTAACTGGAGAATGTGATTTATGACATGGCCAGAGAGGAGGGGAGAGGCAGGGTCATAGGGGAACATAAATCTACGTGGGATTAGTTCTAACTGCATCCGAATATTGCCGAAATGGTGCCCCTAATAAATGACTCTATTTCTTTTGAAGTTCGGCTCATGGCTCATGAATTAATTAGGGCATCTTTCGGAAACTTCACAGTAAGTAGAACCCACCCCTGATCATGTGACATCGATGTGACATGGCGAGTTTGACAGCCGTGTTCTTGAGTCTCAACATCTTTTTTTACATTGTGGCGACCAAAACCTTATTTATTTTAAGTTATCTGGATTTTCTTCCAGGTGTTTCCTTCCTGGTGGTTTAATAAATAAATAATCAATCAATCAATCAATGGCGTCTGCAGCCAGACAAGGCTGAGGACAGGGAGCGGAATGGCAGGCGCAGTTTATATAAGAAGTTCCCGACTTACAAACCTTCATTTAGTGACCATTCAAAGTTACAGTGGCACTGACAAATGTGACTTACCATCAATGCTCCACAGTCACGTGATCAAAATTTGATTGATTGGCATCTGTATTCACAACTGTTGCAATGTCCATAAAATAAATAAATGTCAGAAAGGAATGGACCAAAACTTGCCTTTATAACCTATTTCCAAGCATTTTTTCACCCAGCTTGGAGATAATTGTCTAGAAATTATGGTCTCTATTGCAAGTTTGAGGTAGAGGTTGAGTACGTTTTACTAGGTAGACCATACTGGAAACAAGCTAGATGCAGAGGTGGGTTTCAGCAGGTTCTGACCAGTTCTCGAGAACTGGTAGTGGAAATTTTGAGTAGTTCGGAGAACCGGTAGTAAAAATTCTGACTGGCCCCGCCCCCATCTATTCTCTGCCTCCCAAGTCCCAGCTGATCGGGAGGAAATGGCGATTCTGCAGTAACCCTCCCCTGGATTGGAGAGGGAATGGAGATTTTACAGTATCCTTCCCCTGGAGTGGGGTGGGAATGGAGATTTTACAGTATCCTTCCCCTGCCATGCCCACCAAACCACATCCACAGAACCGGTAGTAAAAAATTTTGAAACCCACCATTGGCCAGATGGGCTAATTCTACCTTATAGGTAGTCCTTGACTTACAACCATTTGTTTAGTGACTGTTTGAGGTTACAACGGCACTGAAAAATTGGATTTATGAACATTTTTCATACTTACGACCACTGCAGCATCCCCATGGTCACGTGATGAAAATTTGGATGCTTGGCAACTGGCAGTGACACAGTTGCAGTGTCCCAAGGTCATGTGATCAGTTTTTTGTGACCTTCTGACAAGACAAGCAAGGTCAACGGGGAAGCCACTTAGTAGACCTGTTAATAATTTAACAACTGCAGTGACTCAATTAACAACTGTGCCAAAAAAAGGTCATAAAATGGGGCAAAACTCACTTAACAACTGTCTCACTCAGCAACAGAAATGTTGGGCTCAAACATTTTGGGGGAAAGTCAAAATAACGTCCACCTCCCCAGATTGAAGCTCTGCCCCTTTTATGTGCATTGATGCACCTAAAAGAAGCAAAGCTTCCATTGGGAAAGGAGTGGACGCCATCTTGATTTTTTTTGACCCCAATCAGGGATGCCCTGCCCACAGAACTCACCTGGAGATGTTGCCCTCTTGTGTGTGAAAGCAACACAGTTGCCTCTTTTCCTCCTTTCCAGTTATCTCTATCTATCCACACAACTATCATGCATTCAGGCTATCAAACCACAAATATTTGATTAACCAGCCAAGCTTCTCACAGTGCTAGGCATTAAGAGAAATGTCCTGAGAGTGATAACAATTAATCCGTGGAACATGTTGCCTTCAGAAGTTGTGGGTGCTCCATCACTTGTCTGAAATTGTATATGGTCTCCTGCTTGAGCAAGGGTTGGACTAGAAGACCTCCAAGGTCCCTTCCAACTCTGTTATTTTGGTTTTTATCTCAACTCTGGATTTTAGGAATATTTTTGTCTTTACTGTTTTATGTTCTTTCACTTGTGTTTTTGAGAACCAGTTTGGTATAGTGGTAAAAGGCATCAGGGTAGGAACTGGGAAAACGTGAGGTCCTTTCCAACTGGTAGATCTGGGGTGTCAAACTCGATTACATTGAGGGCTGCATCAGGGATGTATTTGACCTCGGAGGGGTGGGGGGGTGGCCAGGGTGGGCGTGGCCAGCTCGATGTCACTCCTATTGGGGGTAGTTGTGGTGGCCCGAGCACTCTGCCAGTGAAAACGGACTCCTGAGCTCCGTTTTTGGCTACCACGGCCTCCTGCAACCCTCTGCCAGTGAAAATGGAGCTCCCTCCAGAGCTCCATTTTCATTGGTTGAGGGTTGCAGGAGGCTGTGGTAGCCAAAAACGGAGCTCAGGAGTCCGTTTTCACTGGCAGAAGCACCACGGGCTGGTCCTTCGTTGTTTCCAGGGTGGCCCCGCTGGCCAGATCTAAGTACTCCATGGGCAGGATCCAGCCCCCAAGTCTTGAGTTGACACCCCTGTGCTAGATTATACAGATCTGAACTCAAACCTCGGTGAGAAAAAGGCCTGAAGAAATCCGACAGCTCCAGGCTAACTTCCACCGCTTTAAGACAGGGGTTTGGCATTCCTTACTATTCACACTCCCTTCTGCCACATTTCTTGATGAAGATGGCCATTTGCAGGGCCGACTTCCTGTTGAAGAAAGTGCATTCAGCTTACAATGTCCCAGCCCTTATTTCTTTTTCTTCATAGTATGCATCAGAGCATTGAAGTGAGGGTCTAATACATAAGCTATCATACATGATAGCTGGAAGCCATTAGCCACCATAGGCCATTGAGCAAACAGCAGTTGGTTCCTATTGATACAACAAAGCTGGCATATACCAAATATTTTCAAATATATTCAAAGTCCCGCAGAGCAATTACATACTACCCTAAAGGACAATAACTGAAGCTTGGTTAGTCTTGAAATTCTAAGCAGAGTCAGACCTGGTTAAGGTTTGGATGGGAGACAACCAGGAAACTTTAGGCCAGTGATAGCTAACCTTTTTGCAAAGCAAAGCAAAAGGCTCAAGGAAAATAATGGGCTACAGTACAGTCACACCCTGATCCCAGATTACAAAATACAGTATGTCAGGAAGAAAATGTAAAACAAGAGATGAGAATTTTATTGTTTCTTTAAAAAAATACCAAAATTATAATTGCATTCTACGTAGGACAGAAAGTGCTTCATTTTTTTTAAAATTGCAAATTTCATATAGTGAGCCATTTGTGGATAAGTTTCCAGTTCTTATTGTCAGGCTCAACCAAACATTTTTTTAAAAAATTGTTTACAATTTTTCTCAAGGTACACAATTTGGGCAAATAATTAGCAGCATGGTGATTAATTTTGTTTATTATTATTTATATGAATATTAACAATTTGGCAGTGCTCTTTTTCACATAGAAATGTGTACATGTTTTTGGAGATTCACCGGGAGATATAGAGAATACATATTTTTTTAAATGAGAATCGGGAAGACGACTTTCCTGCCTTGATCTAAAAATGCTAAATTAAATAAGTTTGAATTCAAAAGCGAGTTTGAATTTTCTCTCTAATTTGGGAGGGTATGAGTTATCCACTGGGGGAGTTGTGCCCTGCCTTTTAAAAGATTTAAAAATCTTCATATTTTAAACCAAATTTGTGATGGTAAATTAAAGCTGTCATTTCTCTCTGTGTGTGTTTCTGCCCTTTGTCGTCGGAATAACCACTCTGGCTGAATTTCACCAAAAAAATAGGGAAGAATTTGAATCTTAGCACTCTGGATAAGACCGACAATTTGCAGAGTTCCTAATGGGCATTAAAATAACTTGAAAATATTCCAATGCAGGAGAAATCAATAATGCAATAATACGTAAAGTAAATCAGGAGAGGAAACACCATTGAAATAAATTTAATAAATAAAAATGTATGTATTGAATATGTCCTTTGGGGATGCTCAATTGGAATATATCTTGCTTTCTGTCATTAGCACCTCTACCCCCACAAATAAATGATCCAATAGCTAAATACGATGTCCAATCCTGAACATTTCTGTTAAAGAAATGTCATGTTTTCTGGGGTTTCTTTCTGGGCAAGTGAGCACAAGAATAAAAACTTAATCAAACACAAAGGAGCAATTAGCATGTCTGTTCTTGCCAAACATGAATTCCTGCCTGGTTAGAACTAGAAGAGAAGGGCTGATTATTTTGGACATATTTGTTGTTGGTTGCCTTTTGCAAAGCTCAAAATCTCAAAAAAAGAAGTTCTCCATTAAAGGTACAACGAGTGTCAAAGCACTAATGCTCTGGTCTGCTTGAACAAATGAGGGTGCTTTTTTAAAGAGAGATACAAAAATTTTTTAGAAGAGTTTGCAATGCGGAGCAGAACACTGCACCTTGAAGAAAGGCAGATGAGAGAAACAGAGGTGGGTTTCAGCAGGTTCTCACCAGTTCTGATCAGTAATGGAAATTTTGAGTAGTTCAGAGAACTGGTAAATGCCACCTCTGACTGGCCCCGCCCCCATCTATTCTCTGCCTCCCGAGTCCCAGCTGATCGGGAGGAAATGGGGATTTTGCAGTAACCTTCCCCTGAAGTGGGGTGGGAATGGAGATTTTACAGTATCCTTCCCCTGGAGTGGGGTGGGAATGGTGATTTTACAGTATCCTTCCCCTGCCACACCCACCAAGCCACGCCCACCAAGCCATGGCACACCCACCAAGCCACACCCACAGAACCGGTAGTAAAAAACTTTGAAACCCACCACTGGAGAGAAAGCATTTTTCTTTCAACTAGAAAACCGATCAATCAAAAAGACAACTTCAATTTTTTTAAAAAAATTATATTATATTAATTAATTAAATTATACATTTGGATTCCTGCCTCCCTATTTTGCACGTACTGTACATATCTGGATATATTATGTTTACTTTTGCAGCAAAAGAGAGAAAGGTAGAATTATGTTGGAAGAGAAGCAGTCTAAACACAGGCTACGGAGTCTGTATGGGAAATGGAGAGCCAAGGATGCAAGTGAGAATTATTTGCACTTCAAATTAACTACTAATTTATTTAGGAAATAGGCAGCTATTAGTCGATATGGTTATATATTTGGGACAGGTGAATATGTCAAGATTGGTTTCTCACTTTTTCATGTCTACTTGCCAATGTTGGTTTCCCTCAGAGTTTTACCTTCTCCATTTATACATTCAATTTATCCATTTACTGTAGTAAGCTAAGAATTTTAATAAGTTTGTCCTAAAGTTTATAGTCACTTTTGTGCACCTTTTTCCAAAGGTACATACTCTTCAGAGCAATTTTCCCTAAAGTGCTGCACATATTTATACATGACTACCGGTACGTGTGGTGGAACGTGGAATTTTTTCTAATATACATTTTAAAAATTTGTGAATTGCACTGCGAATTTGGGAGGACGAATTTTGTCCATGTATTAGTTTGGATGTATGAAGTTAGATCGACTTCTATTTAAACTCCATTAAATACTGCATGAAGAATCTGAAACAGACTCTCTGTACACATATCCTGGTGTTTCCCCTTCATATCCTGTTTACGGGCTTCCTAGGGCTAAAAAGATTGCTAATGATCAAAGTAGGATACTAGATTGACGGGTTCTTGGTGCTCTCTGAACTTGGTTTGCTTTCTTGCAGACATTTCATTATCCAAACGAAGGACCCCCTCATTTCAACCCTGAGCTATAAAAATTCTCCTTTATGACTTCCTTTTTTTAAACAATATGCCTCATTTCCAAGAGAATGTCAGGCAGGCTGAAACCTATTCCTGAGCTTTGTCCGAGGGCTGGTTCTGGATTCATGGAAAGCTTGCAGCATTTCCAAAGCAGGAAAAGTCTAAACTAGATTTAGAAACACTGATTCCCACAGCAATGAGAATTTTTTGCTGGCTGGATTATGGTGTAAGGTAGCTCATTGACTGACTGACTGATTGATTGATTGAAAACATTTATATATTATTAGTTAGTTGATAGCAGCACCTTCCGATTGCGTCCAATATGCAGGTAATTGTCAACTTATAACCACAATTGAGCCCAAAATGTCTGTTGCTAAAAGTGAGAGAGTTGTTGTGAATTTTGCCTCATTTAGAGACCTTTCTTGACACAGTTGTTAAATGAATCACTGCAGTTGTTAAGTTAGTAGTGCGGTTGTTAAGTGACTCTAGCTTCCCCATTGACTTTGCTTGTCAGAAGGTTGCAAAAGCTGATCCTGTGACATTGGAACTGTCATAAGTATGAGTCAGTTGCCCGGCGTCTAAATTTTGATCACATGAACATGGAGAAGTTCCAACTGTCATAAGTGTGAAAAACAGTCATAAGTCACTTTTTTCAGTGCCCTTGCAACTTCGAATGATCACTAAATGAACCACTGTAAATCCAAGACATCTGAATTTGGTTAATCTAGTAGTGAGTGATTTGTTCTGTTTCAGGGCAAATGAATTCCCAACAATTTTCTCTAGCAACCCAGTTCAAAGGCAACAATTTTCCTTTGTTCAGCTTTTCACAGCTATTTTTAACAAGTAGGAAAGGAAAAACTCTTAGCCTACCCCTACCCATGCTGGCTGGGGAATCCTGGGAGTTGAAGTCAATAAGCCTTAAAGTTGCCAAGATTGGACACCTCTGGTCTATTGTCTCTGCACTTTAATATTTTCTCGATATCTATCCTAGTCTTCTTGCCAAGTTGCAGACAACTCTATACTTCATGGCTGCACTCACCATCTCCGTTAATTCTTGAGCAATTATTTATTCGAAAGCAATGTGCTTATTTAGCTATTTATGTGGTAGATGATGTTCATTCTGCGGGTTAAAGCATTCAGATCAGCTCTCCAAAGTTAGAAAGGAAAATTGGAAGGAGTAAGAAGTGTATTGCATTTGAAATTCCAACCATCGTTATTTTTCCTGCACTACTAAGAGGGTTTCAAACAATTGCCAACTCCTTTTCCTCAATTGCTCCTAAATATTCATGAAATGTCTTCTCTAACTCATTCTTGCTACCTGTGTGGGAACGCACATGTGCTTAACACATCTAAAATATAGTATGTAGAAGAAAGTTTTCAAATCCAATACACAGAAAAGAAACGTTTTTTCAGCTCATATCCTGAAATCCTGAAAAGCCTCCACATCTCAGCCCCAAATGTATATTTTATATTCCACTATATTTATATAACTAACTATAAAAACTGTATTTTCCAGGAAAAAATATTTAACATGTAAAGAGTCCCAAGCCTCAATCATTAAAACCTGGGATTTCTAGGGGAAAAAATGCTAAATTCCAAGACTGGAATATATTTCTAGGTTGTTCTTTAAAGAAAATCTTACAAATGGATTTAATTCTCTGGAAAAGTGTGTGATGCCAAGGTACAAAACCTATTTTCTAACAGAGAAATGAAGGACATTTGTGGAACTAAGACCTTAACCGTGCAATTTCTTGTAAGATGCTTTTCCTGACTCATCGCTTTCTTGCAGAAGACGTCAAACTTTTCCCTCCTTCCCTCAGCCTAAAAGTAACTGCTTAACAAACCTATGCTTCTAGTCCCTAAGAAAATATTATCCAAGTTCACAAAGCTGTAGATGAAGATGTGAGGAAGTTATACTCTTTGCATAAAATGATGATAATAGTGATGAATATTCCAGTTTGGTTAGGAATTACCAGAACAATAAGAGCAAACAAAAAATGTCAGCAAAATGCAACAAAACAAAACACCGATTTATCCATTCTGAAACATCCATATGGAAATTCTACCTTGAAGTAGTGAAATGCTGAATTCCAATACAAAACAAATGCTATACATTTTAGAAAATGCAAACACAATTCTGCTTAATTAGATTCTTGCTCCTTGTTGGATGGATTCATCACCAGTTTACCCTTTCATTCAGCGTCATTCAGGCTTTCAAGTTGTTCACTGCCCTTGCAAACATGACTTGCCAAGCTTAAGGACTAGGAACTTAAAAAAAAATGGTTTCAAGATTAAGAAGATCTCACTCCAATGGCTATATCAAAATGTCTGCTGTTCCCTATTGTTTTGATAATGAACATATTGGTTTTACGCTGTATAAATGAATAAAATGGCAAATCCACAAAACACTCTGACCTTCCTTAACTCAAATGGTTGAAGGATGTTTGGAGACCAACCTATCCCAGGTTTAGCTCTAAGATGCTGCACTTTGGCAGAATTGTAAGATTGTTATTTTGCAACGAGCAGGCTGTCAGTAGAGACAAAGCCAACCGAAATCAGAATAACCCTACATCACATCCCGTTTCCTGCAGTAGCCAGCTACTTTTCACTTGCCTTCATCAACTAAATTTAGATATTGACTGCTCCCAAGGCTAGCTGGGGAATTCTGGGAGTTGAAGCCCACCCATCTTAAAATTGCTGAGGTGGAGAAACACTGTTTTACAAGCTATGGGGTGGGGGGGATTTCTTCTTGGCTGGGATATGACTTCAGCCCTTTCCCTGTTGCAGAATAAGAAACTTCTCGGTGTATTTTTGAGCCACTGGAAAACCTGAAATGAGTTGCTCCACTCACTTAGCCTATGTTCTCGTTTAGTATCAGCCCCCCCCCCACCGGTTTTTCCTATAGACTGCAAAGATTTTGCCTTCTTGGCGTGGGTATCCTCAGAGATTATAGGAATAAGCAGGGAAAAAAACCCACGTTATTCCTGGCCCAGCTAAAGATAACCTAAACCACTCTCGTTCTTGCACTGAAGATGAATGTCATGGGAACATGGGAGAAATAAGTGGGGTCAGTGTGTAATTGTGTCATGATTAAGCGCACATTAATGCATGGGTCTTTGACACATAAGCCAAAACCTTGACTATCGAGCTAAGTCATCCGCCCACCTCCAATAATGTAGAAGATTATGGATTTTTGAAGTTAGAACACGGACTGCAGTTCAGTGTGGAAGAACAAAACTAGGAATTTGAGGTCATGAATATGTAAAGTTGAATGATTTAACATCAAGGAATAGTACTATGGATTTTTGCTCATAAGAAAAATAAAATATCTGTGCTGAGACCTGCCTGCCCTCGATTTTCGCTCTGGATAGTGAGATGGGTAGCATCTACATTTAATAAATAAAATAAGAGCCTTGGTAGTACAGTGGTCCAAAGCATCCTGTTATTAAGAACAGCTGCCTGCAATTACTGCAGGTTCGAATCTCGCCAGGCTCAAGGTTGACTCAGCCTTCCATCCTTTCTAAGGTAGGTAAATTGAGGACCCAGTTGTGGGGGCAATAAGCTGACTTTGTATAAATATACAAAAGAATGAAGGCTATTGCTTAGCGCATTGTAAGCCACCCTGAGTCTCCGGAGAAGGGTGGCATATAAATCAAATTAAAAAATAAAAATAAAATAAAATAAAATAAAAACCTAAGTGTCATTATACCTTGTTGTTAAAATCTGGACAACACTAGATAGCAGCTAAAGGCTCGTATTTTGGTGGTCATTGAATTTTTGCAGTCCAGATACAGTAGGGAAGCCCTCAGCATCTCCAGTCTGATGCTCTCCAAGGATTGTAGGCAATCGTCTAGGATCCCAGGTGGAGAAGGATCTTGCCCAACTTGAGATCCTTTCAAGGAAAGCTGTTTGGGGATTCAGCCTGAGGCTGTCTGCTTGTCAAGGTTAGAAGAAGCAGACTGACCTATGGTTCCTTCGGGTGGCTCTATGAAGTTGCCATGTGCTAGGAGGAAACATTGGTCTCTCTGGCCCAGGGGTACTTCATGGGCGTGCCTATTCTCCAAGGAGAACTCCATCTGGTTGATGAGAAACAGCCCAACCTACAAAAAAAAGACCTATTAAATATAAATGGCTCGATAAGAGTTATGAAGCCAGACCTGTCCAATATTAGGTTTTATAGGCCATCAAGAAAGCATCAATTTATGGGACAATATTATTGCTAGAACGAAGTGAGTGAGAAAGTAAGAAATGAGGAACCAGCCATCCCGAGTCAGTAACTCACCAATGGACTGTTGGAGAACTCCAGCAAGAGATACCCATACATGACTGAAGATAGTTTCCACTGGAAACGCCACCGTTGACCCTACAGTTGTGAATACATCAAGGCCTGTGCATTCTCTCTCTCTCTTTCTTGTGGGCTTCTCAAATCCCACAAACCCCAAAATCATGGAGAAGCTACGATCCTCCTGTGAATTTTGAATCCATCCTTGGCAACCACAAATTGCAGGCAAGCAGCATTGTCGTGACTGACGAATCTGTACTTGATTTCTAATTCAGAAGGATACGGCTTAAGTGATTTATTTGCTAAGAAAATATTAGTTTGGGTTTTTTAAAAGGTTGTGTTGTGGTTTTTACTCCCCCCCAAAGATTGGAAAAACAATTGGAAAAGATTCCAAAATCGATCAAGAAAGAAAGATGGTTTTGAATTTAGTAAGGTAAAAAAAATGTGACCGAAAAGAAAATTGAAAGGGATTTTATGGAGGTATCATCACCTTCCTAGCTTGAGCCAAATCTTGTCAAATTTTCATCTGCAAAGAAAAAAAGTCTAAAGCAATTTTCAAAGCTTCCTCTAGTATCTAGGAAGTTATTCACAAGGCAATATGAAGATTTTTGGGACAAGATTTCAGCAGCCTTGACAACTTTCTTCATAAACAGAATAGAAGAAGGGAAGACATTAAGAAAAAACTGAATACGAAAAATTATAAAATTGAACAATTTTATAACCGTCTAAATATAAACTATCTCAGCAGGTGGCTGAATGCCCAGACTTTACAAATCGGCCTTCAATTCTGGCACGTTCCAATGATCTTATAGCCCTCGGGTTGAAGAAAACAAAAAGCAGCAACTTAAACAGGCATTTCAACATTAATGGCAAGTAACTCACAGATCTGGTCAGGTCAAAGATGTAAACATTTCACTTCACTAATGAATAGTATCTGTGTAGGATATTATTATTATTATTATTATTATTATTATTATTATTATTATTATTATTCTCAGATCTTCATAAATGGGATAGGTGAGAAGACCAGATTTAAAAGACTAATCACAATCAGAAGCGAAAAAAGATTCCTCTATGATCCCTAGGAAGCTGATCTGGAGATGGATCCAGATGAGTGTTTTCAGGTAGCATCATTGTGGCAGCTGAATCTAATGCTTCCACACCTTTCCCCACCAGCCTGCATGCATTGCACATGTATGAACACAAACGCCCGGAGTAAATCCCTTGTGAAATCACATTGGGCTTTCTCTGCCAGCAAGGAACGAAATAACCTTCCGTTTTGGTCTCCCCTTCACATGATCTGCCAACCTTGCTGAAGGAGGAAGAGAGCGAAGGAAACATGGCAACTGGGAAGACAATCAGCCGAAGAGCGGGGCGGTTTATACATTCGGTTCTCTAGCTTTATGATATCAGATACACTCATACAGCTAGATAACCAAAGAGAAAAACCGGCCCTGTGGACCGTAGGCCTCCTTACACACTCGCGGTACCTTTCGCACAATAGAGAGGGACACCTACGCGCACACTCCTCACTAAGTCGCTGGGATGGGGGTGTTTTCAGGTCTGAGAACCGAGAAGGGTGGCTGAGAAATAAACAATTAAGAAAAAACAACAATCTCCCAGGGCATTTTATTCCAGGGTTGGCACAAATGCCAAGGACATCAGAAGGCACACAATGCCCCGGCCATCTGAATTAGTAGAGGCTTGTTGGCTGAAAAGGACTAGCTCTAAAAAATGCACACGAGCTGGGCCAGCTGCCCCATTTTTTTGCATATTTCTCCTGACCCACATCTCAAAAAAAATAGAAACAAATATTACCCCCTCTTTTGCTTTATTCTCGATTGCAGGTACCCCTTTGCATCCCTTTATGGTTATTTCGTAATCCCTTTCCATATCATGTCTTCGATTAATTCTTGATGCTGAGTCATGACATTCAAAGCATGCTTTCCTCTTCAGTGGATCACCCAGATGCCAGATCTCCCTCCTTCATCTCCTCTTCCTCCTCCTTCTCCTCCTCAGATATTTTTATAGGATGGTCTTTTATTGGAGGTAGGGTGGGAAGGAAAGAATTCGCCCCTGAGAAATGGTCAGACTTTTAATTTGTGACGCATCTCCATCAACAAGAACGGGTTTTATACCCTTTCATAATTTTGCATTCTCCCTTTCTTCACATTGTTTATTCTTGGTCGCTACGCCTAACCTCATTTTTTTTTTTTTTTTTGCAAAATTTTATTTTCATTTGGGTAGATTTAAGCAATCCAGTCTGGTGACCGTAAGCAATAAATTATAAGGGAGATTTTCTTTTCCTGGTATCTCAGATGGTCTACCTAACTCTTTCCTAGGGAGGGTTTGTGAAAGGAGGAGAATTAAATGCTGCATTCTAAGGATATTCGAGTTGAAATATTCATTTGTTCGGTCAGATATGAGAGGTGGGTGTCCCCTGCTTCTATCCCAGATTGATGGATGAAACTTCTCTCTTAGTCCCCAGGAGAAAATGATTTGAATTGCACAAGAATATGTGCACAACATGTTTGCCATGATTTGGCAAACCACAATGGCCTATGTAAATAGATTTTTTAAGCTGTAACAGGAAATGGGCTTGCCTTAATGCCAGTGGTGGTTTGTTGAAGGTCTGCCATGGGAAGCAAACAAACAAACAAACAAACAAACATAAAATTGAAACGAATTTTCAGAAGGTACTCTGCTAAAGATCTAAGTGTTCTCAAGGGTGCACATTAAACACTGAAGTTTTCCATTGGATGTTTTTTTTAAAAAAAAACAGGATCCACTGAAAGACATTTCCAAATTGGAGGGGGGTTTGTATAAAAAAAATCACAACTCTTCCTGCTTTTAAAAGGAGCTACAGAATAAGTTATTCTCTCAATTGGTTCAGCAGCCACCATATCGGAGAGAGCCTTCACCGAGGTAGATCATTCAAGTGGAAAATGTTAGAATTTTTTTCCTTCTTCCAATAAATACACCACACCACCCCTTTTAATGTACCCAGCATTGCTAGTCCTGCCATTCTCCCTTTCCTTTCTGCAGTTTATCAAAATAGCCAGCCTGCTAACTTTTTAAAAAAGTAAACTACATTCCCAAATAAATATAATTAAAATTATTCGGACATTTATCCTTCGTTTTCCATAGAAACAAACTTTCAGAGTTCAGACACAGAGAGGCGCATATCCAAAACTGGATAGGAAAAAAATTGGAACTGACACTTTACGTTGTCAACAAACTTCTAATAAAAATCAGGGCAGTTGTGTGCATTTATATATATTTAAAAATGTATTATTCCGGCAAAATGTGGCTCTAAAAATCTAAGCAGATGGCTAGCATTTTAGAAAGTGTTTGCTGAATTAATCAACTTCACAAATGTATACTTTGCGTTTCTTGCACGAGGTTCAAACTATGACAAGAAAAAGGAAATTTTAAAGAAACAAATATAATCTATTAGGACAGGCAATCACGCTTCAGTTATTATCTTTCTCTTTCTTTTAAAACTAACTTCCGGTTAAAATTTCACCAACACAAGGACCAACTCCTTTCTTGCTTTGTAAAGTCACTTATTCCAATCCTCCAAAATATATATAAGACAAGCTTATTCAATGTAGCTTTAAAAAAAAAAAAAAATCTCTACTTACTCGCTTTTGTGCTTCTCCTCTGTTTTCCAAAGTGAACATTTTTTGGGGGGAGGAACAAAAACCAAATTATTTAAATAGAGCACTTTCCCCCCCCCCAGCTTTCCAAACAGGAGCAAAAGGAAGAGGAGAGAGAGGAAAGAGGCAAAAGTAGAAATATTGAAAGATGATAAAGAAAACTTTGCTAACTTTCTCTCTCTTTTTTTTCTTTTTTTTTTCTTTTTTTTTTTGGAATATAAGAGTTAGCACCGGAGGTCAAGCGCTCCAGTCCCTAAATGACTGCAAGTTTTCCACCAGCACTTCTCTAAACATGATTGATTCAAACGGCTTCGTTCGGAATAAGGAGGGGGGGGAAAGGGGGCCGACTTCAGCCTGGGAAAAAAAGAGGGTGTGATGGGGGCAGCAGTATTGAAATAAAGGGACAATGCCAGACTGGGACAAGACGGCAGCCTTTCTATGCGGGACAGCCAGACAGGGTCAGAGGTCACCTCCCAAAGCCACTGATGATGTCACTGCCATGTGGGGATAGCTATCGTGACACGGGTGAACAGGTTTCCATGGAATTGGTCCAAGTTAGAGGTCTGGGTTAGCCCCCCCCCATTCTACCCATAGAATAAGACTGCTCCCCCCCTCCCCGCACCTATCCATCCATTCCCTTCTTTTCTATCCAACTTGGATCTCCCTCACTTTTAAACCCGATTTCCAGGAAGAAATTCTGTTTAAAAGGCAAGCAGTATCAGCAATGAAGGAATAACAAGGCTTTTAACTTGCTTTATTGGTTTAATTTATTTATTTGTATCCCGCTTTATTGTTTTTCCCCCAAAAAAATCAAGGTGGAGAACGTATCTTCCTCCTCCTATTTCCCCAATAACAACAACCCTGTGAGTGAGTTGGGCTGAGAAAGAGGGACTGGTCCAAGGTCACTCATCTGGTTTTCCTGCCTAAAGCGGGACTAGAACTCTCCGTCTCTTGGTGATTGGCACAAAGTCACCCAGCTGGCTTTCATGCCTAAAGCGGGACTAGAACTCATAGTCTCTTGGTGATAGGTCCAAAGTTACCTAGCTAACTTTCGTGCATAAGGCGGGACTAGAACTCTCAGTCTCTTGGTGATTGGCCCAAAGTCATCCAGCTGGCTTTCACGTCTAAGGCGGGACTAGAACTCATAGTCTCTTGGTGATAGGTCCAAAGTCACCTAGCTAACTTTCGTGCATAAGGCGGGACTAGAACTCTCAGTCTCTTGGTGATTGGCCCAAAGTCACCCAGCTGGCTTTCACGCCTAAGGCGGGACTAGAACTCTCAGTCTCTTGGTGATTGGCCCAAAGTCACCCAGCTGGTTTTTATGTCTAAGGCAGGACTAGAACTCACAGTCCCCCAGTTTCTAGCCTGGTGCCTTAACAACTAGACTAAACTGTCCATTAAGGGTTACCAGAGATATCAATGTAGCTACAGCTAGCCCTCGACTTACAACCATTTGTTTAGTGACCATTCAAAGTTACAACAGCACGCGATTGTGATCAGTCCTTGCACTTATGACTGCTGCAGCATCCCATGATCACATGATCAAAATCCGTGTGCTTGCCAACTGGCATATATTTACAAGGGGTTGCAGCATCCTGGGGTCATGTGATCACCGTTTGCAACCTTCCCGGCCTGCTTCTGACAAGCAAGCAAGGTCAATGAGGTAAAACAGATTTGCTTAACAACCACATGAGTCACTTAACAACAGCCTTGCTTAGCAATAGAAATTTGGTCATAAGTCGGGGACGACCTGTATTCTTTGTTGTTGTTGAATTGTGAGCAATTCTGAGACACAACCTGGAGAGGTTCCTGCAGTTTCCTTGGCAAGGTTTTTCGGAAGTAGTTTGCCAATACCTCCTTTCAAGGGCCAAGAGAAAATGACTGGCCCAAGGTTACTCAGCTGACTTCGGGCCTAAGGCAGGTCTATAACTCATGGTCTCTCGCTTTCTAGCCTGATGCCTTAACCCAGGGGTGTCAAACTCAACGGCCAGGGGTCAGATCTGGGCCCTGGGCCTGCCCTGGAAACAACAAAGGATTGGCCCGTGGTGCTCTGCCAGTGGCAGAGGGTTGCAGGAGGCTGCAGCAGCCGAAAACGGAGCTCAGGAGCCCATTTTCAGTGGCAGAGGGTTGCAGGAGGCTGCAGCAGCCGAAAACGGAGCTCAGGAGTCCATTTTCACTGGCAGAGGGTTGCAGGAGGCTGCAGCAGCTGAAAACGGAACTCAGGAGCCCATTTTCAGTGGCAGAGGGTTGCAGGAGGCTGCAGCAGCCGAAAACGGAACTCAGGAGCCGGTTTTCAGTGGCAGAGGGTTGCAGGAGACTGCAGCAGCCGAAAACGGAGCTCAGGAGCCCGTTTTCACTGGCAGAGGGTTGCAGGAGGCTGCAGCAGCCGAAAACGGAGCTCAGGAGCCCGTTTTCAGTGGCAGAGGGTTGCAGGAGGCTGCAGCAGCCGAAAACGGAACTCAGGAGCCCGTTTTCACTGGCAGAGGGTTGCAGGAGGCTGCAGCAGCCGAAAACGAGCTCAGGAGCCCGTTTTCACTGGCAGAAGCAATATGGGCCACCACAGGCACCCCCGACAGGAGTGACGTCAAGCTGGCCACGCCCCCCCAGCCCCCCAACCCCATCCCGAGGTCAAACACAACCCTGTTGCAGCCCTCAATGAAGCCGAGTATGATACCCCTGCCTAAACCGTTACACCAAACTGCCTCTTATTCTCTTTTTTAAACTTTGTCCCAAGACTTACAAAGTGCTTTAGGGTTCAGTTTGGATCCCAAAAGCATACAGCGTTCCTTTTAGATCAATAATAGACCGTCTCAATCGCTTTTAGGGACCCATCGGCACCAGAGGATACCCAAGCTGTTTGGGGTTCAAAGATACACTGCTTCTAAATAAGGAGGTTCCCTTGTTAGTAGCATAGCAGTTGCTACCGATAGCCTGGATCGACCCTTTTTGCTACACCGGTTCAGATTTGCTCAACTGAGGATCTCCGATTGGATAACCAGCCTTCGGTAAGCAAACTCACCAGGATGGTATGATATAAGATTGCTCCATTTCCCCGCCCCGATAGGTCTGCTATAAATCTGGCAAAATCTGATTTTCAGCTCCCTACTTCCAAGAACATCCGGTTAGGAAAGCACGCAAAAAACAGGACCGAAAAGAACTGTTTGCATTTGCAATTTGTAAGATAGACTGCTCCTGCTCCAGGAAGCTCTCATTTCACTGGTCAGGGCCAGAGTAGCAACATAAGCAATATGAATTGGCCTGCTCTTCCAGTCCCACAGAGGACTTAATTTTATTTCCTCCAGCTCCCCAAATCAGCAGCCTCATGCGCTGTTTAACCCTCCTATCTAATCTAGCCCAGGTTACCCTCATTCCTAAATGAAAAGAGACATCAAGTCCAGGTTTTTTTTTCCTTGGATGGAAGCAGCAGAAAATTCTCTAATCCAGGGGTGTCAAACTCAAGGTCCGGGGGCTGAATTCAGCCCATGGGGTGTTTAGATCTGGCCCGTAGGGCCACCCTGGAAACAGCAAAGGACCAGCCCGCAGTGCCTCTGCCAGCAAAAATGGAGCTCGGGAGAGCTGCATACAGCCCTCCCAAGCTCTGTTTTCGCTGGCACAGAGTTGCAGGAGGCCATTGCAGCTGAAAATTGAGCTCATGAGGGCTTAGGGCAGCACTCCCAACTCCGTTTTCACTCGCAGAGAGTTGCAGGAGGCTATTGCAGCCAAAAACGGAACTCGGGAGCCCGTTTTCGCTGGCAGACCACTCGGGCCTCCACAGGTGCCCCCAACACGAGTAATGTCAAGCTGGCCACATCCACCCCGCCCCCCCCCACAAAGTCAAACACAACCCTGATGCGGCCCTCAGTGAAATTGGGTTTGTCACCCCTGCTCTAGTCTATTCTGAATGAGGAGCCTCAGCTGCTTTCCTCCAGAAAGCTTTTCAACCCAACTCTGGCTCCTAATATACCTCAACAGCGGTATTGTGATGATTTTTATTAAGAATTTATTAAGATGGGGACCGTACTTGCAATGGAAGAAGATCCTTCTCTGGGAAAACCCTTGAATCGGATAGCTTCTTTTAGTAAGAGTTGCATTTTAAAAAAAGCAGAAAACATCCCTACTTGCTTCTCCAAACAGTCACAGATTTGAGGAAGAGCTGAAAAATACAGATTGACTCGTCAATACTCTCTCTATAGGAAGGCTGGCCTGTATACCGTGTTTCCCCGAAAATAAGACCCTGTCTTATATTTTTTGAACCCCGAAATAAGCGCTTGGCCTTATTTTCGGGGAACTTATTATTTTGGGGTGTGTGGAGCAAGATGGAGCACCTCTTGCCGTCTTACCTGATTTCCAGCTCTGCGTTTAAATATTTTCGGGGAGGGTTTATTTTCAGGGAGAGGCTTATTTTAGCCCATGCACTCAAAAGCCCAGTTGGGTTTATTATCAGGGGATGTCTTATTTTCGGGGAAACAGGGTAGTTAAGAATTAAGCACACAATGTGGAACAGAATAGAGAATGAGAGCACAAAGATTTAACCAGGGAGCGGGAAGCACACAAATCAACAAGACTTAATCTTACAAAGAGTACATCCCAGTGTTGGTATTCTGCCAGTTCTAACAGGTTCGGTGGAACTGGTAGCGGCAGTGGTGGGAGGCTCCGCCCACCAGCCCATTATCACTCTCCCTCTGCACACGTGCAGAAGGTCTTGCACGCGCGCTCACATTTGCGAATCGGTAACAAAGGTAAGTGAATAGTATCACTGGTACATCCTCATGCACTATATAAAAATTAGTTCAACTAGTAAGTTAGGATTCACCACAGTTATCAAGACATATAATTTATTTAATAGCCTTAATAACCCAGTAATGGTAACTTCCACTTTCCAACCACAATTCAGATTAGTGGACTGAGAACCAACTGCAAAAAAAAAAAAAAATTGTTGTAAAAGAGATAGAAAACACATTTTTAAAAAATTAGACTGGAATAAAAGGAGCTGGGAAGGTGCAAGAAATAAGAAGAGAAGTGAATTTCTAATACAACTTCTCATTATTTGACTTATTGTTCACTAACACATTTGATGGAAGGAATTGTTGTTGTTGTTGTTGTTAGTTGCGAAGTCGTGTCCGACCCATCGCAACCCCATGGACAACGTTCCTCCAGGAATGTTCCTTCCTGTCCTCTACCATCCTCTGGAGTCCATTTAAACTCACGCCGACTGCTTCAGTGACTCCAGCCAGCCACCTCGTTCTCTGCCGTCCCCTTCTTCTTTTGCCCTCCGTCTTTCCCAGCATTAGGCTCTTCTCCAGTGAGCCCTTCCTTCTCATTAGATGGCCAAAGTATTTGAGTTTCATCTTCAGGATCTGGCCTTCTAAAGAGCAGTCAGGGTTGATCTCCTCTAAGACTGACCGGTTTGATCGCCTTGCAGTCCATGGGACTTGCAGGAGTCTTCTCCAGCACCAGAGTTCAAAGGCCTCAATTCTTTGGCGCTCAGCCTTTCTTATGGTCCAACTTTCACAGCCATATATTGCAATTGGGAAAACCATAGCCTTGACTATACACACTTTTGTTGGCAGGGTGATGTCTCTGCTTTTTAGTATGCTGTCTAGATTTGCCATAGCTTTCCTCCCCAGGAGCAAGTGTCTTTTAATTTCTTGGCTGCGGTCCCCATCTGCGGTGGGGAATGGAAGGAATGGAAGGAACATAAACTTAAAAAGCAAAAAAAATAAAAATAAAAATAAAATAAAATTCTAGCATTGTTTACCTGCTTTTTCCTTGCAAACTTAATCACTCTCCACCAATAGAAATATTGGGGTAATTTGTCACTTGAAAAATGGTTCAATAAGATTTGGTTTCTTGCTGTGCTTGAGAAGGCCTATTATAATCTCCACATGCTTAAAAAGCAAAGTAGGAAATCATGTTTTTTTATTGGGATGGGCAGGATTTTATTGGTTGTATAAATGGCAAAAAAAAAAGGACCTATCAGAATATATGGAAAATTTAAACTCCAACGGGCCTCATATAAGAATGTAAAAGTTGTTTCAGGTAAGGGCCGTGAAATATAGTGTAAAATGATATAATAATCCCAGACTTAACCATTGTTTATATGAAAGACAAAAAATGGATAGTGAATGGATAGTGGATATTGCAACATCGAAAGACAGAGAAGAGAATAGAAAGAACTGGAAACAAAATATGAAGAATTTTGCAGATGCTGAACATCTGCATCTATGAAGATTCTCAATCATTCAGGTCATTGTTGTCCCAAAGATGCTTTTTGAAAAGGCAAATGGACTTTGGTTCAGTTCAAGTGAAGAAGTTTCTTGGATGAGAGGTGAAAAGTTTTCAAGGAAACACGCCCCCCCAAAAAAAGTCCAATTGCCTTTTGAAAAAGAACCTTTTTGGCCAGAATGACTATGGCAAAAGAAAGCAAAGATACTACCCATAGTGTTAGGCATCTTGGGTGCAATCCAGGGGTGAAATGCTCCCGGTTCGGACCAGATCGCCCAATCCGGTAACAATGGTGGCGGGTGGTTCGGAGAACCGATAGCAAAAATCCCTGCCCCCCCCCCACCATGCCCAGCTGAGCCGCATGATCATCAGAGGCTTTTTTTTCAACTTTTAAAAGCATTTTTTTTTTTTTTTTTTTTTTTAAATTTGATTTATATGCCGCCCTTCTCCGAAGACTCAGGGCGGCTTACAATGTGCTCAGCAATAGCCTTCATCCTTTTGTATATTTATACAAAGTCAGCTTATTGCCCCCACAAACTGGGTCCTCATTTCACCTACCTTAGAAAGGATGGAAGGCTGAGTCAACCTTGAGCCTTGGCGAGATTCGAACCCTGCAGTAATTGCAGGCAGCTGGTCTTAAGCAGCTTAATAACAGGGTGCCTTAAACCCTAGTACTACCAAGGCTCTTTTCTACCTCTTCCGACGAAAAAATGCTTTTAAAAGTAAAAAAAAAAGCCTCTGATGGTCGCGCGGCTCAGCTGGGATCGTCAGAAGCTTTTCAAAGCATTTTTTTCTGCAACCTCTTGGCCGAAGAGGTGGTAAAAAAAATGCTTTGAAAAGTCTCTGACGATCCCAGTTGAGTTGCCTGATCGGCAGAGAGGTATTTTTTAAAAAGCCTCTCTGACGATCCCAGCTGAGTTGCCTGATCGGCAGAGGTTTTTCAAAGCATTAGAAAAAATGCTTTGAAAAGTTAAAAAAAAAAATTGGCCACGCCCACCCCAGTCACATTACCCCACCACCACCAAGCCACGCCCACAGAACTGGTAGTAACAAATTTTACATTTCATCCGTGGTGCAATCCCAAGAGATCTGGAGCACCACTTGAACACCACTGGCATTGACAAAATCATCAGTCAATTGCAAAAGGCAGCTTTACTTTGAACAGCTTACATCCTGCGACAATTCCTTTAATGTTACTAAAAGACAATTGCCTGCCGATCCCAGGTCCTTGGGAAAGACTCCATAGGTGGATAAAAATGCCAAATCCAGTCTAAACACCTGACTGACTGTGTGACCAACCATAATAATAATTATGTACTTCAAAGCAATATAAAAACAGAACAACATTGTTTTCCCAACTTGTTAATTTATCTATGGCTAGGATTCTCAATTTTCTAGCCAAATTCTGACTACCTGTTGAAAGATCTCAGCCGCAGAGATGGTGAGTTCAGAGTATGAAATCAGACATAAGGGTCATTTAGTTGGGAAAGAAGAAAAATCTAACTATGTGGTCACTGCCAGTCCTGCCTCAACTTGTACCTTTAAACAAGAACGATCCTTGACTCCATTTATTGAGAAAGGTATAATTTTCTAAAAATTCAAGTGGATTACAATAAAGCAAAGCCAGAACTGAAGTTTGCACGCCAAATCTCTAGGCTAACTTTTCCCCTCTCAGGCACTTCCCATTTCTGGTCTCTCCATTGTCCAATCAATTTCAAAGAAGATGTTTTTGAAATGGTCACTGTGAGTATAGACTGTCTTGGGGCTTCTCATTCTTCTCTCAGGAAATCAACCTTGAGGCGCGTCCCTGAGAGGCACACTTATTTCCATTACTTTCACTTTCCCACCCAAGCCTTCCCTCTCCCCTTTAGCCTCCCGCATCCCTAGAGTTCATGGCAGACTGATGCCAAATGATCACAAACTGCAGGTATGAGGTGACAGTTCCAACAGTCGTCACGAGTTGTAAAAGACTTGATGATGTAGTCAATCAATCAAAGAAAATTCCCACCCTGTAACCGCCTCATTGAAAAGTCTTTGGACCAAGCTACCCTGTTTCCCCGAAAATAAGACATACCTTGCTAATAAGCCCAATCGGGCTTTTGAGTGCATGTGCTAAAATAAGCCCCCCCTGAAAATAAGCCCTCCTCAAAAATAAGTCCTTCCCGAAAATATTTAACCGCATGCGCAGCCTGTCCCCGCCATTTCCTTTGGTTAGGGTTAGGGAGACAGAGCTGGAAATCAGGTAAAATGGCAAGAGGAGCCCCGTCTTGCTCCATGCACCCCAAAATAATAAAACCTCCCCGAAAGTAAGGCCAAGCGCTTATTTCAGAGTTCAAAAGAATATGACAGGGTCTTATTTTGGGGAAAATGTGGTATCTAATGTGGCTTCCAACCATTATACCTTGGCTAATCATTTTTTTAAAATAAAGCCTTGGTGGCGCAGCAGGCTAAAGTGGTGTTAAATAGCACCAGCTGTCTGCAATTACTGCAAGTTCAAATCTCACCAGGCTCAAGGTTGACTCAGCCTTCCATCCTTTCTAAGGTAGGTAAATTGAGGACCCGGATTGTGGGGGCAATAAGCTGACTTTGTATAAAAAAGAACACCACTTAGGGGGGGCCGAAAGCCCTACTAAGCAGGTATATACAAAAAGTATGAAGGCTATTGCTTAACGCATTGTAAGCCGCCCTGAGTCTCCAGAGAAAGGGCAGCATATAAATCGAACCAATAAAAATAAAATAAATAAATAAATGCAAAGGTGGGTTTTAAAAAGACACATCCTTACACACACACCCAGGACACCCAACAAAATGCGAAACCTGTCGAGTGGAAGGCTGATTAATTCTTTTGGTGGGGAAGGTGTTGCACCAATCTAGTTTGCTTAGTCACTCTATTGCGGTGTTTCCCAAACTTGGCAACTTTATGAGGTATGGACTTCAATTCCCAGAATTCCCCAGCCAGCTGGCTTCCCCATTGGTTTCGCTTGTCGGAAGGTTGCAAAAGGTGATCCCATAACCGCAGGACACTGCAACCGTCCTAAATCCCTGCCAGTTGCCAAGCTTTTGATCAAGAGACCAAGGGGATGCTGAGCAACAGTTGTATATGTGAAAAACAGTCACAAGTCACTTTTTTCAGTGCTGTTGTAACTTTGGTCACTAAATGAATGATTGTAAGTTGAGAACTCCTTATAGTTTCTCTACTCTTTTCCCTCCCTGGTTTTCATTTTCTTTTTGTATTTTATATCTCGCTAAACTTAATACAATTATTTTAAAAAGAGCAAAAGAAAAAAAATAATTCAGGATTGTCACCGTGAGTGCAAAGGGAGGGGGAGTTTGCATGAGGCAGGGACATCCTCACAGGTGTCAAGATAGTGGCCACAACTGCACAATAGCAATAGCACTTAGACTTGTATACCGCTTCATAGTGCTTTACAGCCCTCTCTAAACGCTTTACAGAGTCACCCTCTTGCCCCCAACAATCTGGCTCCTCATTTTACCCACCTCGGAAGGGTGGAAGACTGAGTCATTCCTTGAGCTGATGGGATTTGAACTGCCGAATTGCAGCTAGCTGTCAGCTGAAGTAGCCTGCAGTGCTGCACTCTAACCACTGTGCCACCTCGGCTACAATCAAAGCCCCACTTAATTTTTTTTTAAGAAGCAGGACTTTGCAGCTACCATGTTGACTTTTTTTAAAAAAAACTCCCTTGCAGAAGCTCCAGATTTTTGATAGCTTCCCAGCCTGCTGCTTAGTTTTTAATTGGCATGATAAAATTAATACGTGATTTTAAAATGTGGCAGGGATTATAGGCGGTGTTGATGGAAAAATCAGTTCAGGAAAAAATGGAATTGTGATTCGATAATACTCTTGACACTTTTTGCAAGAGTGGCATATTACTCTTCGTCCCCAAAAGCGGTACATTTATGCTATCTGTCTTCAGTGTATAGTCCAAATGTGTGTATAACACGGGTGTCAAACTTGGGGCGTCACGTTGCCGTCACATGATGTTTCGTGATTTTTTCCCCATTTGCGGAGCTGGGTTGGGCGTGGCCCGCAC
Organism: Pantherophis guttatus; assembly: GCF_059756535.1. Classification (NCBI taxonomy): domain Eukaryota; kingdom Metazoa; phylum Chordata; class Lepidosauria; order Squamata; family Colubridae; genus Pantherophis; species Pantherophis guttatus. Next base: position 16,178,505 of record NC_142063.1, read on the forward strand.
GTGACGCATCCGGCCTGCGGCCGCCAGCTTAACACCCCTAGTGTATAGAATTTTACTCATTTGTACATTACAGGTAGTCCTCGACTTACAACCACTATTGAGCCCAACATTTATGTTGCTAAGTGGGACATTGTTAAGTGAGTTTTGCCCCATTTTATGACCTTACTTCCCAGTGTTGTTAAGTGAATCACTGCACATGCTAAGCAATTGTTAAGTGAATTTAGTTTTCCCCTTGACTTTGCTCGTCAGAAGGCTGCAAAAGGTTATTATATGACACTGCAACCGTCATAAATAGAGTCAGTTGCCAAGCATCTGAATTTTGATCACATGACCACGGGGATGCTGCAACGGTCATAAGTGTGAAAAATGGTCATAAGTCACCTTTTTCAGTGCCATTGTAACTTGTCACTAAATGAACTGTTGTAAGTCAAGGACTATCTATACTTTCTTTGGATTTTATGTCTTTTGCCTACAATAGATAGTCAGTCTCATGATTAATTTTTTTTCTGGTTTGTAATTCAGCATAAACCTTGCACATTTTGCTAATAACATGGTTTGTGTATTCAGAAAATTTAAGGAACCTTTCCATATAAATTCCCAGGTTCCTGATTCTTTAGAAAAAGTATATCCCCACCCCCTTTTATAAAGGATTTTATTTAACAGATAAATATTTACACTCACCCTGTTTAAAGGCAATTTATTTCACAACTCAAAAGTGTTCCTGGGGGAAATAACGGAACCTTACACTAAAGCAGGGGTGTCAAACTCGATTTCATTGAGGGTCACATCAAGGTTGTGTTTGACCGGGGGGGGGGGGGGGAGGCGTGGCCAGGGGGTGTGGCCAGCACGCCATCACTCATTGGGGGTGCCTGTGGTGGCCTGAGTCTTCTGCCACGAAAATGGGCTCCTGGGCCCCGTGTTTGGCCGTGACAGCCTCCTGCAGCCCTCTGCCAGCGAAAATGGAGCTCAGGGGTGGGGCAAGCTCCATTTTCATTGGCAGAGGGCTGCAGGAGGCCATCGCGGCCAAAAACCGGAGCCTGAGATGGCTGCACACGGCTCTCCTGAGCTCTGTTTTCACTGGCAAATCCACCGCAGGCCAGTGTGGGCTGGATCTGGCCTCCAGGCCTTGAGTTTGACACCCTTGCTCTAAAGTAAACCCACTGCCCTAAGCAGAATAAGGTTTTCATTTCACCAAGAAAAGTTTTGGGAATGTTAAATCGTTAATTTAAACTCACTGATTTTGATAGCCGAAGACATGGAAATTCACTGAGTTATTTTGGACCAGTTTTTTTTCCCCCTTTCTTTCAGCTCCACTTATCCAAGAAGGTTGTTACATGGAAAGAACTGAAAGAGAACGTATCTGGAGTGATTAAGTGATATAAATCTGCCAATGAACAAACGAAGGTCCTTTTAATCTGATTTTTCCATCTGTTTTTTTCCTGGTGGGTAGACATTTAATGGAGATGCAGCTCTCTGTTCTACGACTACCGAAGAGGCCAGCTCAAAATTCCTGGGACAAATTGCACATTGCAAAATGTGTCACTAATTTGCAAATGAGGGTTTAGCACAGTGCCATTTTCCATTTATTTTTAAAGCAAGAAAAAAAGGTAAGAAGAAAAAAAAATGTGTTAAGTTTCTGCTTCACCTAATCTACCGATTTCATTAAAAAAAACCAAACCCTTCTCAATTTCCAAAAAGTGAAGGTGAGGACAGGGGTACAACACCTGATTTAGGGGGAAAAAATGGCCTCTGAAGACCTTGGAAGCTGGAAGAAAAAGAATGAGATGTATTTAACAAAGTAACTTCCTGTGAAGTTCTTGGTGCTCTCTAAACTTGGTTGTTTGCTTATAGCTGCTTGTTTACCCTAAGTAATTAAAAATACCCAAAACAACTACCGTATTTTTTGGATTATAAGATGCTCCAGACTATAAGACGCACCTACCTTTTTTGGTGAGGAAAACGAGAAAAAGAAATCTGCCTCTGCCTCCCAGCAATTTTGCCTCCTTGCAGCAAACAGTAAACAGTCTGCTTTACTTTCATTTTCGTTTTCAGCATAGCTTGATTAGCACAAGAAAAAAAAAATCTGCTCCCAGCAATTTACCTCCTTGCAGCAAGCAGCAGAGGCCTGCGCAGCAATAGGCAATGGCAATCCCTGCAGCCTGAAACAGCTGAGAGTTTGGAGGCCGATCCAATGGACAATCAACTTGTGCTAATTAGGCTGTGCTGAAGCTGAAATGGGCTGTTTCTTCTTGCTTCTTGCTGCAAGGAGGTAAATTGTTGGGAGGCAGAGGCCAAAGGGTGGGGGCCAGTGGGTGGGCGGGGCTACATTCGGTGTATAAGACGCACCCAAATTTTCACCCCCTTTTATGGGGGAAAAAGGTGCGTCCTATACTCCAAAAAATATGGTAGATCACCACTTGAACATCATCAGCATTGACAGAAACACTATCAGTCAATTGCAAAAGGCAGCTACGTTCAGAGCAGCTTACATCCTGCGACGATGCCTCTAACACCATCAAACATCCTCACCTACCTGTCCCAGGTTCTTCGGAAGGGCTCGATAGGTAGCCAGAAATGGCAAATCCAGTCTAAACATCTGGGAAATCCAGTCTACACATTCATCTAAACATCTTAATAACCTAGGTAATGTCACTAGGTGACATCATTAGTGTGAAGGAGTGTGAGGTTTGCTGGCTGTTTATATACAGTGGCTGGAAGGAGACAATTAAAAACCTAGGAAGGGAACAAAAATACTAGAACACACCCCTTCCAGCAGCCAATATTCAGAAAAGCAAGGATTAATACAGGACAAACAACCAGGTGAAAACAATATTCTAATCAAGGAACTACCAAGAAGGAAACCACACCTCCACCAAACCGGCAAGGCAGGCCATTGTGTACAGGTGGTCCTCGACTTACAACAGTTCATTTAATGACCGTCCAAAGTTACAACAGGATTGAAAAAAGTGACTTATGACCGTTTTACACACTTTTGACTGTTGCAGCATCCCCATGGTCATGTGATCAAAATTCAAATGCTTGATGACTGACTCCTATTTATGACCGTTGGAGTCACATGATCCCCTTTTGCGACCTTCTGACAAGCAAACTCAATGGGGAAGTCACATTCACTTAACAACCGTGTTACTTACTTAACAACTTCAGAGATTCACTCAACAACTGTGGCAAAAAAAAGTCATAAAATGGGACAAAACTCACTTAACAAATGTTTCACTGAACAACAAAAATGTTGGGCTCAATTGTGGTCATAAGTCGAGGACTACCTGTATAAACAGCCAGCAAACCCCCACACTCCTTCACACTGATGTTATCTAAACGGGTAATGAAACATTCACAAGCAAACATACAAGCTCAGAGGGACCATAACTCCACAACCCTAAGCTACTAGGAAGGAAGGAAGGAAGGAAGGAAGGAAGGAAGGAAGGAAGGAAGGAAGGAAGGAAGGAAGGAAGGAAGGAAGGAAGGAAGGAAGAAAGGAAGGAAGGAAGGAAATGAAACAGACTACAAAAACTATGATAGGGATTTCAGATTACAGTAGTAGATTTTTGTTATACTGTTTTTACAGGCCACTCCAGTCATGAACTCCTCTGTATATCCCAAATTCTCTACAACTGGAAACAATTCAGTACAAAGAAAACAAACTAATAATATGACACGATCGCCGTCTAGCAGGACGGTTCATCAGTAGAACCAGGGGTGAGTTCTAAATTTTTTTACTACCGGTTCTGTGGGCATGGCTTATTTTGTGGGTGTGGCTTGGAGGTCATGTGACTAGGTGGGCATGGCTAGCTGGGCAGAGTCATTTCTGGAAGGTCCTCGCACTTACGACCAGTCCTCACACTTACGACCCAAGTCATTTGTTTGCTTTTAACACTGATCAGCTGTAGGACGGCCCTTTGAAGCCCCCCGGCAAGAGTTTAAACAGTTTTTTTCCCTCTAGTCATCAGCTGAGACTCAGGAGGCAGCAATAGATTGGGGGTGGGGCCAAATAAAAGGTAAGAATAACGTGGGGGGTGGGGTGGGAGAACCGGTTCGGTGATGTCATATCGTGACCGCTACCGGCTCGGCCGAACCGGACCGAACCGGGAGGAACCCACCACTGAGTAGAACCCAAAAACAAAATGGTACCTTCTTCTAACCAAAGGAACAAGATGATAGATTTCAAAACCTGACAGAATCACCAAGTTTTAATGGTCCTTATAAAAATCTGGAAGGAAAGAGACCAGAGGTGGGTTTCAGCAGGTTCTGACCAGTTCTGGAGAACCGGTAGTGGAAATTTTGAGTAGTTCGGAGAACCGGTAGTAAAAATGCTGACTGGCCCCGCCCCCATCTATTCTCTGCCTCCCAAGTCCCAGCTGAATGGGAGGGAAATGGGGAAATGGGGATTTTGCAGTATCCTTCCCCTGGAGTGGGGAGGGAATGGAGATTTTACAGTATACAGTCTACATCTCAGCTCAGTTAAAGTTGGTCAGGATAAGTGCTTTACAATCAGAATAAATGTGCCCTTTGCACAGGGAAAGAATGTTTTAAATAGAAGATAAGAAAGACAAAAGAGGCACTTGGAGGTTTTTTAAAACCAGTGTTTATATATTCAAAATTCTCCTTCATGGAAAGGTCATGATTCTAACTATCTTTTCTTTTTTTTTTTATAAACCCAGAGTTTAACTCTGCATAAATAAATTCCAGCAATGCAAAGAAAGGGGGAAGGCAGAAAACGATTAAAAAGATATGACAGATCCTCCTCCCGTAATATTCTGTGCAGAATCCAGAAATCAAACCATAGCAGATATTTTGTCCTTCACGTACTGATTCCAGTCCCTTCCTTTCTGCCCAAAGGCCCAATCAGATATTTGAAGTGTCCTATTATTGAACGTCCTATTAACCTCCTCCTACTGTCCTATTACTTAACAGAGGGATGGAATCAAGATCACGTGAAGTGTTTAGTACCAGTTTATAATGCCTTGGTAAGGCCACACTTGGAATTCTGCATTCAGTTTTGGTCACCATTAATGTAAAAAAGATGTGGAGACTCTAGAAAGAGTGCAGAGAAGAGCAACAAAGATGATTAGGGGACTGGAGGCTAAAACATATGAAGAACGGTTGCAGGAACTGGGCATGTCTAGTTTAATAAAAAGGACTAGAGGGCAACATTTCCTGACAGCAAGAACAATTATTAATCAGTGGAATGGCTTGCCTTCTTGGAGGCTTTTATGAAGAGACTGGGCAGCCATTTGTCTGAAATGGTATAGGATGGACTGGAAGACCTCCAAGGTCCCTTCCAACTCTGTCCTTGGGTTACCCCTTAATCTCTACTTAATCTCTACGCTAAACATTCCCAATTACTTCAATCTTTGAAAACCAAGGCCTGAAATCTGCATTTTTTCCCCCTCCCTGCCCATCACTTTTCCTTTTGCGCTGTATTTGGAGAAGAGGTCCCAAAAGGCCAAAATGGCAACCAAGACTGGCCAATCAAAACCTTGCTACTATTGTATGTACAGTAATGATAAAAAGAGGTTGGGCTTTAATTGGGTAGTCGCCATCTTGCATTTCTGGATTGTACCCTACAGTCATCCTTGATTTTGAGAAAATATAGGGAGGAAGGGAAAGAGGGAGGGAGTAAAGGAAGGTAGGAAGGAACAAAAGAAGGAAGAATGAATGAATGAATGAATGAAAGAAAGAACGAAAGAAAGAAAGAAAGAAAGAAAGAAAGAAAGAAAAGGAAGGATGGAAGGAAGAAACAAAAGAAGGAATGATGAATGAAAGAAAGAAAGAAAGGAGGAAAAGGAAGGAAAGAAGGAACAAAAGAAGGAAGGATGAATGAAAGAAAGAATGGAGGAAAAGGAAGGAAGGAAGGAAGGAAGGAAGGAAGGAAGGAAGGAAGGAAGGAAGGAAGGAAGGAAGGAAGGAGCTTCCTGGGACAAGAAACTCATAAAAATTTCTCTTTTTTGCCATAAAATAATTTCAGCTTTTTGGGTGGGGGAGTGGAAGAATAAGTCTGAATACAACTTCAGCAAACAAATTATTTTTTTTTAAGTGCTTAATTTCCAGGAACTTTTATTTATTTATTTATTTATTATTTTTTAATTTGATTTATATGCGCCCTTCTCCGGAGACTCAGGGCGGCTTACAATGTGTTAAGCAATAGCCTTCATACTTTTCTATATTTATACAAAGTCAGCTTTTTGCTTCATCAACATTCAGACATATGTCTGTTTTTCTCAGAAGTTGCATTGTTACTGCTATCATAAATGAACCTGGTCATAGTTAAACAACAATTTGGTTCCATAATTCCTAGCCAGGACTTCCCCTGACAAGCAACAGTTCACACGTAGCTCTTAAGGAAGTCTATGGAGATTCTCCGTCATCCAGGTCATGGTTGTCCCAAAGGTGCTTTTTCAAGAGGCAACTGGACTTTCTGGTTTTTCTTTGAAGACGTTTCACTTCTCATCCAAGAAGCTTCTTCAGCTCTGACTGGATGGTTCTTCCATTATTCCCCACCATCCAGTCAGAGTTGAAGAAGCTTCTTGGATGAGAAGCGAAACGTCTTCAAAGAAAAACCAGAAAGTCCAGTTGCCTCTTGAAAAAAAGCACCTTTGGGATTCTCAAGGAAGCTTATTATTGCTCTACATATTTAACCCCAAACTCCCAATAATTTATAACCACAAATCTTCAAAACATTTGAAAGGGGTCCTGCAGATTATGCTTCCCATGCATACATAGACAACACCAGAAGCAGCACAAAAATCAGCCAAGGATAACAGTTCGAATCTCACCAGGCTCAAGGTTGACTCAGCCTTCCATCCTTTCAAAGGTAGGTGAAATGAGGACCCGGATTGTGGGGGCAATAAGCTGACTTTGTATAAATATACAAAATTATGAAGGTTATTGCTTAACGCATTGTAATCCACCCTGAGTCTCCGGAGAAGGGCGGCATATAAATTAAAGAAAAAAAAATAAATTAACCAGGCTTAGTAAATTGTAGGAAAGCAAAGATCTGAATGAAAGGAGGTTGTGTGTGAATATAAACTGCAAGCCAGCTTAAATACCAGGGGGAAAAAAATCATGAGAAATGTATTGATTTTTTAAAAAAAATATTAAATTTATATGGCGCCCATCCCATTGTCCAAGGTGACTAGGCAAGCAATTCCTTCTCCTGTAACAGGGGAAGGACTGGAAGGAAGAGTTGTCCATCAACTCTTCCTTCCAGTCTATCTGCATTGGCTTTTCTAGGAAGGTCTAGATTTGATGTTTCTGAACACAATTCAAGTACTGTAAGGCCAAAATATTTACTTCCAAATATTAATGAGAAACAGCAATGCTGAAACAATGGCTGGTTCCCAGTTTCTTTGAACGGCAGGCAGGCAGGCAGTCAAGCGAATACAAGAGTTAAAGCTTGTCTAACCCTTTGCTCAAAACTAGCCAGTCTCGTTTTGCCCCCTTTCTGGTCTTCCTGTGATTGCAAGATTCTCCCTTTAAAGATCAATGGGAATTGTCCTAGGACCCATCTGCTTTTGCCCAATGCGTCTTAATGTGCGATGCTGCCTAATGACAATTGCACATCAGAAACCCCACCCCCTCCAAAATGGAGCCCACAATAACCTTTGCAGGATAAACTCAATTCTAGGAACGTGGGGCTAGTTTTCAGCAAAGCAAACAAGGTTTAAAACATATATTCATAGGGCTGGAAGGGACTTTGGAGGTCTTCTAGTCCAACCCACCTGCTCAAGGCAGGAATCTCAATCAAATGGTCATCCCGTCTAGTTTTGAAAACCTCCAAGGATGGAGCACAGTAGGCAAGCATCTGTTACCTCAGGGGTGGGCAGCTGTGGCCCTTTTACAACCTGTGGACTTCAACTCCCAGAATTCCTGAGACAGCCAAGCTGGCTCAGGAATTCTGGGAGTTGAAGTCCACAGGTTGTAAAAGGGCCACAGTTGCCCAACCCTGTTTTACCTAGTTTGGTAATGAAATGTCTGAAAGAAACAACCAAGCTCTGAGATCAGCAAAGACCTTTCATTTCAACCCTGAGCTACAAATATTTTACTTCATTGGCAAGCTATTCCATTGATTAATTACTCTTACCGCCAGTAAAATTCTCCTTACTTCTAAGTTGGATCTCTCTCTCTCTCCCTCCCTCTCTCTCTCTCTCTCTCTCTCTCTCTCTCTCTCTCTCTCTATCTATCTATCTCTCTGAGTAGCTTCCACCCATTGCTTGTGGTCCTGCCTTCTGGTGCTTTGGAGAACACGTCAATCCCCTCTTCTCTGGGACAGCCCCTCAAGCAGGGGTGAAATTCAGCAGGTTCTGACAGGTTCTGGAGAACCAGTAGTGGAAATTTTGAGTAGTTCGGAGAACCGGCAAATATTACCTCTGTCTGGCCCCAGAGTGGGGTGGGAATGGAGACTTTGCAATATCCTTCCCTCAGGAGTGGGGAGGGAATGGGGATTTTGCAGTATCCTACTCCTGGAGTAGGGTGGGAATGGAGGTTTTGCAGCATCTTTCCTCTGCCACGCCCACCAAGCCACACCCACAGAACCGGTAGTAATAAAATTTGAATTCCACCACTGCCCTCAAGTATTTGAAGACAGGGATCACGTCCCTCACAGACCCTGAAGTGCTATGTTAACTTCTTGGACAAAGCAATATTTTGAACTTGGTCAACTCAGAGTCCTTTAAATCGGTTACAGTATTGAAAAGGAGATGAGGAGAATACACTAAAAAAAAAACACCCTTAAAAAACCCTACAAGGGAAAAATATGGACCCATCCAGGTTTGTAAAAAGAGCCCTCTCCGCGGTCCTGAAAGCTATTTCTCTCCGTCTTATATAGAAGGGGTAAGGGACTCCCAAAATATCTCCAAAAGGACTTGAAAACGTGTACAGCTCTCCCACGCCAAATTAGGGGGGGGGGATTTTTCCTGTGGGCTCTGAGAACTGCATTGACCTCATGGAAATCAGCACAAGTGTTGGGTTCCCGAGGATATCTAACCATACTTGTGGTCTTATATATTAAAGCACCCACACCCACCCACACTGATCTTTGGATATTGCCATGCCACCACTGAGTTCTCCCCTTCTGCTTTCTCAATCTTTGTCCCCCTCACCCTCTCTCACTCTTTCTTCCTTCCCACCTCTTTCCCTCTTTCCTCCTCCTCTTCCCTCAGCAGGACTGAAATTAAGCTTTTGAGAATCCCTCCTCCCGCTCCCGCCCCTAAATCTCCTGCATTTCTTTCTTTCTTTCTTTCTTTCTTTCTTTCTTTCTTTCTCTTTCCTTCCTTCCTTCTTTCCTTCTTTCTTTCCTTCTTTTTCTTTCTTCTTTCTTTCTTTCTTTTTCTTTTCTTTTTTCTTTTTTCTTTCTCTTTCTCTTTCCTTCCTTCTTTCCTTCCTTCTTTCTTTCCTTCTTTCCTTCCTTCCTTCTTTCCTTCCTTCCTTCCTTCTTTCCTTCCTTCCTTCCTTTTTTCTTTCTTTCTTTCTTTCTTTCTTTCCTTCCTTCCTTTTTTCTTTCTTTCTCAAACATCCCAAGATGGCCTTTTAAAAATGTTTCCCTCCTACCTACCTACCTATCTATCTACCTACCTACCTACATACATACATACATATCTCCAGCACCTTAATGGTAGCAGTTTTGAAGGGACTTGGAGAAATTAAAAACTCAGACAGGGAAATTAGAGTAATGGCTGAAGTGGGTGAGAAGCAGAAGAATTCAGACTGAAACAAACCTGGTTGAATAACTGTGATTTTTTCCTGAGGGCCAAGGGGAGGGGGCTACTACCACCAAGTAGCCTGCCCCAAATTGACCGACAAACATCACCTAAAGGGGCACCCGGCATCGCTGAGTTTTGGCGAGCTAATTGCTGGGTTTTCAAAAGGGAATCCCTGCCATAAAAAAAAGAGAGAAGAGAGACGTAGCCCTGGCTTCTATCAGTGGCGATGCTTCCCCTCCCCCGGTGCCCTTAAGCATCAATTTTTTAAAAGCCTCCGTGGATTACAGGAGGCGTCCTGAAGAGAAGGGGAATGGCTGCGGCTCAGATGGAGGGCAATTGTAGCCAGGAGCTCAAACTCTGATTGAAAAGGAGGCCAGAGGTGGTTGGAGCAACGGCAAAAAGAACATTGTGCCAATCATTTTTTTTCCTCTCTCTCTCTCTCTCTCTCTCTCTCTCTCTCTCTCTCTCTCTCTCTCTCTCTCTCTCTCTCTCTCATTCTCTCTCTCATCTCCCTACATCTATCTGTCTCTCTCTCTCTCTCTCTCTCTCTCTCTCTCTCCCTCTCTCTCCAGACAGCCTAACGCCATTAAAGAATCCAACATTGTTTTAAAACAAAACGAAACTATCGGCAGATTGCGGAGAATCTCTCTTTTTTTTAGGAGACACAGCACAAAAGGAAACGGGAATGAGGAGGGAGGAGGAAAACAAGACGGCATGGGACAGTCCTCTACTTGCAAGGGGGTAACGTTCAAATCAGGATCCTTTCCATTCCATCCGCCTGTGGAATAAACTGACATTAGCTCTACCCGGCTATCTTTGGGCTCCGCGTTGATCTTTCCCAAACGCAGGTCTCAAAAAAGAGTGAAACATCCCAGACAGCCAAAATTCGTGAAATAAACAATGGATCTTTCTTCTACCACTGCTACTTTATATAACCGAGGACTCACCTGTATTCCCTTAGTAGTGAGAAGCTGGCTTCAGGGATCCGATCTGCTTAGCGGGAAGCGTTTTAAAGGCGTGTAAAAACTATGTTTGCGCGTGTGTTGCAAATATTTACTGCAATATACCACAGCCTGTTGCGAACAAGGATTGCAATCCTATCAACAGGGAAGGATCCGGGAAGTTAAAAGGACACTTGCTCCAGTACGATCCAGCTCGTGCATTAAAATGGGCTGAGAAAAATCCTGATGATCAGCGCCCACCAGTGGGTTCAGCTCACCCAGGATGAGAATTCTCTTCGAAGATATTTTGGCCTCCTTTTCCATCAGAAAATGATGAAGATCTACCAATTCAACCAGCATGCTATGAAAGCACAACGTTTAGTATTTTTCTTTTTTTCTTTTTCAAAAAAGAATGTTTGGTTGTTATATTTGCTAATTTAAAGCACCGCTGGGTTTTTTGTTTTTTTTTTTTTTAAAATCTGGATGGTTTTATTTATTTAAGGATTTGGCCCAGCTTTGCTCATTCCTTAGTCTCTCTGAGCTCATTTAAAAGAAAGAGGTAGGCAGAAGGGGGGAAAATGGAAAAAACCAAGAATCACATTCACTTGATGGCACAGCAATGCAAACACGATGAACTCACATCCGAATGGGCATGCAGAAGAAAGCACAGATGGCATGGATGCTGGCAGATGATTTTTGTGCATGTCTCTAAATGGAAAAGCTTTGTCTCAAACTGAACTCTTTGAATCCTTTCAGTGGGTTGTGTTTTTTTTTTGTTTTTTTTTTGGATAACGGTGTGTACACCTGATATCCCCCCCCCCAAAAAAGCTATTTCCCCCCACAAAAATGTTCACTAATTTTGTTAAGAGTAGAATAACCCACTGAAAATCCGTCTGTCTTTCAGATACATATTAGTTATATCAGTTAGCACACATTGATACAAACGGGTTTAACTCCTGGTTTATCTATCTCACTCCCTCCTCCCCAATTAATCAAATTTAACAGATAATTCACATTCAGGATTTTGCTCCCTTGCAAAAAAATAAAAAAACCGAGCCAGGGATTGCTCGATACATTTTCCCCAGCAGGAACAAGGTGGATTGCATTCAATGGGATTTATTTCTGCTTAGGTTTGCAAAATTAAACCCAGTTCTTCTCAGTCGCTCTTAGCAAGTTGAACTGAAACGAACCTCTCTCTTAACGCCAGTGTTTGAATGTTTACTAAAATGCATGTCCTGGTGTTGTAGTAAATGGGACTCCCTTTCAGAGAAAGCTGCTGTCTGTAGTGTTATGCACAAAGGAAGACAGGTATGTTCTATTAAAGAGAGAGAATATTGAATTTAATTTGCAAGCCCATCCAACAAATCTCACCCCAACTTACTGAGATCGATAGAACCAATGTGAAGGCTTTTTTCCAACTGAAATACTTTCCCCCCCCTCTTTCTGTCTCTCTCTCTCCATCTGCACCCCAAGAGATTATTTCATCCTTTCAATATTGTAGCCCAAGCAAGCAGGGCAGGCCCCATTTCAAATGCAGATTTGAAATCTTTAATTTGATTTGAATGGCATTGGCTCCCTAGTCAATTACGGAGGAACTGCCAACCCTGCTCCCCTTCCTTAAATTGTGGCTGTTTTTAATACAGCGGCCCTTTCAAGTATCTGAGCTTCCAGGCATCTTTAAGAGAAGAACATGCAACAGGATAAACTCGGCCCAGGTGTACATTTTCCATGCTTTGCTAACTGAACTCTGCAGTTTTCAACAGATACAGGAAGAGTCCCAGACAAACATTTCCTTCTGATAACTACAGTGGAGAGGAAGGACAGAAGGCTAATGTTCCAGGTGGAAGCCCCAAAAGGTTTGCATGTAAAACAGCCCCTATAGAATAAATAAATCCCTCTTTGATATAATAACCTATTAATTCATAGCTGAGTGGCAGTATTGTTAAGGGTTAGTAACTGTACTACAGTTAGATTGTAACTGTAAAAAAAATAATCCACTGGAAACATCTCACAGTTTGATCAAAATTCTCAATATTATTTCGGTTGCCAGAATAGCCTTGCTCAGTTGCCAAGAAGACTGGGCCAGCTGGTGAGATTTCATAAGAGAATTCAGGGCAAATGACCAAATGCCAGCTAGGAACCAGAAGCAAAGACTCAGATTTCATATACAAAATCTTCATATCAAACACGCAAATGACTAGCACAAAAACACCCAACAACAGGACCCACAAGATGAGAATCAAGGGTCGAATTTTTAAAAGATTTAAGGGATACGTGACATTTCCTTTGGATGCAAAAGAGAAGCTCATCTTAAGGCCAAATCCAAAACGCAAGGCAGAAAAAGTTTAAACTTCAACAGTTCTGTGGTTGTTGTTTTTTTAAAGGCACAGTGTGCATAAAGAAATAATTGTTCAACAAATGACGGCTGTACACACTTCTAGTAAATTTTAAAATATTGCAATGGATTCCTAATGTTATTCTCCTTCACTTCACAGACCTGCTTCTGCAATCGGAGACTATGAATAAAAATATCATTAAAATAGAGTCCTTCACAGAATGACAGGTTTTACGTGCAAATTATTGATCTAGCACAAAATAATCTTAAACCATTCAAATGATCTATTAAAAATGAACAGTAAAAGAGAATGCTTGATTTGGGATTCAAAAGAGAGAGAAATCAGGATGAACTTTTAAAAAAAAATGCAGCCTCTTTTTCAAAACAGGTTTACTTTTTAAAGCCAAATGAAAAGAATTAGACAACAGTGCATATTTACTCAGAAATTAGGCCCAATGAGTTAAATGAGGTTTCCAGGGAAGTTCGCATTAGGACTGCCGTTTAATCAATCTGGAAATTAAATCTTTGATTGCCTTGAAATGGGGATGGAAGGAAGAAGCACATAAGATATTTTAAGAAAAAAATAATAATGTAGTGTTATAGTATCTCTATTCTTTTCACTGGCTTTAAGTGCAGCACTAAAATTTTAAGTTTTGAACATATATTTTAAAAATGGGATGTGCTGGGTTAAATGGGAGAAAATATGAAACCCACCCATTTTTCAGAATTGGTCCGTGAAATTAGACAGACCCAATGCTAGAATCCAAGTAAAATTGTTTTTTGAGATTTCATGTTAAAAACCCATTTATCATTGAAAAGCCCCACCACCGCAGGAGGGGATTTATTACTCCAGACATATTATCCATAAATTATTTGAAGTAGCAATGCTGGACACATTTTCCTGAGAATAAACTCTGTGTAATCCAAGGGGTTCTTTGCTCTTTAGCTGCGAGAGACAAGCAAACCAAGACAGACAGAAATAAAACACATCCACCAGATTTCTGGATTAGCCCTAATAACAGAGATTTTATGTCCTTGGGCTCCAAAGAGAAATCTATGGACTTCAATGGGACTTCTTCTCAAGTCCCCACCCTGTTATCTACCCATCAGCCAAAGAGCTGAACGCGGATAGCAGACATTATGCAGACACTTTACACGAATCTCGAGGATCGCCCAAACCGTCATTAAATGACACTTCAATTCCCAGCGGGGGTGGGAGGTGTGGGGTGGGTGGGACAAAAGTCCTTAAGCTTGAAAGCTTCTGCAGGCTTAATATTAAGCGGTATTAATTTTACCAAGTCATTTCAAGAGGTGATTCCCAGTTCCCCTTAAATCGACCTAAAAGTTGGCCTTTGAAAGCAGCCTTGTTGGAAATGGGAGATAGAAGGAGAGGCTGACAGAGAATAGAATAGAATAGAATAGAATAGAATAGAATAGAATAGAATAGAATAGAATAGAATAGAATAGAATAGAATAGAATAGAATTCTTTATTGGCCAAGTGTGATTGGACACACAAGGAATTTGTCTTTGCTGCATATGCTCTCAGTGTACATAAGGAGAATAAAATACATTCATAAAGAATAAAAAAATACAACACTTAGTGATAGTCAAGGTTACTAATAAGATATCAAATCCTACTAGGAAACAATCAACATACATCGTAAGGATACAAGCAAAAAAGTTACAGCCAGTAACTTTCCCCCACTTCTTCTCAAAAGTGCCAATAAATAAATAAAATCGAATTAAGAATCCCTATCTCACCTGGGGATTCCCACTCGGGAAGTTGTTTTATCTTGGAAATAGGGGGGAGGAAAGGGGGTGGGTGGGAATTGATGTTTGCGCAGGTAAGCAAAACAAGAGAGAGGGTCTCCCGCGCAAAGCAAGCAGGAAGATTTAGAATGGAAAGGAAATTAATTCAAGTTAATTTTCTATATTTCTCTTTTGGCTGGCGGGGCAATAATAATAATAATAATAAAACCAAACAAGCTCTGTTCAGCAAGGACACGTGTGGGGGGGGGGAGACGGAATGGATCCACTTGATCCCGGGCCGCCCTGAAAAAAAAAAAAAGACACACAGCGCAATCCCAAACCGGTTCGCCGGGTGGAAAGGGAAGCCGTTGAGTTGCAAGCAAACTTCGCTTCCTCTCTCTCTCTTTTTTTTTTAAAGCGAGAGATCCCGGGAGCTGGCGGGCTAAACCGGGAGCGAGATTACTTACCTCGGATGAAAAAAAAGAGTAGGGAAAAAAAAAGGGAGGAGGGCCATTGAAAGGAAGCAGCAGCCGCTGAGCGAGATCTGAGCTTTTTTTTTTTTGGTAAAAGGATGTTTAAAATATGCCTGGCTGGAAAGCGAAGCGGGTGGGATGGTCCTCGGTAGTAGATCTTTTAAAGCACGTGGTTTTTTTGGGGGTGGGTGGGGGTAGGTGGGGAAAAGAGGGATCTCCAAACTTAGGGGTGGAGGGGAAAAAATGGGGAGAATAATAGAAGAAATAGAGGACCCAGTTTGTGGGGGCTGACTTTGTATAAATATACAAAAGTATGAAGGCTATTGCTTAACGCATTGTAAGCCGCCCTGAGTCTCCGGAGAAGGGCGGCATATAAATCAAATTTTTAAAAAAAAACAAAAACTCTCCATCTCCAGCAAGAAATGAAGGAGATTCGAAGAAGAGATTTTAACGTGGTGGGGACGGGGGAAAGCATCGAATCAATCGCGTTTCTTTCTTTCTAGCCAAGGAAAAAGGGAAAAAAAAAACAAAAAAACGACTAAACCCAAATTTAAAAACTCTGGCAGAGCCTCAGCTAGCCTTGCGCGAAGTAGGTCGGGTTGTGGGAACTTGGGCGGGTGAGCCACGGAGCGAGCGAGCGGCCGGTCTTCCCTCCTGCTTCCAGGGCCCCCTTTTGTGGCCTAGAAACAACTTGCTTGAGGATTTGGATTAATTATTTCTGCCCCTGGAAATATTTGGGCTTGCTTGCCCCTCCCCCGCCGCAGTAAGAGGGACACAGAGAGAGAGAGAGAGAGAAATAAAGGCATTTTTCAAGTTCAACGGCAGATTTCCGTCCCCCCATTGGCCTGGGACGGACGGGCGAGGGGTGGGGGCGTCTCTTTGCAAGGACAAAAGTGGAGGGAGAGGTCTAAACCCCTGTCCCATCCACCCAGCCCCTCCCCCCCCGCCTCGGTCCAGCTCATTCAACAGCCCCTCACTCCGCCACAGTCAAGGGTTGCTTGGAAGGTCTGCCGAAAGCCACACACACATCCGTCTATCACTCCAACCCCAACGCCGTCTAAGCACCTTCCAGGTGTTGCAACCCCCCCCCACCTAAGGCATTTGAACTCAGGAATGGGTCTTCCCTCCCGCCCCCAAATTATTTTTTTTCCTGCATTAGAGAGAGCAGGCTGTACACCGCCCTGAGTCCTTCGGGAGAAGGGCGGTATAGAAATAAAATTATTATTATTATTATTATTATTATTATTATTATTATTATTATTATTATTATTATTATTATTATTATTATTATTATTATTATTATCCTGCATCCAGCTATGGGCGCCAGGATGTAAAAAAGACGTGGAGACTCTAGAAAGAGTGCAGAGAAGAGCAACAAAGATGATTAGGGGACTGGAGGCTAAAACATATGAAGAAACTGGGAAGGAAGGGATGGATGGATGGATGCAGGAACTGGGAATGTCTAGTTTAATGAAAAGAAGGACTAGGGGAGACATGATAGCAGTGTTCCAATATCTCAGGGGCTGCCACAAAGAAGAGGGAGTCAAGCTATTCTACAAACCACCTGAAGGCAGGACAAGAAGCAATGGATGGAAACTAACCAAGGAGAGAAGCAACTTAGAACTAAGGAGAAATTTCCTGACAGTGAGAACAATGAATCAGTGGAACGACTTGCCTCCAGAAGTTATGAATGCTCCAACATTGGAAGTTTTGAAGAAGAGATCGGACCACCATTTGTCTGAAATGGTGTAGGGTTTCCTGCCTGCCTGGATAGCTCAACAGACTAAAAGCCTCTTATTAACATTCAGCTGTCTGCAATTATTGCAAGTTCGAATCTCACCAGGCTCAAGGTTGACTCAGCCTTCCATCCTTTCTAAGGTAGGTAAATTGAGGACCCAGGTTGTGGGGACAATAAGCTGACTTTGTATAAATATACAAAAGGATGAAGGCTATTGCTTAGCCGCCCTGAGTCTCCGGAGAAGGACGGCATATAAATCTAATTAAACAAAAAACAAGGGGGGGGGTCGGACTAGAAGACCTCCAAGGTCCCTTCCAACTCTTGTCATTCTGTCATTCTATTACCCTATAACCGAGAGGGAGCGTTCTGAGGGAGTTGGAAGTCGGCGATCCTGCGCTGGGAAGCAGCGAACGAAGCTCCAGCTCATTTCACTCAAGTTACCTAAAACCAAAAAGGATTTTTTTTTTTTTTGTGGCTTTGTTTTGACATTTAAGAAGAGGCCGGGCGCGACCCTCTGCCGGAGAAGCCGCGAGACCCGGCTGAGGTCCTTGGGATAGGCGCAGCCCAAGCGGCGAAGGGGGCGTCTACTCGTAAGTAGGCAGGGGGTCCGAGGATTCCCCTATTCAGCTCCCTCTGCCCTCTAGGGCTACCATTCTGGGGGGGGGTACCCTAATGGACTCAACTGGATAGGAGCCTGGATAACTCAGCAGACTAACGCATTGTAATTTAACACCAGCTGTCTGCAATTAAAGTAAGTTCGAATCTTGCTAGGCTCAAGGTTGACTCAGCCTTCCATCCTTTCTAAGGTAGGTAAATTGAGGACCCAGTTTGTGGGGGCAATAAGCTGACTTTGTAAAAATATACAAAAGGATGAAGGCTATTGCTTAACGCCTTGTAAGTCGCCCTGAGTCTCCGGAGAAGGGAGGCATATAAATCAAATTAAAAAAGAAAACCTGGGGCTTACTTCCGAGTAGACCTACCTCCAGATTGCTGCAAAAGCCTCCTTTTATTTTTGTTCCTCTCGGAATCCGGGGTCACCTCCTCCCCTTCCCCAAATCAGAAACCCGAGCGGGCGCCTTTCCATAGGTAAACAGGACTTACCTGTTTTGTCTTCTGGTTGCACCGCTGTTTCTTCGGCCGCTTTACACTACAGGACGTTTGGCCAGATCTCCACCGGTTGAAGTTTCCAAAAACACACTGAAAGGGGTGGTGGGTGGGTTTTCAGTACATAGATCGACCGCCCTCAAACCCCCCCCCCAAACTCCCCATCTCCCTTTTGGAGGGGGGGAAGAAGGAGGAGGAGGAGGAGGAGGGGGCGCCCAGAAAAGAGGGAGAGCCAGAAAAGGATAATAATATATTTTTTTAAAAAAACTCCTTCCCTTCCTTCGTTTCGGTCAACCTTGAACATCTCCCAAGCTCTATTTTTTTTTACGAGGTGAGGAGGGGGGGAAAAAAGGACCCTCCTGCGGGCACTTCCACTGGGCGATTATCCGAAGTTGCCTTCTTCTTTCCACCCACACAAAACGGCGCGCTGGTGTTTGAGGGGTGGGGGTAGGGGGTCGGAAAGACCCCCCCCTTTTTTTTTTTAAAAAAACCAAAAAACGCTGTTATTTTTGCTTGGCTGAGCTGCACAAAGGAGGAGGGGGCGACGGAGGGAGAAAACTGAAGGGGCAAAGGGAAAAGTTCCCCCATCCTTTTCTCTCCAAGTGCAGACCCATTTTCTCACAGATGGGGGGTGGGGGGGGATGGAGAGACTGGAAGGATGGGAGCTCTTCGCTCGCCTCCTTGGCTCTCTCACGCCCCCCACCCTTTCCTTCCGAGGGTCTCTCTCTCTCTCTCTCACACACACACACACCCCGCTTGTTAAAGCTCCCAACACCAAGCGCGTTCTTTTCTTCTCCAAAGAGAACGGGGGTCGCGATCTGGTTCTTCCACCGTCGTGTCACCCACCCCCGCTCCAGAAGGGAAAAGAAGGAAGGTGTGTGTGTGGGGGGGGCAGTTGTTACGGACATATAGGCATGGGGGTGCCTGTGTAGGTATTCCCAACACGGCCCTTGCCCCCTCCTCTCCCGCGGCCCGGAGAGAGGACTGAAAGAGAGAGAAAACACTAAAGGAATCCCCCTCCTCTCTCCTCTTTTTAAAGGGAATTTAACAATCAAAGGAAGGCGAACCCGCCCACCCCAAATTCCCCCTTTGGGGAGGGGCGTTGGGGGGGAGGAGGGTCCTGGAAAAGTTTCAAGTTCAAGAACTTGCCGATAGTTCAGGGTCAGGGAAAGAGACCGCGCGTCCCGTTTGGCCCGGATAGATGGAAAGGAAAGGAAAGGGGGCAAAATAAGGAAAATAATTCAGCTTTAGGCTCCTGCGAGGGGAGCTGAGCTTTCTGGTTGCCTTCAACAGCAGATTCAAGGCAGTTTCTCCCCCCCACACACACCCACACACCCACAACGGCGGCTGATGGTGGCTTTCTTCTGGTGGTGGGGAGCGCCTTAGCCAGTGGACGCCCCCCCCTCCCCCGGGATTCTCCTATCCGAGCCTCGGCGACAGCTTCCTAATACGCCCCTGCTATTCATAATGGTAACGCTCCTTTAGCTCAGCCACCCAGCAGTTAAAAGGCGCGGGGGCTGAGCAAAGGGCAGCCCCTGCGCTCTGCCCCAGCTTCCCTGAGGTCGCCGGGATGGATGGATGGATGGATGCATGGATGGATGGAAGGGAAGGGAAGGAAGGGATGGATGGAAGGAAGGAAGAGAGGAAAGAAGGGAGGGAAGGAAGGAAGGGATGGATGGAAGGAAGGAAGAGAGGAAAGAAGGGAGGGAGGGAAGGGATGGATGGAAGGAAGGAAGAGAGGAAAGAAGGGAGGGAAGGAAGGAAGGGATGGATGGAAGGAAGGAAGAGAGGAAAGAAGGGAGGGAGGGAAGGGATGGATGGAAGGAAGGAAGAGAGGAAAGAAGGGAGGGAGGGAAGGAAGGGATGGATGGAAGGGAGGGAGGGAGGGAAGGAAGGGAGGGAGGGAGGGAAGGAAGGATGGGAAGGAAGGGAAGGAAGGGATGGAAGGAAGGAAGGAAGGAAGGGAAGGGAAGGAAGGAAGGAAGGAAGGAAAGAAGGAAGGAAGGAAGGGATGGATGAAAGGAAGGAAGGGATGGATGGAAGGAAGGAAGGAAGGAAAGGAAGGGATGGATGGATGGATGGATGGAAGGAAGGAAAGGAAGGGAAGGAAGGGATGGATGGAAGGAAGGAAGGAAGGAAGGAAGGAAGGAAGGAAAGGAGGAAGGGAAGGAAGGGATGGATGGATGGAAGGGAAGGAAGGAAGGAAAGGGAAGGGAAGGAAGGGATGGATGGATGGAAGGAAGGGAAGGGAGGGAAGAAAGGAAGGGAAGGAAGGGAAGGAAGGGATGGATGGATGGAAGGAAGGAAGGAATGGAAGGAAGGAAAGGGAAAGGGAGATTCTGTTTTCAAAACAATACTGGTCCGTTTCTCGGCGCAGGGGGCGAGGAGAAGGCAACGAAGGGAATCAATTACGCCCAAAAAAAATAAAAATAAAAGCAATTCGCCATCTCTCTCTCACACACGCTCTCTCTCTTTCTCCCCCTCTTAATTCTGGGTGTAACTGACCAGGGCATCTCTCCCTCAGCCTGGTCAATTTCATCCCAAGGCCCAGCGGAACAGGACAGCTCCCTAGAAATAACAACCCCCATCCTCCCCACCCTTCCCCACCCCACCCCGCTCCTCGGATAAAGCCATTTTTGAACCGCAGAAGGGTAGGACCGCGGGGTGGGGGGAAAAAAAAAGACGAGGCAAAAATGGGGAGGGGGTGGCTTTCTCTCTCTCTCTCTCTCTCTCCATATTGAGCTGCGTAAAAGCGTGACGCGCTTCCTTCCCCAGCCTTCCATAGGTTCGCGCCGCTGCTCTTCGCCGTATTTGCTCCCCCACGCGGGGTTGTCGGCTCGGTTTATGTAAGGAGAAACACCTGGGGGGCGGGGCGGGGGGGGAAATACAGTGTACAATCAAGTGTGGGGGGGGGGTGTAATGCGTGTGAACGTTTCCCCTCCGTTGCCCAAGTCGCCCCTTCCAA
The DNA here is from genome assembly GCF_059756535.1 of Pantherophis guttatus. Classification (NCBI taxonomy): domain Eukaryota; kingdom Metazoa; phylum Chordata; class Lepidosauria; order Squamata; family Colubridae; genus Pantherophis; species Pantherophis guttatus. The sequence goes on from NC_142063.1 coordinate 16,199,530, forward strand.
AGGAAAACTTCAAAGGGAATAAACCTCCATGGCAGCGGTGGGCTTCAAACATTTTTTACTACCGGTTCGGTGGGCGTGGCTTGGTGGGCATGGCGGGAGAAGGATACTTGGTGGCGCAGTGGACTAAACTACTGCTGGTGAAGTAGCACTTAGCTGCCAGCTGCCTGCAATTACTGCAAGTTCAATTCTCACCAGGCTCAAGGTTGACTCAGCCTTCCATCCTTCCGAGGTAGGTAAAATGAGGACCCGGATTGTTGGGGGTAAGAGGCTGACTCTGTAAACCGCTTAGAGAGGGCTGTAAAGCACCTTGAAGCGGTATATAAGTCTTAAGTTCTATTGCTATTGCTATTTGGGGTCTAGCACAAAGTCATTAGAATTGACTTTTGGGGGCCTGGGAGAGGCTTAACTTTAACATGAAGAGCCTTGGTGGCGCAGCAGACTAAAGTGCTGTTAAGTAGCACCAGCTGCCTGCAATTACTGCGAGTTCAAATCTCACCAGGCTCAAGGTTGACTCAGCCTTCCATCCTTCCGAGGTAGGTAAAATGAGGACCCGGACTGTGGGGGCAATAAGCTGACTTTGTATAAAAAAAAGAACACCCCTTAAAGGGGGCCCTAAAGCCCTACTAAGCAGGTATATACAAAAGTATGAAGGCTATTGCTTAACGCATTGTAAGCCGCCCTGAGTCTCCAGAGAAAGGGCAGCATAAAAATTGAACCAATAAAACAATACAATAAAATACTGTAAAATCTCCATTCCCACCCCACTCCAGGGGAAGGTTATGCAAAATCCCCATTTCCTCCCAATCACCTAGGACTCAGGAGGCAGAGAATAGATGGGGGCAGGGCCAGGCAGAATTTTTACTAAGGGTTCTCCAAACTACTCAAAATTTCCGCTACCGGTTCTCCAGAACTGGGCAGAACCTGCTGAAACCCACCTCTGTTCGATGGTTATTAATTTGGAATACAATGCTAACACATTCTTTATTTATGGGAGGAATTGTTTTTTTTTTTTTACTTTACAGACGATTTCATAAAATTGCGATTTCTTAAATTGGGAAAGGCTTCCTCGTTTTGTTGTGAAGCTTTTATTCAAAGGAGGGAATCCCTGGCTTTAAAACCTAACTGGGATCATCAGATCGTGGAGAGAGAAAGAATGTCGGTTACTCTTGTCCTTATGAGAGAAGCATCATCTCTCCTTTTTTGCACATTTCCCTCCCCCCCCTCCCCAGGTTCGTTCACATGTAAAACCCTTTTGCACACCTACCCTTGGACTGAATTATCTATGGAATCCATCCATGGCTGCCTTGTCACATCTGAAACCTAGGTCAGAACTCGGGAAGAGCCTAGTATTTCATTTCTATTTCATATTTCTTTTTTTTGTTGTTTTAAAAACAAAACTTTATTAAACATATAAAAGTAAAATACTATACTATGTATATACAAGATATATCTATATTAATACAAACGACAATACATAAAAAGAAAAAGTGACTTTAGTCACACATCCATTATCTTATTAATGGTGCATATTTGTTAATTATTATTATCATACAAAATTTTTCATTTACTCTCATTTCTGCGAGTTATCCAATCATACCACCTATTCCACACTATATAACATTTTGAGTCTACCTTATCCTTCATTTCAAATGTTAGTTTGTCCATTTCCACACAATTATAGATATTTTGGATTATCAATTGATCTGTTGGCAGTTGGTCAGTTGGTCAGTGACTATGTGTAATATTAAATACTTTATTTCTTTCCTATAGTTTTCTTTAATCATCCCTGATAGAAAAATCTCTGGTTTAAGTTCTATTTTTTCCAATGTTATTTCTATTAGCCAAATTCTTACTTTTTCCCAATACTTCCTAATTTTTGGGCAAAGCCATCAGACGTGGAAGAAAGTACCCTGTGCCTATTTCATATTTCTTAATCGCCCATCCGTCTTCCACAGAAGTCGCCTCTTTTCAGATGATAGGATAAGATCTGTAACTCACAAAAGTTCTTTGCATTCAATGTGTTTGTCTGAAAAGGGACTACCAGAGGTCTGGTTTTTCATTAACATAAATTAACACGCCTCTTATTCCTACAATGTTAAGTCAGTTCATCCGACATGTTAAACTTGCCAATAGAAGAGACTATCTGAAGCTGTTGAAGCTGATGGCTGTTGCAATATATGGCTGTGAAAGTTGGACCATAAGGAAGGCTGAGCACCAAAGAATTGAGGCCTTTGAAGGATGGTGCTGGAGAAGACTCCTGCGAGTCTCTTGGACTGCAAGGCCATCAAACCGATCGGTCCTAGAGGAGATCAACCCTGACTGCTCTTTAGAAGGCCAGATCCTGAAGATGAAACTCAAGTACTTTGGCCACCTAATGAGAAGGAAGGACTCACTGGAGAAGAGACTAATGCTGGGAACGATTGAGGGCAAAAGAAGAAGGGGACGGCAGAGAACGAGGTGGCTGGATGGAGTCACTGAAGCAGTCGGCGTGAGCTTAAATGGACTCCAGAGGATGGTAGAGGACAGGAAGGCCTGGAGGAACATTGTCCATGGGGTTGGACATGATTTTGCAACTAACAACATCTGAAGCTTAGGACTGAACTATGGGGTCCCTGGTGCTCTCTGAGCTTGGCTGTTTTCTGGCAGACATTTCATTACCCAACTAGGTAACCTCTTCAGTGCTATGGGGTAATAAAACGTCTGCCAGAAAACAGCCAAGCTCAGAGAGCACCAGGGGCTCCATCTGTTAAACTTATTTAATGTTACCCTTTGGGAGTTTTTGAGGGCTTGGAGTGGGTATCGTGGGAACCTTGCCTTTGATTGATTACAGATTCAGTGTATTTGAACTAACCCCCCCCCCCAAATGAATTGAGAAGGACCAGGCGGTGCTAATTCCTAAAGAAAGTTGGGGAACTTGCAGCAGGAAAGTGACCCTGAAAAGGGGAGAAAAATGGCCTGGCCTTCTTGTACACTTAGAAAATGCAAACCGGACACTTCCTTGTGTGAATCCCAAAGATGCTTTTTTTCCAAGAGGCAACTGGACTTTCTGGTTTTTCTTTGAAGACGTTTCGCTTCTCATCCAAGAAGCTTCTTCGGCTCTGAGTGGCTGGTGAGGAACGGAAGGATCGTCTTCTTGGATGAGAAACCAAACACCTTCCAAGAAAAACCAGGAAGTCCAGTTGCCTCTTGAAAAAGCACCTTTGGGACAACCTGACTTGGAGGACTGAGAATCTCTACAGACATCCTTTGTGTGAGCAGAGGTGTGCACTCCTGAGAACAAACATAAATCCCTCAGAACCCAACATCTCTTTTTCACACAACCCTAAATACCTTACACTCACGTACTTGAGATGGGCATCTTACTAAATACATAAATAAATCTATTACAAAATAGCTAATAATAATAATAATAATAATAATAATAATAATAATAATAATAATAACAACAACAATAATAATAATAATAATATTTATATACCGCCCATTCTCCCAAAGGACTCAGGGCAGTGTACAGCCAGAATTAAAATACAAATATACAAATATACAATATCCTAGTTAAAATTAATTAAAATCATTAAATAGTTTTGGCCGAATTTTAAAACCCAAAATTAAAGCCCAATTTAAAATCATTCAATTTGAGAGCATATTTGTGGCTCAGGGTTGAAAGGAGCTCAATTCTCCCCTAAGGACGCCTCTATAGGGCATTGCATGCCAAAACAACTCCTAGACACAAAGATAATTTCTTCTCCCATGCCACCATTCTGCTAAATACCTAACTCCCTACAGCACGGTCTTTTGCCCAAAGAATAGAATAGAAAGAGAAATAGAATTCTTTATTGGCCAAGTGTGATTGGACACACAAGGAATTTGTCTTTGCTGCATATGCTCTCAGTGTACATAAGGAGAATAAAATACATTCATCAAGAATAAAAAGTTACAACACTTAGTGATAGTCAAGGTTACTAATAAGCTATCAAATCATACTAGGGAACAAATAAAACAATATAAATTGAAAGAAACAAGCAACCTGGTTATAGTCATTAGAATAGAGTAGAGTAGAGTAGAGTAGAGTAGAATAGAATAGAATAGAATAGAATAGAATAGAATAGAATAGAATAGAATAGAATAATAGAATAGAATAGATTGGGATGGGATGGGATGGGATGGGATGGGATGGGATGGGATGGGATAGAATTTTTATTGGCCAAATGTAATTGGACACACAAGGAATTTGTCTTTGGTGCATACGCTCTCAGTGTACATAAAAGAAAAGATACGTTCATCAAGAATCATAAGGTCCAACACTCAATGATAGTCATAGGTTACAAATAAGCAATCAGGAAACAATATCAATATAAATCGTAAGGATACCAGCAACAAGGTTACAGTCATACAGTCATAAGTAGGAGGAGATGGGTGATGAGAACGATGAGAAGATGAGAAGATTAATAGTAAGTGGGAAGAGATAGATACTAGGAAGAGATTTTTCCATGTAGTGTAATAGCTGTATTGCTATTATCCTTGTCATCTTCCCGTTTTTCCTACCACCTTCTCCTATTGGTGTATTATGACATATCAATTGTTGCAGTTTATGATTTATGATTATATCTTATGATCTATGACTTATCGCTTTGTTGTTTGGGTGTACACAAACAACAGAGCTTATGAGAAGCCAAACGTCTTCAAAAGGAAAAAGAAAAAGAAAAAAAAAACCCAAGAAAAATCCAGTTGCCTCCTGAAAAAGCACCTTTGGGACAACCATGACTTGGATGGCTTGAGAATCTCTACAGACTTTTCGCTTATACAATTTGGGATGAACACCCTTCGAATGGTGGGAGAGGAATAGGAATGGATTTCCAGAGGGGAAAAAAAATTGTAGACTACAGGAACCAGGAGCACTACTCAGGTGACCCTGAGGACACAGATAAACCTCCAAGGGCTTCAAGGATCTTCTAAAACAGGGGTCTCCAACCTTGGCAACTTTAAGCCTGGCGGACTTCAACTCCCAGAATTCCCCAGCCAGCAAAGCTTTGCTGGCTGGGGAATTCTGGGAGTTGAAGTCCGCCAGGCTTAAAGTTGCCAAGGTTGGAGACCCATGCTCTAAAAGGATGCAAATGACCAGCTGTCTGCAAGGAATATAAATCCTTCCATTCCCCACCGTCCTCCAGTCAGAGCTGAAGAAGCTTCTTGGATGAGAAGCGAAACCTCTTCAAAAGAAAAAAACAGAAAGTCCAGTTGCCTCCTGAAAAAACAGCTTTGGGGACAACCATGACCTGGATGACCGAGAATCTCTACAGCCTGAGATCTTAATGGACCGGAGACAGATTCCTTTGGGTGTCCAGTCCCACTTGGCCAATAAAGAATTCTATTCTGTTCTCTTCTTAATGAGAGGGTCTCTAGTGCTCTCTGAGCTTTACAGACCCGCCCGTTTCCTTTGCTTGATCTTGAGTATGATTATTTTAGCGTGGGGAGTAAAATCCAGACATTATAGCTAGTAAAGTGCGATTGGAGGGTTAAAGCAGGGGTGAAATCCAGCAGGTTCTGACAGGTTCTGGAGAACCGGTAGCGGAAATTTTGAGTAGTTCGGAGAATCAGCAAATACCACCTCTGGCTGGCCCCAGAGTGGGGTGGGATTGGAGATTTTGCAATATCCTTCTCCCAGGAGTGGGGAGGGAATGGGGATTTTGCATTATCCTTCCCCTGGTGGGGAGGGAATGGGGATTTTGCATTATCCTTCCCCCAGGAGTGGGGTGGGAATGGAGATTTTGCAATATCCTTCCCCCTGGAGTGGGGTGGGAATGGAGATTTTGCAATATCCTTCCCCCTGGAGTGGGGTGGGAATGGAGATTTTGCAATATTCTCTTCCCCCAGGAGTGGAGTGGGAATGGAGGTTTTGCAAATATCCTTCCCTCAGGAGTGGGGAGGTAATGAGGATTTTGCATTATCCTTCCCCTGGTGGGGAAGGGAATGGGGATTTTGCAGTATCCTTCCCCCAGGAGTGGGGAGAGAATGGGGATTTTGCAATATCCTTCCCCCTGGACTGGGGAGGGAAGGTGATTTTGCAATATCCTTCCCCCAGGAGTGGGGTGGGAATGGAGATTTTGCAATATCCTTCTCCCAGGTGTGAGCAGAGAATGGAAATTTTGCAGTATCCTTCCCCTGCCATGCCCACTTAGCCACACCCACAGAACGGGTAGTAAAAAAATTTGGATTTCACCACTGGGCTAAAGTGTGGCGAGAACGTGACCAACTGCTCTGCCAGCCAGCTCAGACTGCGCCATTGTCCCTGTGGTTGAACGTGTGTCCTGCCAATCCAGAAAATTGAGTTAATGACCGAGCCAGAGTTGAGTTAACTATGAATAAGCGGGTGTGTAAGAACACCGACAGACATACCCCCCCTCCTCTCCCCACCCCACATTTAATTTTCTTCCCAGACACCAGCCTGCCTACCTGATTTAAAGAAACAGGGCTCTTCCTCCTTCGACCTGAGAAGTTTGGGAGAAGATTTAAATCCGTTTGGTTACAAAAGTAAGTTCGTTCAAGGCAAAGCCTTGTTTGCTCCCAATTGATGCATCAATCATGTATTTTGAGATTCCTCCCATCCCCTCCACAGCAAATACATAGTCCCTTTATCCCTGAGATGGGGGTCAGGGGGCCGGGCACAATCATTTAATTAAATAAAATCTCTGCTTCTCCAAATTATTTTCTTTCTTTCTTTCTTTTTTTTAACTTAGCAGCTGCCAGGCAGGTTTGGCCAAAGGTGGGTTTTTCTCAGCAAAAAAGTCTTGCTGAGAAATTTTCCAGTTGCAATTTTAGACCAAGGAGGTGGCAGATTCTAATTTTAGAGTAAGCCCCAACTGATCTCAAGAGCTTG